>NC_081314.1:92081347-92384377 GCF_026419965.1 Kogia breviceps | reverse complement strand
CAAAGAAACTCTGCAGGAGTCCTCTCACCCCTACCAAGGCCACCTGGCGTGAGAGAATGTCCAGCTTCTCCAGCAAAAGAACCTGCTGGGATGGCCCTCTGACCCTGCATTCACAGGAGAGTGGAGCTTAAGTGAAATTTCCACTGTGGCCTCAAACAAATTGCAGACTCTGCAGGGTGTGAATCTAAGGGAAATGGGAAAATTCTATTTTGCTCAGTGATGCAAGGAAATATTAAACAGAAACCCTTGGCTTTGGATATTTTTCATTTTTATGACCAAGAACTGTGTTTTTTAAAACATTTTAAAATGAAGGCAAAGAGAAAAACAGTGATGTGGATTAGCAATTAACTGTTTTTTAAAATGAGGTAAACAAAGAGAAAATAATTCACAAAACCTAAGAGCATGGGCTGGTAGATTTTTTTCTCAGTTGTCTGAATGATAGGACAAGTGAAAAATCTTTGTTTTTACTTAGAATCTTATTGATTATTATTAGAGGTCACACAATTCAGTATTTTGAAGGAAATGCAAACCCTTTAGTTTATAAAGGTGGGAAGAGCTACAGTCAAAATGTATTTAGTTTGAAGTCGCTTGCTTATAGCTTCTCCTGTATCTCTTTCTCCAGCTCTCACTCTCTTCATCCTGCCCTCTCTCCCTTTCTCCTTCCTTCCCTCCCTCTTTCTCCATCTCTCCTCAGGGATGGGCTAGGAAATAATTAATTGCCCTTGATGATCAGGTTCCTTATGAAGCCTAGACAATGCCCTGTGATGAGTTGGAAAGGCTGTTCATCTCTTTTATTGACATCACCATTCACTCATTTATGGAGTATGACTGTCTTAGCACAAACATGAAGCTGACTCACCTGGCCTGACTATTGGCAAATCGATGGAGGCAGCCATCCGGGGTGTGAAAAAAAATAATTCTGTGTTAGGCAAACTGTGTCCCATTTGACCAAGAGTTTTTGTACCATAACTCCATCTAATTGCCTTGTCAACATTTAAACCATGTCCTATATCTCTTTGCTGCATTAAAATACCTTCATCTTGGTCTAGAATGCTTTTTACTCTTTTATGTCTCATCCTTATCACCCTGTCTCTACATCTCTCTATATATATATTTCTGTTTTCTTCTTCTTTGAACTCCTTTCAGTGGATGCTTAAAAATATGAAATTCTGCCTATTTGTTCATGGAATTAGATTTTTCCTGCTTCTTGGTTTTCTCCTTTAGCAAATGGGCCAGCTGTGTTATGTTTGGACAGTCTTTAATCTATTGGGGAGTTTCACCCCAGTGTATATCATAGTGATCCTGACAGAGGTATACATATATCGTATTCAGGACCCACTCTGCGTGCCTGGGTCATTCCCCAAATAGAATAAACCAAAAACGAAAACATGAAAACATTGAAATAAATACTCAAATGTATCACTGAGCCATTCTATAAGCCCTAAGTCCAGTTTATTTCTTCTTCCAGAACACCTTCATTCTCTGGCAGACCAGGGATCAGAAGCTTCCCCTCTGCTACTTCCTGCATCCCTCACTAGTCTCCTTTGACTTTCCTTTCCTTAGTGGGGAGTCATCTGCCATCAGAAGTTTGCGCTCCTGCACTCCTAAGCTCTAAGCGTGATTGTCCGGAGCCCCCCAAAGAATCTGTCTCTCTCAATCACCTCTGCAACTTTTAGTAATTGTTCTTTCTTTCAGGTCCTTCACTCTATTGGCATTTGTTGCTAATAGGAAATCAGAAATAGCCCTCCCATAACTATTTTGGGTTGTATCTTGGTTTGGGTTCCCCTGAAAGAAAACTTTGAGACAAGGATTTGAATTAAATTAATTTATTTGAGAGGTAGTCCTAGGAAACATAGGAGTGGGAAAATATGTCAAAGAAGGGAAGGAAGATAATAAAATGTACGTGATCAAGCCAGTTAGCACTATGGGCTTAGAGCTCATTCCCACTGGGAAACCCTGGGAGAATACACATCAGAGTTATACCAAACAAAGGTGAGGAAGCTGGGGTATTATCCACCAACTCCCTGTCTGTTGTCACCATTAACCCTCTGGGACTTCCAGTCTGCTCTACTTGTGGACTGAGTGTGTTTCCATAACCTCAGTAAATCTTCAGGAGAGGGTCATATATATGCCCAGCAAAAGGCCTTCAGTAAGCAGAGGCTGAGTGGATGTAGCAGACACTGATGGCATCTGTGACAAGGGTCTTAATATTTTTTCCACTGGTTCATAGAGGGCTTTGTCTGCTATACTCAAGAACTTACTTGAGGGATTTCCCTGATGGCTCAGTGTTTAAGAATCCGCCTGCCAATGCAGGGGATCCGGGTTCGATCCCCGATCTAGGAAGATCTCACATGCCGCGGAGCAACTAAGCCCGTGCGCCACAACTACTGAGCCTGTGCCCTAGAGTCCACGAGCTACAGCTACTGAGCCCACGTGCCACAACTACTGAAGCCCGCGTGCCTAGAGCCTATGCTCCACAACAAGAGAAGACAGTGCAATGAGAAGCCCGTGCACCGCAATGAAGAGTAGCTCCCACTCACGGCAACTGGAGAAAGCCAGCACACAGCAGTGAAGCCCCAACGCAGCGAAATACATAAATAAATAAAATGAAATAAATACAAGTTTTTTAAAAAGAACTTACTTGAAGTCACTTCAGTTCAACATGATGTCCTCAATATCTGTTTTATGCTTGGCACTGTTAAGTGCTAGAGATGGAGAGATGAATAAAGCATTTCTGGCTCCAAGGCACTTCCAATTTAGTGGGATAACAAAATCACTGAAATAGCCCCTGATCTTTTCTACTACCAAACAACTAAATAAGAACCAGGTGTTCTTCCTGCCCCTTCAGGGACCTATAACTTGTGCTTTATTTCTAGGCCTTTGGACACATAGAACATTCCTCTCTTCTGTCTGCCCACTGCCTGCCCCTCCTCTCCCCCACATTCCTCCTTTCACCTGACTCACCCAGAAGCATCTTTCAGATATCAGATGTGACCTCTTCCAAAAGCCTCCTGTTTTTCCCCAAGGTTGAGTTAGAAGCTTCTCTTAAAAGCCTTCTTCAAATCCCACATGTCCTTAATAGCAATATTTATATCAGTTCTATCAATTCTAATTTCTAGTTTATATATCTGTATTTTCCATGAAAATGTAAATTTCTCAAAGATGATAAATATGATTTCTTCACCTTTGTTTCCTAGGCATCTAGTATACTGCTGGCACACAGTGGGAGTTTAATAAATATCTGATGAGTTATGAACTTTTTACACACACACACACACACACACAGACGTGACCAGGTAGTGTATCATTCAGGGCCACTAACTAACTGTGTTTTATTTGCCTTTAAGCTAAGCCAGAAATCCCCACGATTGTGGAAAATAATTCCATGGATGTCTTCAGAGAAGTGAGTCACGTTAAAGCTTTTGAAAATCTACAGCATAAAATGCCAAGGTGTGTCAGTTTGCATCATTGCTCAGAATGTTTCTCAAAGGACCTTATTCCAATTAATTTCTGGTGGGAATGAAGGAAAGCTGAGTTGACTCTAGAACCCAAATGGGAATCCTTATTTTCTGACTTAAGGCTCTCAGAACATGTGATCTTGTGATCCTTAGTCCTTAAATTTCCTGGAAAAATTGTCTCAATTGTTTAAATTTCTGTTTAATAAATATTGAAGTAGATAGTGAAGGAAAAATAAGGCAGAAAGCAGTGTGAATCCTGTTGTAAGAATGAGGTTTTTGCTCATCCTTTGACGTTTGATTTGTTCTAATTCATTTCCTATGCCAGCTTACCTAGTGTTTTTATTTTTAAGTGACAAGAGGAAATGTACCCTTCTGAACTCATTCAGAACCCTGGCCATTTCTTAGGCAGTACAAGGAAGGGCAGGAGAAAAAGGAAATTAGAATAGGGCCCTCTGACTTCAAATTCTTGTAGGTAGTTCCCAGCCTCTAGTCTCTGGGATCTGGGCTTATTTCCCAGCTCTTCCTCTTGCTGGGTGTGACCTTGAACGAATTACTTCACACCTTTGTAGTCAATTTTCCCATCTATATGAAGGGGGTAAGGAGAGTATCAGCATGTTGTTGTTGTTTTTAGGAATTAAATGAAATAATGCATGAAAAATTCTTGGTATATTGTTTGGTATATATTAAGTGCTCAATAAGCGTTTTGTTGTTATTACTACTAATGTGTGTTGATCAGCTGTCTTGTGGCATTATGACTTCATTGAAACTTTTCAAAATACCAGTAAAATAAATATTCTCCTTAATTCTCAAACATTTCCTGTTATATGGGATGAGAGAAAATTATATTCCAGTTTCTTCTAGCCCCAAGAACATTAACTAACATGATTTCTTGTCATGTTTTCACTGAATATCAGTCATATAATTTGACAGCTGCATACAAATCATAGCTCAGGCTCTGTGGGATGGTTTTAGATGAGTGTATTATCCAAGTCTTTTGATTTTATGAATTAGTCTCTTAGATTAATTGTTATTATAGTCCCAAGTATATAGGAAAGGTTTCCATTTTTTGGTTCTGCCACAATTAATTTTCAAGTTTATTAGTGGACTGCATTTCAATAGTTTAAGTAAAATAAATAATCTAATGATATCATGTTTGGTAGGTGTTTTGTTTCTTATCAGGATTTTTTTGTAGGTTCTTGGGCCAATGTTTATAGGTAACATGGACTCAATCCAGATATAGAACCACAAGGTTGGATCCAAAAATTCCAGTTTAAAAAGGAAAGGACTTTGTCTTATGTGGCATCAGATTTTTTCTTCTGTACCCATGCTTCCCTGGGCACTGACTAGAAAAAACAGAGAACTTTCCTTCCTGGGGAATTAGTTGGAACTGGTTGGTGTGGAATCACCAACTCCACATAACCAACTACAGGAAACAGCTTGTCTTTGGATCTTTTAAGACCTTGACAAACATTGGTAATTCCTCACTCTGATATTCTTATAATCCCAATAATATTTTTAATAACTTATTAACTCTTCAAAGCCCTTTCACATGCTTTTATCATGTGATGCTCCCAATAAACCTGTGAAATAGGTAGAACATATTGTTATTTCACAGATGAGAAACTGGGGCCTGGAGAGTCTAAACCACTGGCTCAGCCACTAATGAAGGGCAGAGGTGGAATGAGAATTTAGCATGCTGTACCCAGGCAGGATGGCATAACGGAAGGAGATCATGCTTTAGGGGCAGCTAGGACTAAGGTCAATTCCTAATTCAACCACTTACTAGCCACATAGCCTCATCTAGTAGTTAAGCTCTATGAGTCCCAGCTAACTCATCTCCGAAACTGGGATCATAATAAATATTACACAGGGTTCTTAGGTGCATTAGATTTATGCACAGTAATGGAGTACGTAGCACAGAGTGGATGTCTCAGAAATGTTTCTTCCCTTCCCACTATTTATCACTCACTCACTCTCTTTCACTTATTCCTTCCTCTGCATGAATATTCATAAATCTGCTATGTGATTGATTCTTAGAGACAGTGGGAGTTAATGAAAAAACACAACAAGATAGGTTGTGGAATCTGATAAACCTGGGTCTGAATTCTCCTCCTTCACTATTAACTCTGGGCCTTGGACCAGAATAGATTAGATTAGATTAGATTCCTCATCAATGGACAGGGACAATGATCCCAACCTCACAATGGTGACATAAGGACCAAATGAGAGACCTGGATGCAAAGTATCTACTATCTGGCAACCATTAGTGCTCAGTAATGGTAATATCCTACCCTCCTCCCTTCATCACTTAAAAATTAACCAAGTCAACATGCATGTATTGATGTTTACTAGGTGCTACATGTTCACTGCACCAGCAGCCCTAAGTGTTAGAACAATAAGGGTTTGGTCAGCTGTGAACTGTGTCTTCCAGTGTTACTAGTTAAAATTACAAAGCGTATGGCTAATTTAGCTTTCCTGTAGAATAGAAAAGTCCCCAGATTATTCTATCAATGATGCCTTTCAGGCTTAGACATGCCAGGGATGCCCACGGATAGTGTCACCCCTATGGATGTCATGTTCTTGCGTGTTTCCAAGGGCTCGGCTTTGCCAGGTCTCCAGCATGGCACACAGCCTCACCTCCACAGCTCCATGGAAAGAAAGAGTCTTTAAGGTAAACTTCAGGGCCCCCCATGTAGCAGCTTTTTTGCTCTAGAGCAAAACATGCTGGGCCAAAGAGTCCCTTGGCCACAGCCCCTGGCCCTCTATACCTTACTCTGATGATGCAGCAAAAGAAAGCACAGGAGAGATACACGAAAACTCTAGTTTACTCAACAGGGCAGTCTTTCCACGAGCCACATGTGTCTCTTTTTCCTGCCTGTGCTTTTACTAGATCATCTCCATGGGTCCTGTCCTTGTCACTCTCTATTATGTTTCATAAAATTTAGGGAAAAAAAACTAAAAATCAAAACAAACAAACAAAAAACAAAACTACCTCACGTGAAACATAGGAAACAAAAGCAGGTGGGATTAAAATTCCTAAAAAGGAAGAGAGGTTAAAATAATAAGACCCATGGAAAAAAGACACTGTAATCTAAAAGCAAACCATCAGAGTTTAGTAGGATATCTCCAGTAGCTATTTACAGAACTTGATGGTTTCTGTTTATTTAATTTTGGTTTTGCAAAGCCTGAGTTTTTGTGCATTCCTTGACCTTCTTAAGCTCCATTTCCTGTGTGTGGGGGCATGTGTGTGTTGTGTGTGTGTGTTTAAGATTAGATATTGCAGCCTTTTTTTCCCCCCATAGCATCTTTTGTGGCACATTAAGACTCTGAGTCCAAATCTCCAGCCGTGTGACTTCCAGCCGCCATCCTCATTTGCAGCGGTGCCCCTGAGCCCCTGAGCCCTCACCACAGTTGGAAAGGGTCCTAAAAGAGGCACCACACCCCTGGGGGGAAACCATAAGGAAAGTGAAAGCTTTAATATCAGGCAGGTTTCTAGAAAAAAAGGGGATTACAGGACTGCAATGCAGCCTGGGTTTTTCACAAGCCTGGTGTTTGGACTTGTGTCTTTTCACAAATAGCTCACAGGGAAGACAGATCTGACTGTTAGAGCTTCTGACATGTCTAAGAACAGCAGTAAAAAGGAGCCACATAGGTGGGGACCGAATAAGGCAAGACACCATTATTATACCAGGATCTTGTCTGCTTTAGGGACATGGCTGTCTACAAGATGAAATGCTGGCTTTGTCTCCTCTTGTCTTCCCCTGCTCTCCCCAAGCCCTCTTCCCCACTCCCAACACAGTTTTAAAAATAAATAAATAATAGGTTCTACAGGAATCATCCGAAACAAGTCAGCTCCAGCACAAAGGCCAGAGTAGTTTCTAGTTTGATTTTATTCTACTCCTGAGTTAATATTTTAAGCATATGCTCAGCAGCCCAGGGCATTTTCCTCTCCATATAGACTGCTGGATCCCTTTTCTCAAAGCATCTCTAAATATTTAAAGATGAACAGCTCTTAAAAACTTGGAGAACAAGGCATTGGCATGCAGTTAGTATCTTAAAGAGGAATATAATCTGAAACCTACTGCTCAAATGAATGAATGGTCTATGTGGTATGTGGGAACAAAACAAAAGCTACTTAACTCATTAAAATTGACCTCAGAAGCTAAGAACATGTTCTCTGTCCTTCACTCTTTCAGACAGTCAAGGTCTCCTACCTTTCCATGGTGAATTTTCTCTAGGGAACTGTCTCTCTTATCTTCACATTTCTTCTCTATCCCTGTTTCTTTTTCAGTTTTCTGCCTCTGTTCTTTATTTCTTGTGATATACCCCAATCTCTCCATCTTTTTCTTTTTGTTTTTCTTTCTGAGGTTCTTTCATCTCTTCCTCACATACTCCTCCTTTAACAGAGCTTAAAATGAAATCAAATTATGCTTTAATATATATCCTCTATTCTTAATGTTTAATTCAAGTGAGTTGAAAAGTCTTTACTTTTCTCTGTGCTAATTATGCATTAATTACTTATGTGTTGGACTGTGAGAGAGAAAGGATTCAGACAGGCTATGTTGATGAAACAGCTTTAATATAAGTATGGCAATAATGGGAGAAAGATATGCATCAGAAGGGTCTGGAGATCTCAGGCTCAGGTTTCTTTGTCCTTCCACTACTGGGTCCCACAGAACAAGCTTTGTATCCAGTTCTCAAATCAACACCAGCATGTGTGCAAACACCTCTCTCCCAGGAAGCCTAATCTCTGTTCATGGTGGGCTCTCAAGAGTGAGCTGGTCACATAGGCATATTCCAGCCACCCAACCAGCCTCAACCATCAAAACCTTCAGTTCCACCAAAACCAATTGCTAGGCATAAATCCCATTATTTTCACTCATCAGTGCTGACAGGTTGGTACATTCTGCCCCCAAATAACCCACAGACCCATGGTGGCAAGCCGACATTTCTCTTTAGTTAGTATATTTTAAAGCTTTGGTGAATACAGCTCTAAGGAACCTTATAGACAAGCATTTGGCCAATTCAGACGTGCTGAGATTAACCCACACTATGCTCTCTTTATCTTAAAAACAAAATCCCACTAAGCCACTTTGCTATATATTAGAGCTGGAACTAAAAGGGCCTTCTTTGCTATGGGTCTAAAGTCAGTGTTCTCAGAGTAGAATCCCCCAAACCCCTTTTAAACAAAATGGAAGGGATGAGCTGCTGCAGGCTGGTCTTTCTCCCTCTGGCAGGCCTTCTTCTCAGCCCTCACCTTCCGCCTCATCTCCAGGATGGCGCTTTCCACCTCGTCCAGGGCTCGCTCTCTCCTTTCCACTGCCCTCTCCCTCCTAAGCACCTCCTTTTCCCTTTGGCTGGCCTGCTCCAGGATCCTAGCCCAGTCGCCCTCAATGCCTGTGGGGAACTACAGCCCTTGAAGCCTGGGGTCCTGGCACTGCCCGGCCTGACCATGGCCTGACCATGGCCACTCTTCTCCAGCTCCTCTTTGTGCATGCTTTTCAGATGCTTCCACAGGGCTGTGGTGCCCACGTTAACCCACAACACAGGCGGCAGGTGGCATATGGGTTGGGGTGGTGTCCAGCATGGGCAGGCGCCAGTTGGAAACACTCCCAGGCCTCGGAAAACCAAGCCCCCTTGTTGTGGGGCATCGGGGTGGGCGTGGCACCTGCAAAAGGGCCAACCGGTTCTCCCGTCTCACTGATCTCCTCCTCCTCCTTCACTTCTAAGTACCCTTTTGCTTTTATCCTGGTTCCCTCCTCTTCCTCCTCTTCCCACCTCATCCTATCTCTTCTTTACAGCTTTCCTTTCCACGAGTCTCTAAGGCTAAAAGTGTACTTGGGAAGGGACTGTGGTGACTTTGGGGGTTTGCAATAATGGTCAAAGGCCGGCCACACCTGGGTGGTGTGATGTTTCCTTCTTTCTGCTTCACTGGAGAGTAAGGGTGAGTCAGGGCCAAGCAAAATGGCCTCGGAGGCCCTTCTGTACATTCCCTCCATGACCTGGATACGTACTGATCCCTCCTTGGCTGGCCCAGAAGACAAAACAAATTAGCGCAACAAATACAAAGCTCTTTAGTGAGCTCAGTGTTCCCTACGTCAACCAGCAACACAGGTGTTTTTGAATATTGAAAATTTTAGGTTTTTCTCTTGATTCTCCTCCTGGCTGCTTCCGTTGTTTCTGTGCTCCTGGAGATCGATCCAATGCGTTCTGGAGTCAGGAGGTGCAGCCTCGGGGTTCAGGCTGTTCAGGAGCCCCGAGGCTGGGGCCTCACTGGGTCTCTCTCAGCGTGGGTAGAAGCGAGCATAGACAGATGCTGATGTCGGAGACTCGCGTTTCCTCAGAACGGATGCAACAGGCTGTCCAGAGGCTACAAAGTCTGCCAGGGTCTGGGAAATAAAGTTCTTAATGTGAGGTTAGCTTGTCCCTAGGGAGGTCCCTCTGGGGCTGGGATTCTAGGAACTCCACACAGCAGGCTTAGCTGTTTTCAGCGGGAGGAGCTGGCATGCCCGAAGGAGAGAGAGGTGGGGCAAATCTCCACAGACCTGGTTGTGCCTGGGTGTCCTCGGCAAGCAGCTCACCATGCTTCCACCTTCCCAGGCACCATCGCCTGCAAAGCCAACAGCTGATGAGAACTTCCTGATAGCAACTTACTCCAGATGTTTGGCTTATTTTAAAATATACCTCTTTTTTTTTTTTTTTTTCAGTACGCGGGCCTCTCACTGCTGTGGCCTCTGCCGTTGCGGAGCACAGGCTCCAGACGTGCAGGCTCAGCGGCCATGGCTCACGGGCCCAGCCGCTCCGCGGCATGTAGGATCCTCCCGGACTGTTGAGTCCTGGCAGGCGGACTCTCAACCACTGCGCCAGCAGGGAAGCCCAAGATATACCTCATTTTAAGAATAAGTAAACAAAGGGAAAATTATCGTACATGTTAAAAACAGCCTGACTTCTCTCTCCTTTCTTGGGTCATTTCTTAAGTGATTGAGAGCCTGTTCGTCAAGCTTTGCAACCTGAACAGTTAGGAAGCACCTCCCAGCCACAAGTGGGTACTTACAGTCAAGCAAGGCTCTGGACTGGTCTCTGATGGCTTCGGTGCAGGGTAAGCACTCCTGCCGCCTTAGAAGGCTGTTAGCAGACTCCTATACCTGGGAGGAGGGCACCTCCAGTTCCTGTTCCCTCCCACTTCCAGGGAAGCCTGGTTTCCAAGTGGGTGTGTCCCTGCCTGTAGGGTTTTTCTGCAACAAATGCAAAACTTTTCTCCGCCCCCTTCCACCACTGAAGAAAGTTGTCCCTGGCAAAAATCATGTAGTAAAACAGTAGTCGAGCACCTACAAGTCTTAGTTCTGTTTCCAGAAGACTAGATCATCTGGCCTGTCAAGCAAAGAAGGAGATTTAAGAGGGGGAATGGGTGACATATGGGCAGAGAAACCACATGCCTCAAGAATATCTGTGGTTTCAAATATTTTGTCCAATTGTCAGACCATGAGTCTCCATTTTTGGTTGGAAACTATTGATGTTGTAAATACAGTCAGTAGAAAAGCCAGAGAACTTGCAGAAAGGGGAAGATTAAGTGAAAGGACTTCCCCCCCAATTTAGAGAAATATAGCAAATTTGGGGTTGCTTTTTATTATATTATGTAACTAGAATTGGAAAAGCTGAAATATGTTGGCTTCTACTCTCAATTGGAATGAAATAAAGGTATAATCAACTTAAGCAAAAAAATATGTATTTCATATACGTAGATAGATAGATAGATAGATAGATTTAGGAAGGAAAACCTACCAAGAGGAGACAGGCACTTTTTTTTTTGTGTGTGTGTGTGTGTGGTATGCGGGCCTCTCACTGTTGTGGCCTCTCCCGTTGCGGAGCACAGGCTCCGGACGCGCAGGCTCAGCGGCCATGGCTCAAGGGCCTAGCCGCTCCACGGCATGTGGGATCTTCCCGGACCGGGGCACGAACCCATATCCCCTGCATCGGCAGGTGGACTCTCAACCACTGTGCCACCAGGGAAGCCCAAGACAGGCACATTTTAAAGAAGGTGTCCATGGGAGAAAAAAATTTTGAGTTATAGAAGAAAATATAGAAATGGTAGAGTAGAAAACATGTAGAGACTGAAAGTCAAATTTCAAATGAAAAACAAATGTGTGGGGCATGGAGAGACCCCAAATAGAAATGAAGAGTTGGTAAACAAATAGGGAAACTCTTTTTTTTTTTTCTTTTTTTAGATTTTCTCTTTCTAGACTAAAGAGCTATTTTCAAACTGATTCTGTGAAAAGTCCTTTGGAAAAGGTTCTGTCCAAACTTAAGCAAACTGAATATGGGATAATTTACAAATGGTCACCATTTCAGTATTTCATCTGTGGAAATAAGGGAATGATCAGTCTTACAGCCAGATTTGGATTTATTTTTCCTGACTCATCAGTTTTATCCTTCTCCAACCTTTCCTTCCAGGACAACATTCCCTACCTCACTCCCAAGCCCATGAACCGTCCCATCTGCCGACCTTTGTGAATTCCCCACTACTTTTCACCTGTAGGATCCAGGACCAACTCTTGCGTGTCCATGAAGTATAACTGTGCCCTCTAAGTTATACCCAGATTTCATCCTTCTCTGTACTCCCACAGAACTCTCCAAATACTTTTTGGCACTTACTGCAGAATCCTTTGTGCTACTGCTTACTTATTCCATATGTACTTAGAATAATGTGCTGGAGAAACCAATAATTTACTTGTTTCATGAATGCAGCAGACACACTGAGTGAGTGAATGATTTTGACTTCTCAGCAGAGTAAGGGGTGTGAGTGTGTGTGTGTGCACGCGCTCACGCACATGCACGTGCGTACATGCTTATATGTATGTGTACTTAAACTCTTGTTCATATTTACTTCATTTATTTTTCAAAATTTAGCATGTTTTTCTTCTTAATTGTTTGGAAATACAACTCTGCTTTCTCAGCAAAACCATATGTGCTTGACATTTCATAATATGTTTGACTTCAACTTGAACTAGTTTAGTCTGAAGCTTTTCAATTTTGGAGACTAAAGGAGTTTTGGGACAAGAACCATATCCCTAAACAAAATCTTGGAACACTGTCTGGAGCTGGTATAGAATATATGAAATCTGAATCATTCCATGAAATCTGAATTCAGAGAATCTACAAGAGTTAAATCTTTTTGATATTTTTATTAAGTTGACAAGAAATTTCTTCAGTGAGCCAGTTGCCTTTATGAAATAATGGAACCCCTACTTGTTCCTGATATGACCATATCCTCATCTTTTGGTGGGTTGAATGAGCATGGAGAAAATGAATCATGAGAGGGGTTAAAGGTATGGGCATTAATACAAACCTTTACAACTTTTAAAAAACATTTTTTTCCTATAACTCTTACATGGATGACCTGGAGATAAATATCAATCTTTGGCACTTTATTGGATTAAATAAACTGAATTATCTTTCCTTTACTTATTAAGACTATATTTCAGGGGACCTGGTTTTACTTTTCGGACAGAAAAGTAAATGCAACTCTTTCGGAGCTGCATTCCTGTCACGTGCCTGCATCCCATTGGCAAGTGCTGAATGAGTAGGAAGCTGGGCCTGCAATGTTTGCTACTACCATTTTGGATACAACAGATGACATTCTCTGAAAGTCTCATGATTTCCTTAGGGTTTTTGCCATGATGTGATGTTCTGAGGGATGTTCAACTGCTCCTCAGTGGGATCTCACCAGAAAGATGGGACTTAGTATCCTTAGGTTTGGTTTCTCAGTTCTGCTCAAGACCAGACTCTTTGGGCATCACTATGCTCTGGGGAAATTGGCACACCAAGCATTAAATATAGTTAATTGTTCTTTTTTTTTTTTTTTTTTTTTTTTTGCGGTATGCGGGCCTCTCACTGTTGTGGCCTCTCCCGTTGCGGGGCACAGGCTCCGGACGCACAGGCCTAGCGGCCATGGCTCACGGGCTTAGTTGCTCCGCGGCATGTGGGATCTTCCCGGACCAGGGCACGAACCCGTGTCTCCTGCATCGGCAGGCAGATTCTCAACCACTGCGCCACCAGGGAAGCCCTAGTTAATTGTTCTTTACTAGTTAACTAGCATATTCATCAACCTTCATGGTCATCAGTGAAAAATATTTGAGAACTAAGAACTAGGGCTGGTCATATGTAAAGCACACATATCTCTGGATGAGAAAACAAGTAACTAAAAATGGGATTATAATTTTGCAGCATCTCAGATAAAATAATGAAGATCCGATAAGTCTTATTGGCTATTTTCACCAGGCTCTTGAAAAAACCACCATCTTACAAAGAACAAACACAGTGTTGAAAATAAAACATAACTAACCCTCCTCTAAGCTCCTGGGTTTTGTAACATAAGCTACCTCTTCTTCTACTTCTTTCTTATTTCAATACAACGTGTTTTACCAGGAAATGTCTTGGAGTGGGATTAAGGTAACTCTTTCAATTGTGCCATCAACTACATTCTACTGCTTTTAACCATTCTGTGATTCTGTGCCTTGATTTCCCCATCTGTCAAATGGCAATAATAAGGTGGGTCCTATCTAGCCTATAGGATTGTTTAGATGATAAAATAAAAAATTAATTAGGAAAACTCTTTACAAGTCAAAAGTGAGATGTGTATATTAAATCGTTCCTGTAATTATTGCTACAAATAGTACTGTACATTATTTGAGGAACAAAAGCAACAAAAATCTGGCTCTCTTTTAGTTTTCAGTCTAACACAATATTCTTCTCTGGCTGCTGCCTATTATAGTTGCTTCTTTCTATTCTTTGGTTTCCATTTATACAGTTTTATTCTGCCTATGTAGGGATGTAATTTTCCTTTTCCAGAACCCAGAATCCAGACTTGCAATGTTAGTATAGTCCTAGATTCTTCTTAAATTGACCTTAAATTCTAACCATTAATTTATAACATCTCTATAGGAGATTGCCTGTTTACAGTTCACTCTTTAAACCTCTTAAAGGTAAACACTGCCTTGTTAAGAGTGGAGAAAATAATTTTGTGCCAATTTGCCGTGTCTGAGGTTTGGTGGAGATGTAAGGGGTACCAATTCAGTTTCTTCTGAATTGGCAAATAATTCTTTCTGTATTCTGTCTTTAACCCCCTCCAGAGAATATTTACCTGCACTGAGGAATGTATTTCCCACAGCAAATCTTACATGGTTTATAGAGAGAAGCTTCCCTCAAGGTGAAAAGAGAAGGTAAGGAAATCAGTCAATGGAAGTGGGTTTGGCGAAGAAAGAAAGCAAAGAACAACAGAAGTTGCCACTGCCCAAGTTGATCTTGGCATTTAAGAGCAATTCTCATACCAAGAAAAACATCATCTTGCCTACCAGAATCCATTTTCTGATACCTCATCTAGCTCCTCCAAGGGGTTGGGAGGTAACATTTCCCAGAATATAAGAAATATATTTGACTTGGTCAATTCGTATATAAACACTAACGTTGTATTTAACTGTCAGTAAATGCAAATCTTTTATATGGGTGCAAACAAGTTTAATTCAACATACATGAATTAATCATTTCAGTTAGTTCAGTGAACTTAGCATCACTACTTTAAACCACTAATTTCGACTTTTTCTTGCAAGGATCTGGGTGGGTTGTGGGTGAGGAGGTTTGGAGGAAGTGTACATAAAGGACTTGGCTCCATGACAAGGAACATGTTTCCCAAGAGGATTAAAAGTTCCTGGAGCAGGACACACGTCAAAATGAGCTCAGGTGAGAACGTACAAATCCGTATTCTCATAGGTGATAAACATGGCAGCCTCTGCCAGAACAATCCCAGCTGTGTCCTGCCTGGGACAGCAGCCCTTCTCCTTTCTCCTGAGTCATTTTTCCTCAGAGCTCAGTAGATTTTCAACAGTCACTGAGTCACATAGCTCTTGCTGCATTATGATCTTTAACTGATAAAATTTTAAGTTTACGTTGATGAGTGACTGTATTGATCCACTTGAGTCATTTTGAGACTATTACTGGTTTTGTTATTAGATCACTTTAAAAACAATTCACCCACAATAATGACAGGATGCAATCCTGCAAGTATCTTTTAAGGGTCATTATAGATATGTTCTGTTAAATAAGCTGTGATTTGATGTACCCATTACCCTTCCAACCTTGAGGCCAGGAGGTATGGCCAGAATTTTACCAGCACACAACTGCATTTAGTTATTATTTTGGCAAATGATAACTTCAGAACTGGCATTTAGAACCCCCAGTGTCAACAAGCTGTGAGAGAAAGTTCTGGCCTACAGGGATGGAGTGTTTTACATTCATTTCCTGCTACCATGTATGCAATTTGGAGGTGGTAGTAACAGTGGCAGTTAATATTACTAAAGAAGACTTGCAGGACCCAAAGTGACAGTGTTGTAAGTCTACAGCTTAATTCAGGAAAAGGATATAATCTAGCAACGATATTCTTAAAGTAAGGATATGCTTCCCATGTACACATTTACAGCACTCAAAGTGGGGAGCCCAAAATGGAGTCTCAGCTGAGGTGGTTTTATATTTTCCTGGTCACTTAGGCATATTCCTGCTACTCACATTCGACAGAAGAGTCCTCCCAGGTTCTCGCCTAGGCCAGGGGCAAATCATCAATCTCACTGTTATCAATAAGCAATGCTGATGAGCTGGGAAAACTTGTCCCTAGACCCACTAGACCCATGGTTACAAATAAAGCAGCACTTTTAATCAATGTATTTCATACCTTGACCATGGATCGATGCCATGCAGGAGCTTGAACAAAAGAGTTCAGGTTTATTCCAGGCCTGCTGGACAAACGCTCACTGCAAAGAAGCTGTGGTTTGACCACTTTAGATTCTATATCACCATAAACCACACTTCCTCTAGCCATACCTTGGCATCATTGTATGGCTCATATGGAAAGCACTGGCGACTAACCTTGTTCTTATCTGCCTTTTAGAAATACACATACTAATGAAAAGAGAAAAGACAAAGGAGGATTTGGGGAACTGAAGTCTGTTTTGACAAGTGTGTAGGATAATAAACCAGCCCAGTCAGACAACCTGACCATCTGGTGTATGGCTCTGTCTTCAGTCCTTGGAAACAAAGTGTGGAATAGCTCATCCGAAAAGATCACGTTTTCCTTGGGTGAGTTGTCTATTTAATGAGATCAACAAGGGGTGACCAAGACTGCCGTAAGTTCAGAACATTTCTAACTGAAACAAATAGAACACTGATTATTTCAATGATATTTTAATCTCTGAAAACTCTCTCTACACAACTCAAAATTATTAGACTTCAAAGTAATGGACATTTTTTGACTAAAGAACCTCTACTGAAAAGAATTTCTTCAAATAAAAAATAGCTGATTCCTGTTTCTAAGAATTTCTGGTGAATACAGCAATTTTTAAATTCAAATTCCATTAATAATAACTCTAAACTAGCATTTTTGTTAATCTACAATATAATGAAAATTAACACTAATATACTGATGTTCAAGAGAGTTTTTTAAACCCTAAAATTACTTCAGAGTCTATAAAAACATTCATTTATATATAGGATATATAATTCTAATACTTAGGAATGGATAAACCATGTATGAGATATAATTATTTTATTTTCTTTTTATTGAAGTATAGTTGATTTACAGTGTTATGCCAACCTCTGCTGTTATAACAATTTTAGTATCCCTAGATTTGAAGCACAAAATCTGACACGGAGGATTTTTGTGACTTGAAAATTGATACGTGGGATCATTCTACTTATTACAACATTAGATTAACCAGAATATTCATTACTCTGAACCAGATCAAACAATAAAAATTTACTACATAAAAGATGTGAACAAATATCTCAACAAATACAGTGACAACAAATTGTCTATGGAAAATAGAAGTGCATAATGACAACTGTCAAATATGCATATGTAACAGTAAAGTAATACCCATAAAACTTAAACAGATTTGCAAGTAATTATTATGACTCTGCAGAACCATTAACATCTTTTACCACCTTCCTAAAACTTAAACAGATTTGCAAGTCATTATTATGCCTTCAGAACCATTAACATCTTTTACCACCTTCCTATTTTCAGAGATATTGTAGTCTATAACGTACTTATAAAAACCAGAATAATTTATGAGGGAAAGAGTTTCCCTTTGTTTCAAGGCTACAGTCTGCATATTGGGTCCTTCCCAGCCCTGTTACCAATGCTGTTAGTTGGTTCCTGTGAGCTTTGGATGGGGTATGTTGCTGTGTAAACCCATCCCTGTTACGCAGAAACAGGTGCCATTCAGACATGAGGAGAGTAGCATCATCCCTGCAAGCCTGCAACCGCACCCGTTCACATCATTCTGTGAATTTTGAGTTCATCGTTCAGAAATGGTCATGAAACATCCATACTCGACTTGGCCTAATTCCCTCAGAAATAAGTGCACCTCCTTTCCAGAAGACTGTACAAGGTTAGGGCTGTAGTCTTAGAACAGTGTAAAGGTAACTGGTTCTCACATAGATTTACCAGTAGCTTTGGCAGAATCTAAGGACATGAGCTAAAAAACAGTTAACCTCAAATTCCTAAGGAGAATCCTATTCCTATCATAGACAGAGCCACATTTGAAAAAACAATATTTTATGATGTTAAGACTGGTTCTTGTTTTTTTGTTATTGTTTAAAGACTTTGTTTTTTAGAGCAGTTTTAGATTCACAGCAAAATTAAGAGGAAGGTACAGAGATTTCTCATATACCCTCTCCCACACATGCATCCTCTCCCTCATTATCAATATCACTCACCAGAATGGTGCATTTGTCACCACTGATAAAGCTACATTGACACATAGCAATCACCCAAAGTCCTTAGTTTACTTTAGGGTTTTCTCTTGGTGTTGTACATTCTACAGATTTAGGCAAATGATGTACTCATCATTATGGTTAGGTTAGGTCATACAGCCCTAAAATTTCACTGTCCTAAAATTGACTTCTTTCACTTAGTAATATGCATTTAAGGTTCCTCCATGTCTTTTCATGGCTTGATAGATTTATTTTTTTAGCACTGAATAATATTCCACTGAATGCATATACCACAGTTTATGTATCCATTCACCTACAGAAGGACATCTTGTTTGCTTCCAAGTTTTAACAATTAAAAATAAAGCTTCTATAAACATTCATATGCCGGTTTTTGTGGGGCATGCATTTTCAACTCCTTTGAGTAAATATGAAGGAGCACAATTGCTAGATTGTATGGTAAGAGTATGTTTAGATTTATAAGAAACCAACAAACTTTTCCAAAGTGGCTGTACCGTTTTGAATTCCCACCAGCAATGAATGAGAGTTCCTATTCCTCCACATCCTTGCCAGCATTTTGTACTGTCAGTATTCTGGATTTTAGCCATTCTAATAGGTGTAGCAGTATTTCATTGTTGTTTCAATTTGTGTTCTCTGATGGCATATGATGTGGAGCATGTTTTTATATGCTTATTTGCCAACTGTATATTTTCTTTGGTGAGATATCTGTCTCTGGCCCATTTTTATTTTTTTTAAACTTTTTAAAAAATTTATTTATTTTTGGCTGTGTTGGGTCTTCATTGCTGTGCGCAGGCTTTCTCTAAGTTGTGGCGTGTGGGGGCTACTCTTCGTTGCAGGGTGCAAACATTTTCTTCCAGGCTTTTCCTTCTCATTCTCTTGAACTGTGTTTGGTTTTAAGATCAGAAAGTAGTGAATGTTTTTTAAGGTAAGAGGAAAAGCACTGATTCTGATACTCAAAGCACACCATAATTTCAATTTTACAGGACAGCCCTGATCTAGTATAATTTTAGGCAATTTTAAATTGTGAAATGAGTCTTTATCCTTTATGATCAAATATTAAAGACAGTAAATCTTAAACAGTTCAGTTTCCCAAAATTATAGCTTATATTCTGCTCATATTCTGACCTTTATCTTTTGAATGATTTAGAAGATACAGTTGAGGCTCTACAAAGCAATATCACTGCCATGTCGTATTTTCCTATTTGTTGTAAGTTCTTAAACATTTACTTCCAAACATGCTTTCTGCCTGCAGTAGTACTGCTGGATGCTTTATAAACTCTGGAGTAAAGTTCTGATGCCTTGTGCAAGAGTCATTGCCTTGTCGGACAGATATTGACATGAAAATGCAGGAGAAAAATCTGTCTCTTAGTACTAAAGTCGAGAAATTCTCAGACTATTACAGAACAAAAGGGAGATTTAGGGAGAGAAGGGGAGGAGTTTTTGCTGTCTTGTTTTGGCGTATACAAAGAGTTGTTTTGTTTTTTTGGGGGGTAGAGGGAATAGTTTGGTTTTTTTCAGTTCAAGAGTTGAGTGCAGGGGCTTCCTGGTGGCGCAGTGGTTAAGAATCCACCTGCCAATTCAGGGGACTTGGGTTTGAGCCCTGGTCCGGGAAGATCCCACATGCCGCGGAGCAACTAAGCCCATGCGCCACAACTACTGAGCCTGTGCTCTAGAGCCCACGAGCCACAACTACTGAGTCTGCATGCCACAACTACTGGAGCCCACGCGCCTAGAGCCCATGCTCTGCAACAAGAGAAGCCACTGCAATGAGAAGCCTGACCACCACAAAGAAGAGTAGCCCCCGCTCACCGCAACTAGAGAAAGCCCGTGCGCAGCAACGAAGACCCAACGCAGCCAAAAATAAAATAAATAAAATAAATTTATAAAAAGAAAAAAAAGAGTTGAGTGCAGATACCTCCTGGGGTGGGTAATATTCTGCCTGTCTTATTGATTAAATAGATTTCCAACTGTAACTGTCGAGATCAAGGCCTTTGGCATACAAAGAGAGTTAAGGGTTGATGAGTGGTTCAGTGTGTGTGAGAGAGTGTGTATGTGTGTTTTGGGATGTAGAGAGAGGATTAAAAAGGGATAGTTTGATAGTGGGATGAGAGGACCACTGAATTTTTTTTTTTTTTTTTTTTTTTTTTTTTGTGGTATGTGGGCCTCTCGCTGTTGTGGCCTCTCCCGTTGCGGAGCACAGGCTCCGGACGCGCAGGCTCAGCGGCCATGGCTCACGGGCCCAGCCGCTCCGCGGCATGTGGGATCCTCCTGGACCGGGGCACGAACCCGTGTCCCCTGCATCGGCAGGCGGATTCTCAACCACTGCGCCACCAGGGAAGCCCAACCACTGAATATTAAAGTGATGTATGCCAGAAAAATACTTCTGGTTTTATGATTTCCCTCATACCCATGACTGATCCCGGGATATTGAGAGTATCAATAAAGGAGGTTACTATACATACAGGTCACCTAAAGTTCTTGTTAAAAAGCAGATTCTGATTCAGTAAGTTGAGGAGTTGGGAGGGGCAGGGCCTGAGATCCTGCATTTCTAACAAGATCCTAAGAGATGCTATGGACCACATTTTGAGAAGCAAGGACCTAGCAAACCGTGGGGTTCAGTTCATTTCTGGGTGCACCAGCTAATGGCTAATTCAAGCTCTGAGGAAGCTCTAGAATTGACCCAGCTGTCCTTGTGGGACAGACACGTGGCCACTGCTGCCCGTGAAGTTGGTCCTGAGAGCCCTGCCAGGCCTGTGCAGAATGGACACACTTGTGAACGGATGGAGTACTCAGTAGCCCAGCCCCTTACAACATTATGGTAAATGTAATGGTCTGAAAACTGGCTGATGTGTTTCTGCTAAATTCTGCATTTGAATTTTGGGAAATAATTTTTCCCTGTTAGGTTTTAGTCACTCCTTTTTTATACCCCCTTAGTTTTGTTTTGACCAAGACAGAGTGTCTAAAACTAGTTTATAGGCCAGTCTGAAACGTAAAGGACTCTTTATGGCCTCAGTGAAGCTGTGCATCACTTTTGTCACAGAGCAAAGGATTCATCTCAAAATGCAAATCTTGCAGTATAATAACATCCTAATGCACTCTGAGGTTGTATGTACCAAGAACCCCTCAGTTTACAAAGATATTTGGTGATGAAACATGGCAAAATAGTATCTTAAAATAGAAACATTCAACAGATGAAAATGAAATGCTTCTTTCCCGTTTTGGAAATCTAGGATTGAGCATAACCTATCAACAACTTCTGTTCTAGGAGTTGGCAAACACTAACTGTTTTTAATCTGCCAGATAATGAGTATTTTATGATTTGTGGACCATATGGTCTCTACCACAGTTATTCAGCTCTGCCATTGTAGTACAAAAGCAGCTGCAGACAATATGTAAACAAATGGGCATGGCTGTGTTTCAATAAAACTTTACTTACAGACATAGGCAGTGAGTGGGATTTCACCTAGCCATAGTCTGCCAACCTCTATTCTAATCAATCTGCAGAGAAAAACACCTAGGCATTATTCTTTCAGGCCCATTCCATCTCATTAAGGTTACTACTTTGGAAGATGATGCTTATGATGCACCAGCATTCACATATGTACTTAAAGTTGATCTTTGTTCTTTGAATGTTAAGAAGAAATCTGGGGCTTCCCTGGTGGCGCAGTGGTTGAGAATCCGCCTGCCGATGCAGGGGACGCGGGTTCGTGCCCCAGTCCGGGAAGATCCCACGTGCCGCGGAGCGGCTGGGCCCGTGAGCCATGGCCACTGAGCTTGCGCGTCCGGAGCGTGTGCTCCGCAACGGGAGAGGCCACAACAGTGAGGCCCGCATACCAAAAAAAAAAAAAAAAAAAGAAGAAATCTGTATACATTCAATTCATCCACTTGCATTTGCCAGGAACCGGAAATACAGTGAGAAACAAAACAATTACTTCTATTGAGAGGTGTAGTGATGAAATAATGAGACCTTTGCTAGGGCAAACATTAAGAGCTATAAGTGCATCACAAAGATCCCTAGGATTCTTCAAGTCTGAGAGGTACATAGTAGGAAGTTTGGGATGAGAAAGTATTAGAACACAGTAAGCACAAAGGTCAAGAAGTCATGGAGAACATTGTGTTTGGTAAATTGGATTGAAATATTACCTTTTGGATTGAGGGTGTGTTATTTTTAAAATGTATTTATTTATTTTTGGCTGCGTTGGGTCTTTGTTGCTGTGAGCAAGGGGGCTACTCTTCATTGTGGTGCACAGACTTCTCATTGCAGTGGCTTCTCTTGTTGCAGAGCATGGGCTCTAGGCGCGTGGGCTTCAGTAGTTGTGGCATGCAGACTCAGTAGTTGTGGCTCACGGGCTCAGTAGTTGTGGCTCGTGGGCTCTAGAGCACAGGCTCAGTAGTTGTGGCGCATGGGCTTAGTTGCTCCACGACATGTGAGATCTTCCCAGCCCAGGGCTCAAACCCATGTCCCCTGCATTGGCAGGCGGATTCATAACCACTGTGCCACCAGGAAAGTCCTGAGGGTGTGATTTTAAAGAGATGTAAAAGATAATAGTCAGCATCAGGAAATGAAGATAGGAGTGTAATGCGGGATTAAATTGTGATCAGATTTGTGTGTCATGCTGAAGAGTTCAAACTTGTCCCAGATGGCATAAGGGGAAGAGAATAGTCATTCTGCTGACCTATTCACATACTCTCCATATAACTACCCCCCAACCTCCTCAGAGATTAATAGCAAGGGATCATTTATGATAGCAAGTCACAGCCAGCTGTGAGTACTACCTATAGCCAACAGCAATAACAAACTACCAATGAGAATAAAACATAGATGCATTTAAATCACAAAAACAAATTCCTTCCAATGTGCTATGTGCTATCAAGTTAGATAACTTAAATTGTATATACTTATTCCTTAAAGTAAATTAAAGAATAGAAACAATAGTATAATTTCTAATTAAATGTCCAAATAATTGATACAGCTCATCAGATGTGTTATACTGTACCCAATGCCATGATATCTAGAAAAATCACAAAATCCTCTAGCCTGGAAATTATTTAATAATTATATTTAATCCACATATTCCTAAAGTCAATAGGTCCTTCTTACATTTGTAAATTGTTTTAAAATGCTAATAGGATTATTTTACAGTACAATAACGGAGACTTTAAGGAAATGACGTGAATGTGATAAGTAAAACAACGTATTCCAGCCTCTCTTTCATCCCAGACACCCCCCACACACAGAGAGAGAAAAGCTGTAGCCAAATAAAAGTTTTATGAAAAAAATAGAAATTTTAGAAAGAGCGCAATAATACCATCAGTCTTGGGTTTATTGATGTTGTGTCCCATTGGAGAGCTGTATCATTGTTTCTGCTCTTAGTAATAACAAAAAATTTGTGGATTTATGGATATGTAAACTGTATGATTACTTTTCAAATACCTCAAAACATTAGCTGCAGTAACTGTTTTACCAGGTCTTGGTTAAATGTCTCTTTCTCCAGGAAGCTTTCCCTGACCTCTCAGTGCTGGTTGGTGCCTCTCCTTTGTATTCTCGTGGCACCCTGCACTTCTGCTGTCACAGCACTAAACAAAGTGCCTGGCTACCTATCTATTTTTCTAGGCTGTATGCTCTTTAAAGAAAGCTCCATGTCTTCGTCATCCACCATTAAATTCCACTGCCTTGCCCATAACAAGGCAATAATGATGGTTTTTAATCAATAATAATTTGTTAGATGAATAAGTAAAGGTTTTGGGGGGGAACTAAGTTAATACTTTATCTTCCTATCACAATATTTTGTTCATTACCCATGACTATTTAATCCGTCCAGGTTCAGTAAACCCTCCAACAGATTCTCTGCTTGATGCTATAGAATCTACCCGTGGCACCCGGCCATCTCCAGCCAACAGCATATCTCCTACAAGTAAGGATGTTTTCATACTGTTTTACTTCCCATGAGCTATTAATCCTTTAACTAAGTAGGTTGATAAAGAAAAAATTTTCAGAAAATTTGTATGATTCATGCCCTGTTCTTGTCTATGGCGTTTCAGGTAAATATGTTAAGTACTATTCTCATGGATTAAATGAATTAGCACAGTTTCCGAAGTCCTTCACTTGAAGACCTGGCAAAATCAGGGTCAATAAATCTTCAATGAGAAAGTTAAGTTCTGTATTTATTATTAAATAAGTTAATAAATTGACAGTCCTCCTCCACAACTATGTTCTCAGTAGGGTGTTTAAGAAATTGGTTGTAAATAGGGATCCTGTGGACCAGAGGTGGGTAGATAGTTTTAAATTTAAATTTGTTCTGGTTCATATTAATTTTGACCAAGTTGACTGGTGTGGACTTGAATTCAGCCTCCCAGTGGCATTATTAATAATGGAGTTCAGGCTGGGTCAGTGTTACTGTGGCAAAGGGATAGCAGTGACTTTCAGAAGTTGGCATTGATGCAAACAAATCATAAATTTCCATATCTATGGCCTTTTTGTTTAACAAAGAACCAAGGTGACTTTCTCTAACACAGAAAAGAATGTTCTACATAGAGAAGTATGCTTTTTATTTCTTATTTAATTAAACTATCAATTTTAGCTCAAAATGAGAACTGAAAATGGAATAAGACAAAGCAGTCAGTAGGAATGAACAATTCCTTTAGCCTGTAGCCTTTAGCATATAGGCTGAAGTCACTGTCACAGGTTGATATTTCTCAGAAAATGAAGCATGTGGCAGGATGAGAAATGCCTGCAAATCACCCAATAGAAGTTTTACATCCATCTGATTGTTTCCTAGTTCTTAAGGCTTTATCATTTTCTTTTTTTTATGCTTCCTTTTCTTCCACTTTTAACTCATCATTCAGCAATATACCATAGTAAATTATGATATTCTTCATTCGACAAATATTAGCATATTCAACATTAATACCTTAAGTCTCTTTAGTACTCTATGTATTAGCTATCCATTGCTGCATAACAAATTACCCAAACAAAAGTTAACTACTCATAACACATATATTGTCTCATGTGGTTTCACATGAGACAGGAGCAGCTTAGCTGAGTGGTTGGCTCAGGTTCTTTCATGAGGTTGTAGTCAAGCTGTTGGTTGGAGCTCCTGTCATCTGAAGGCTTGACTGGAGCTGAGGGCTCTGCTTCCAAGCTTCAACACGTTGGCAGGAAGTCTCAGCTCCTCACCACATGGGCCTCTCTATAAGGCTGCTCACAATATGGCAGCTGTCTTCCCCCAGACCAAGTAATTCAAGGAATAGAGTCACCAAGACAAAACCATCCTGCCTTTTTATGACCCAGTCTGCAAAATTGCACACCATTACTTTTGCTATATTCTATCTGTTAAAAGCAAGTCACTAAGTCCAGCTTATACTCAAGAGGCAGAGAATTGGACTCCAGTTCTTGAAGGAAAAAGTGTCAAAGAATTTGTGGACAAATTAAAACAACCACATCCTATCACTTAGAAGACGTCTGCACCTAAAATTCAATGTGGTTTGATATTCTTTATTATGAGAGGTAGACAGAGTAAGCATTACCATTTCCATTTTCCAGATGGGGACACTGTGATGCTGAGAGCTTAAATGACCACATCACTAATAAGTGGCAAAGTTAGTATTCACACCAAAGTCTTCTGACTATAAATCTAGTTCTCAATACATTAGATGCCATGTTTTCTCCAAATGGCCTAAACACTTCATGAGGACAGGGACCATATTTATTTCGCTTCCTCATGCATGCCTAGCACAGAGTAGGCATGCAAAAATATTAGTTGAATAAATGAATGAAAAAGAATAAATGAGAATAATGTTCCTTCACTATGTAAATATCATTTAATAGACTCCATGGTGCCAAAAAAAAGATAATAATTTGTTTCTGCCTTCAAAAAGGTTGCCTTGTACTTGGAGAGAGATGACATGCACATATGAAAATAAGTCTGAATAGTAAGGTGAAAGGTGCAGTGTTTTATAGAATTAAAATGCTCGGGGAGAGATATGGACCAAGAAGTCTTAAGCTTTGAGTATGGAAAGGTGCCTATGAGTTCGTGGAGTAAGGAAGTGTTACAAAGAGAGATGAAATAAGCTGACCCTTGAAGTATGTATTGTATTTATTTGACTAATAAGAGCTTGAAAAAACATTTTAAACAAAGAGAACAAAATGAGCAGTTGTGCATTGGTGAAGATATTCATGGTGATTTGAGAAAATTTTAGTAAGTATGTTCGGGTCAGAGGAGTGGGATTGTGTAGCAGAGAAGCAGGGATGAAGATTGGAAACTGCAGAATAAAGAGAGCCTTCAGGCCCAGTCTAAGGATTCTAAATGTTATACCTTAAGAGACGGGAGGGACCTAATTAAACCTTTTTTTAGGAAGGAAGTGACATAATTCATTCACCAAATGTTTATTGAGCACTTCCTATGTACCAGGTGCTCTTCTAGGTGCTAGAAATACAACAGTAAACCAAAGAGAAAAAAGAATCATGCTGTCATGGCATATCCATTTTGCTAATTGAAAGCACAAATGAATTTCTTCTAGCTCAGTTTTCTGTGGGGTTAGTTGACATATACTAAATTGTTCCATCAGTTCAAACACCATTCTTATTTCTGTGAAGAAATTCAAGAAAAAGGAAAGGACATTTGTTATCCTCAAAGAGTCTACAATCTAATATAGCACTAGTATTTGAGAGGTTGAAAGAGCACAGTCAAATAAATATATTTGTTTAAAAGCAGAAAAAATGCTACCTGGTCTGCTATCATACTAAGGGGATACAGTTTGGAAATTTCTGGAGAATCAAAAGACCTCCTTAAAAATAAGGCCCCATTACACTGGACCTCAGGACTGTTTTAGATCAATGGTTCTCACCAGGGTGATTTTGCCTCTGCCCCCCTCCCAGGGACATGTGCAGTGTCTGGGGACATTTTTGGGTTGCCAAAATGGGGGAAGGGACGGTGCTCCTAGCATCTGTTACGCGGAGGCTGAGGATGCTACAACATAAGACAGGACAAAGAATTATCAGGTCCAAAATGTCAATAGTGCTGAGGTTGAGAAACCCTGTTTTAGTTCCAGGCTCAGGTATAATAAGACTAGCTATTTCTCACTTTACAAAATCTGGACCTCTGTCAAGATAGTAACAAGATAATGTTTGAGAATAATTTTCAGTCTGATTTTTATGTGTCAAAAAAACATGTTAAACCAATGGCTGCTTATATCTAAGTGAAACTTATTTGTTTAGAATAACACTGAATTACAACTGAAAAATCTAAATCTCATTTTGGCAATCTGGAGGGTAATTGTGAAATCACATGATGACTGGCTGCCTCAGAAGCTGGTAGGATTCGCCCTTGTGTTCTTTTAAGAAAGGAAATGGGGTGGAACATGTCATGGAAACCAACTTCAAAAAGCTATAGTTTTGTTCTAAATTCTAAGATGTAGTGAACTATATAATTCAGTCATAATTATTAAGCTACAGATCTTGCTGCAAACATCCAATTCATATTCTTTTTTTTCCTCAATGAAAATATATTCTTGAAACAAACATAGAAAGTAATGGAAACAATGGAACCTTATAACTCACAGCCAACTTAAAGAGTTACCCAGGGAAGCCCAGCTCAATTCAACCTGAACTGGTGTTTTCTGAGTGCCAGCTGCATTTGCAGCACTGTCCTAGGAAAAGACAGGAGGCTGACAAGCTAAGTGGTGAGATGAGACAAGGCTGCATGGAGCCATAGAGACCCCAGACAAATCTAGGATGAGACAGTACTGGCGTAACTCCAACCTTCCATTGCCCTGAGCAGAGCCCTATGCCTTCTAATGCACTGGCCATGAATTGCCTCTAGACTACGTAGCCTCAGAGAGCAGAACCTCAGAAACCTCAGAGAGCATAGCCTCAGAAATGCCAGCCCTGACTGTAGCAGTCATCCAAGACCTTCTTTCATTCAACAAACACCGAGTGCTGACAACGAGCCAGGAATTTTTGAGGCGCTAGGATACAGTAATGAATGAGACAGGCAGGCCCCCTGCTGCACAGAGTTTACAATCTAGCCAGACCCACTTGCCTAGCCTCCCATTTCACTGGCCACCATGCCACAGACCTTTTGGCTTTGCCTCCTATTTTTGTGTACAACTCTTGGACCTGATGGCATTTACTTTTGATATTAAGCCCTCTCTAAAAACTTAGATAATCCTTACAGTCTGGATCTTTCTACTCCTGGAAGCTTTGAGTGAAATACCATATCCAGTCTGATTCTAACCATTGGCCAGCTCTCCAGGTGAGCACACCTGATCCTTGGCGAGTGGGGGGAATCAGAGAGGAAGGGTACAGACTGAAGGAAGTAGTTCCACAAGGGATGCAATGAAACTACTAATTTATGAGAAAGCATGTCAGAAATGGGTGGGAGATCAACCTGGAATTAGATGAGATTAGTCCAACACAAATACAGGAGAAGCAGATTAGATCAGTTGTAGATCTGGATATTCTAAAGTGAAGAGGGGGGTTCCAGAGAGACTCTGCAAGGCAATGAGAAGCCTATGTGATTTGTTTGTGATAGCAACTTCTGACACCTTCTCTGGTCATGCCATACCTGTCTTCAAGGGTCAGGACACCTCTGTTGCTGTCTTATAATTTCTGCCTTTATCATATGTATCCAAGCACCGAAAATTAAGAGAAGTAAATGAGTTCTGGGGACATGGAGAGTAGAATCAGGAAAGTTGCACAGGGGGTCTGGAAAGAAATATAGAGTCAAACAGAAGAAAGATGAGAGACAGATCTTCAAATAATGGTCTTGAGCAAAGACATAAAATAAAATGCATGCAGGACCTAGGAAGACAAGCAGGATGAGTGCTGACAGTGCTTGTTGGGAAGGGGGCTGCAAGTTGCTTAGGTGAGGTGGAACCAGGTGGAGGTGAGCTTAGGTTAATAGGCTATGGATTCGGACTGCAATCTGAACATCAACAAACATCCACTATGGCCTTTTGAGTATATAAAAAATGTAAGTAAAACAGAAGACCAAATGATGACGACCAGATGATATACATTTAAAGTGATAATGGTCTGAACTAGAATGGGCATATGTAGAAATTGAGAGTTCTGTGTATGACAGAAGCCTCAGCAGTGTTGTCTGCCTAAATGTGGGGGAATAAATAAAATATTTGTATAAAACTATCACACAAGGGCTTTCCAGGGTTTTTTTCTAGTTATTACCTAAAAATTTTTACCAACTGCCATGATTGTATTATAGTACTAAGCAATAATGTTAACAATGTTTGTTAATATTTGAGTGCCTCTGATGTGCCTGGCACTGTTCTAAACTAGTAAATGTATTATCTCATTTAACCCTCCCCAAAACACAATGGTATAAGTACTGTCATTATCCCCATTTTACAGATGAAGATACTGAAGCACAAAGAGGTTAATTAACTTGCCCAAAGTCATGCAGAAAGTGAAACAACCCAAACAGTCAGCTGCAAAGCCCAAGTCTTACTGCCCCTGAGAGTACATGATGGGTGCTCAATAAATGTTGTTAGACATTGAATAAATTCCCTCTAGTGTGAAGCTGGTATTGCTGCTATGAAAAGGTCAATATGACAGCTATGCCTATATTAATCTTTCCTTCTCTGGACCACTGCTTTCTGAGAAATGCTGCCTCCAGAAGTGGGGCTGTCATTTCCTCAGTTGGAAATAAATTGGAGAAAAAGACCCTCCTCAATTCGTTACCCCTTTTCCTCTCAACATCACTATACTATAATTCTTATTGCCCAGAGATATGTACAGAATCCATACAAAACTCCAGTGCTCTCCCTTGAATCCTAGGAAATTCTGGACATTACATCTTTCTCACCACCATTCACCTGGGATGCACTTTACAGGTTGTTAAAGAATTTCTCAATTTTTTTCACTCCTGTCACCCATAAGTCAAGGGTAGCCTCCTTGATGACTGATTTACCTTGGGTATGTGTTTATTCAGTTTTCCCCCTTTTGGCTGAGGTACGTCTGGGGAAAAGCTATTGGACGTCCTATTCAGTTCATTTCCTAATTATTGAGTGTCTGTGAACACACCACATGATGTGTGATGAGCTCTGTCCTGCCTACTGTCATCTTCCCCCAAAGGAGTCTTGCAAATCCTTTCTGGGCCAGTAATCCAGCAATATACATTGCCTTTAGTCCTTCAGTGAGCACATGTTCCCCAAACTATCTGCCTCCCAGGGGAAAACAGTTGTATGTAGAAATTAAGATTTCACACCACACATCTCCTTTATGTTGACCTGAGGATCAATATCTACCTTATCCTGACATTGGGGGTTGATGAGGCTGACATGGATGTGTTTAGATGTATTTGCTGACCTATATTCTTTTAAGTGCAATTTTCCAATCAGTGCCATTGTGGGTTTAAAGCCTCTTTGTGCTGCAGGTGAATTACTGGAGTACAATTACACACTTGTCAAGGAGACTGGGTAGTTATGTCGATAAATGCTATGTCAATAGAATGGAAGGCCAAGTGAAAATATTGCTATTTGAGAAAATAAGTTAAATTTTCAAGTTGAATTTTACATAAGAATAGGCAAAGTCTTAGAAAATTGAGCTTGATGAACTCGATCACTATGACAGCAGCAGCCTGAACTTGCAAATAAATTTTACCTCTGTTTTTAGTTGAATAAATAAACTGAACTGGGTAAATTAGAAAAAAATAATTTTCTTTTGCCCCATCATTCTCTGTCCAAATGAGCTCTGTTGAATTTCTGCCTAACCTCTGAAAGAAATTTTAGGTAATTTTTTTCCTTGGCTTTTTTGGTGACTTTCATATAATAAATATTATCTGGTCCCTTTCAGCCACAAGAACAGATTTGTGTCAATAATTTAAAAAGCTTGTCAATGTAATGTCAAAATTGCAAAAGTTAATTCAGTTCAAAACTTCTCTCCCTCCTTCCCACCAAGTGGTCTACCTCAGCTGTGGAAGCTTGGGATGTGAGGTTATGTCCTTCATGTCTGAGGTGGGGGGTGGGTAAGGGACAGACATGGGAGATGTCTTTGAGATTTCCTGGCTCCATCCTGTTCTCCACTCCTAGTTGTTGGCTTGACTCTCTTTGGAGATCATGAAATGGGGAAAAAAAAGGAGGGATAGGTAAGGAAAGACCTTCCTTGTCAGGCTGACTGTAATCTGACTTAAGTGCCCTAAGGCTGGGGAAAATAAAAATTGCCATCTTGACCTCATGGGGCACTTTAGCAGATTTCAGAAATCTGTGACTCACCTGTCCCCTTGATGAGCCATGCTTCTCTTTCGTTCTTCTGTGTTCCTCCCCTCCCTGCCTATTAGCTTCTGGGGGTTTGTCAGCTTGGGAGCTTTTTTGTTCCTCTTAGTATTTTTTTCCTGGGTGAGATTTCTTTTTGTGGCATTCTGTTTTGTCTGGGAAAACATGTACCTTGGCCTCCTGTTTGGGGAAGTGCTCTTCTTCCCCAGTATGGCCATATCTCTCTTCTCTATGCCCATTTAGCACTGCTACTTAAGCATAGGCTCCCAAGGTAGCCTCTTTAGCCTGAGTAGGGCACTAGTCCCCTTTGTCCCAAACACCAGGACACACAGGTCAAGAGCTCTGAGTGATCTCTTGAACCCACACTTCACTTGGACTAAGCTAAGGGAGCATATTCTTCTTTCCCTCTTCCATGAAAAGGGACTTGACTCACAGCACCCCAACTTTCTCCAAAGAAATCCTCACCAGGGCTGCTTTCATCCCCTGACATAGCATTGAGGTGGATGATGGACCAGAACTGATGAACCCATTCTACTCTATCTTCACATGTCCTTTATAAGTGGTCTAAAACTCTACTTTAGAAGTGAGAATGACTTGCCCTGTAGTATCATTCTTAGCCTTTGGGACCTCACCTAAAATGGAGGTACAAAGAGTCCCATTTGAAAATTCTACTCTGCATTATCCATTAAAATTAAAAGAAATTCAGTGACACCAGCAACAACAAAAAAGAAATTAGGAAAACAACCTCATTCACAATAGCATCAAAAAAGAGTAAAGTACTGAGGGATCAATCTGAGCAAGAAAGTGAAATATCTGTACACTGAAAAATATAAAACATTGATGAAAGAAATTGTAAGACATGCAAACATGTGAAAAGACATCCAATGTTCATGGATTGGAATAATTAATATTTTTAAATTGTCCACACTACTCAAAGCAATATACAGATTCAATTCAGTCAGTCCCTATCAAAATTGCAATGGCATTTTTCACAGAAATAGAAAAAACAACCCTAAAATTAATATTCACAGAAGACACTAAATAGCCAAAGCAATGTTGAGAAAGAAGAACAGAGTTGGAGTTATCACACTTTCTGACTTCTCACTATACTACAAAGATGTAGTAATCAAAATAGTATGGTACATGCATAAACAGACATGTAGGCCAATGGAACAGAATAGAGAACCCAGAAATAAACCCAAGCAAATATGGTCAACTAATTTTCAACAAAGGCACCAAGAATACACACTGAGAAAGGATAGTCTCTTCAATAAATGGTGCTTAGGAAACTGGATATCCACAGGCAAAAGAATGAAATTGAACCCTTTTCTTATACCATACACAAAAATCACCTCAAAATAGATTAAAATTTTAAATATAAGACCTGAAACTAAAACTCCTAGACAAAAACATAGGGAGAAAGCTCCTTGACATCAATTGGTCTCAGCAATGACTTTTTTGATATGACACCAAAAGTTCAGGCAACAAAAGCAAAAACAAGTGTACTACATCAAACTAAAAAAAAATTTCTGCACAGCAAAGGCAACAATCAATAAAATACAAAACAATCTATGAATTGGGAGAAAATAATTGTAAATCATATATCTGGTAAGGGGTTAATATCCAAAATATATAAGGAATTTATTCAATTCAATGGCAAAACAAGAAACCACCTGCTAAAAAATGGACAAAAGACCTGAACAGACATTTTCCAAAGAAGACATACAAATGGCCAAAAGGTATATGTAAAGGTGCTCAACATCACTAATCATTAGGGCAATGCAAATCAAAACCACAATGAAATATCACCTCACACCTGTTAGAATGGCTATCATCCAAAAAATTAAAGATAAGTGTTGGCAAGGATATGGAGAAAAGAGAACCCTTGTACACTGTTGATGGGAGTGTAAATTGATGAAGCCTTTAATAGAAAACAGTATGAAAAACATGGAAAATGGTTTTCGAAGTTCCTCAAAAATTTAAATGTAGAATTATGATTTGATCCAGCAACCTCTCTATTTGGTATATATAGAAAGGAAATGAAAGCCACCTGTAAGGGATATCTGTGCTCCCATATTCACTACACTATTCACAGTAGCCAAGATATGGAAACAGCCTAAGTTCCCATTGATAAAAAATATATATATTTGTGTGTGTGTGTGTGTGTGTATGTATGTTATTTGACCTTAAAAAAGGAGATCCTACGATATGCAACAACATGGATGAACGTGGCGGACATTATGCTAAGTGAAATAATGTAGACACAGAAAAAGAACTACATGATCTCACTTATATGTGAAATCTAAAAAGAGTCAAATACATGGAAGCAAAGAGTAGAATGATAGTTACCAGGGGTGGGGAGGTAGAGGAAATATTGGTCAAAGTGTACAAAGTTGGAGTTAAGTAGGATTAGTAAGTCTAGAGATCAAATGTATAACATGATGACTATAGTTAATAATACTGTATTGAATATTGGAAATTTGCTAAGAGTAGATTTCACATGCTCTCATCACACACACACACAAAAGTAACCATGTGAAAAGAGACAACATGTTAACGGGCTGAGTATAGTAATCACTTCACTATGTATATGTATATCAAATCATCATGTGTATACATATACAATTTTATTTTAAAAATTAAAAGATTTGTAAGTAAAATAAAATAAATTCATTGAAAATGAAGCAAACATGATGAGGTGATGGTTTACCCACTGAGATGGTCCACAGAAAGCTATAGTTCTTGGCAATGGTGTGATGGATTGACAAGTAATAAACAGAGTTCTAAAAACATGGCCAAGGTGAGGATGCTTGAAGAAAATGGGGAAAGACAAGAGAAAGAAGAAAAGGAAGAGTGTTAGCATGGGTACTGCCTTATTTAATGGGTTATTAAAAGCAGCAGAGGAGACTTGGCATGTAAAACACCAGGTAATATAGTACCTGGTTCATAGTGTCAAAATGTTACTTTTTATTATTAGTTCCATTAAATCCCTTTGGGAACATGGTAGGAACCCAAGGTAGGAAATAAAGTGGTTGGGAAATTAACCAGTTTGTCTTTGTTTAAATCGTTTGGGGTGTGTGTGTGTGTGCTTTAATAAAAACAAAAAAAAACTAGAATTATGTGTCTACTTCTACTAGAGATGGATTCAGATGTAAATGAAACCCCCCATGATCATGGTCTTATGAGTGGAGGAGGAACATGGGCAGTGAGAAAAAGCAGATATCTATAAAGTTGACCTGAAAGGTCACATGTTATATCCAATTTATTATATTCCCACTATTCTACTCTCCCCCTTGCTCACTGGGCTTCACCCAAATCTGCCTCTTTGCTGTTCCTCCAACATGACCCAGGTGTTCCCACCTCAGGACCTTTTCACTCATTCCCTCTGCCTGGAAATTCTTCCCCCCAAAATCCACATGGCTCACACCTCATCTTCTCCCAGTCTTTGTTCAAATTTCACCTTCTCAATGTGGGGCTTTCCATGACCAACTCATTTTAAACTGTAACACCCTCTATCTCACTTCCTGTCCCCTTTCCCTGTTTTATTTTTATCCTTAGTGTCTTTTAACATCTTGTATAATTTACTCATCTGGCTTTTCCCCACAAGAAGGTAAATCCCATGAGGGCAGGATTTTTGGGTCTGATTTGTCTACTGATGTCTCTCCATCGCCTAGAACAGTGATAGCACATGGTTCTCAATAAGTATTGATAACTCCATAAACATTTGGGGGTGGGGTAAGGATATTTTCTAAAGTACAAAGAAGAAAGTGATTAACAAGGGAAGAGTTTTAGAAAGAGCCGAAGGCTCCCTAAAGAAAAAGGCACCTGGTCACGGCCCAAAGACTGGGTAGTCTCATGACAGGAAACTAAGAGGTGATGATGAGAGAGAGGAGAGAGGAGAAAAGCAGAGGATATAAAGGCCTTCTGTTTTCAGTGGCTGTGTGTTAGGGACCATGACTGAGCTCTTCCACGGCTAAACCTTGGTTCTCAAAGATTTCCCCCCAATTAATCTGCCTTGGGCTCTCTAGCGTTTCCTTCCATGCTGTTAACAAGGCTAACTATACTTTTATTTTTAATTTAAAAAAAAATTTTATTTTATTGAAGTATAGTTGTTTTACAATGTTGTGTTAATTTCTACTATACATCAAAGTGATCCAGTTATACATAAATATACATTCTTTTTCATATTCTTTTTCCATTATGGTGTATCACAGGATATTGAATGCAAATGAACTTATCTACAAAACAGAAACAGACTCACAGGCATAGAGAATAGACTTGTGGGTGCCAATGGGGAGGGGGACTGGGGGAGGGGTGGATTGGGAGTTTGGGACTAGCAGATGCAAACTATTATGTATCATGGATAGACAACAAGGTACTACGGTATAGCACGATGAACTATATTCAATAGCCTGTGATAAACCATAAAGCCTAACTACACTCTAAGGCTACCAGAGTGGATTGAATATAATCTTTGGTGTAAGACAGACTTGGGTTCAATTCTTATCTCTGCCACCTACTAGCTCTGTTACCCAGGGCAAGTTATTTCACTTCTCTAATACTGTTTTCTTATATTAAAAAAAACCAGAAGTAATATTTTCTAGTTCACATGGTTATTAAGAGTATGAAATGTAAAAATGCATAAAGAGCAACTCTAAAGCTAAGGCTCACACAGTCCAGTCCAAGAAGTAGGCCGGGATCAAAAGAAGAGTCCAGTGAGCAAAATTAATCTTGAAATAAATCAATACTTTTACTTGTATTTTTTAATTCCTTGAAGGAGGAAGCAATGGCCAAATCAATATTTCTTTTTTGTTGTTCTCATTACCATTTTATCCTTTATTCTCCACTTACATCACAACTGCTCACCTGTCTTTTTTATTTGGTACATAGTAGTCGATGTTAAATAATTAAATTGTTTGGAAAATATTTCAGTATTTTCCCAAAATTAATCCACATGGGGCCTCTAGCATTTCCCTGCCTTTCCCTCTTTGGCAGTGAGAGGGATGGGTCACTGGGAAGATGGCAGGAGTCCAGGTTAAGAGATTGGGTTTTGCTTCCTAATGTCACAGGAGCCAACCAGAATTAGCTCTTATAGAACATGTCTCTGTTTCGTCCATCCAACTCAGAACTGTCTTCTGAGTTGATTGGAGCTGTCTTCTGACTTCATTGAATTTCTAGTGATAAAGGGGTAATTTTTAACATTAGTGAAAAAGATTTTAAGTTTTAATAGAAATGGGCTTCAAAAGGTTTCAAATCTCATCTAACCTCATGGCAGTTTATGAATTAATATAGCAAGCCATTTTGTACTAAGCAGTGTTTTCCTCTAAACCCCTTCTTCTTTCTTGGAAACCAAGGCTCATTATTTTGTACCTCTGGACATGTACAAGGTTAAATAACAATAAACATTCAAACTGAAGAAGAAATAAACAACCAGCAAACAAAGCAAACAACTGCCTATCACTGGGTTTGGCATATTACTTGCCTACATAGTATTTCATAATATAAAACCAACTATTGAATGCTGAAGAGGTTTTGCCATATTGTGTGTGTAAACATAACCTTAAAACAGAAAAGACAAAAAGAAGGATGGCTTATTCACATACTGAAATATGTAATACAAATCTTTTAAAGACTTGACTGAAAGGAATATGAAGGCAAGTCTTTTAAAATGCTGTACTTGATGTCAAGAGATTGGCAGATACATATGTCCTCTTATAGTTACAGAATCTCTAGGTCAGGCTCTAGGAAGGGATTGCTTTCAGAAACAGAAGTAAAACAAAAGAAAACAGCTCAGAGAAACAAGCAGCGTTGGCTGCCACCAGCGTGCCACACTTTGATCACTGTTCTGCTGCTGCTGAGGCCATGGATGTGCACTGTGACAACACTCAGTTCAGTTCAACACACAGAACAAACACTTCTGAGGGCTTGTAAAGGCCCAGCCCTGGAATAGACAAGTACCACACATGACTAATACTAAACCACAGTGTGTAGACCACCCCAGGGCCTTTGCACTTGCCATGTCCTCTACCTTAAAGCTCCCACAGCCCCTCCCCTGCCTCCATTCTCCCTCTACATTCCTCAGGTCAGCCTTCCTGGGACTCTGACTAGGCCTTCTCTCCTTCAAATGTTCTCATGTTTGGATTGGTTTATGTGATTCTCTGGTTAATGTCCATATCCTCCATGAACTCCAGGGAAGCTAATCATTGTGTCCCCAGTGCCAAGTACAATGCCTGCAAGATAGAGGCTCCCAAATGCTTGGTCAATAAATGAAAGAATGTAGGCAGGGAGTAGCAAGAGATAACAATGTTGAGATTGTTAGAGGTTGTGTCATGTAATGCCAAGAGGCCTTGACGTTGAACCATCGTGTAAAGCTATCTCTAGCTGGCTTCAGCTCTGACTTCCGCATGATGGACAAAATCCCAGATTAAAGGGATCATTTTTTCAATAACCTATGCAACTTGGCACAGACCCTTAGGCCAAGACCAAAACAAAATTCAGCTAGAGACAAATAAGACTGAAATGACCTTGGGCTCCCTCAAGATAGTGATAGCTGTCATTGATGCTTTTGTTCCCAGAAGCTATGGCACTGATTCAGCCCTCAATAAACTCCACAGGCCTGCCTGTGAGAGGAAGTGTAGGGCTGTTATCTAAACTAGGCAAAAGACACAGTGAGGCAAAGATCAAGGCAGTATGCATGCCCGAGGCAGTGTTCCTCTTCATGGTCCAGGAACGACTCCCTAGATGGAATCAAGCAAATGAATTCTTCCCCTGCAGTAAATCTGCAGTAAGCAAGGATTTATGTCACATTATTTTCTGACCTCTAGAAGAGAACATTTAATCAGTCCTTTTAATACAAATGAAATTCCCAGTTATCATACTTCATCAGGATTCCAGTGAATCCTGCTAGAATTAAATCATATGTTACTAATCAGTGCTAGCACCCAGTGTGGGCAATTGGAAAATGTCTGTTCCTTCTCAGTAAAAAGTATTTTCAAAGGTGGCTGGCAGTTGCATATTAGACTGAGACTTCTAGGTGATGGTGGTAGCTCACAAATAAATACAAAGTTCTCTGATTTTTGCTTCCTTGTTCTTTTTCTTCATTATCATCATCACCATTGTTATAATATATCACCACTGTAAAACCATTCCTTTCTGCTTTCACTTACTAAGTCACTTGGTTAATACTGTGAAGGTCAGTTCTCCCAGTGAGAGGAAGAAAGTCGGGGAGGGAGGAAGAATGAATGATGCTGGCCCATGGGAAGGGAGATAAGAGATGAGACTATGACTGACAATGAAAGCCACACTTTCTCTTATACAGGGAACAGAGTTCCAGAGTAAAGGGATGATTCTTTCTTTTATCCTTCTGAGAATTGTTTAAAACGTGGATAATCTTTCTTCTTTTTCCCTTCCCCTCATTTCCTCTTTCACCTTTTCTTCCTATATTAATTAGTAGGAGTACATCATATCTCTCAGTATCCCACAGTATCCAATGATTACTTACGGCTAGTTTTCTTCTACGCATTTTTTTACTTTGTCTTGTACTGTTACAAGGTAAACTTACAAAATTTTAAAAATAGATAACTGAAGAAATTACTGCAAAGAGCGACAAAGATAAAGCCATCTCGATGAGAGAAAGAAATTCAAATTCACTCTGTGATCCATAGGTTCTCTTTTTTTTTTTAACATCTTTATTGGAGTATAACTATTTTACAGTGGTGTGTTAGTTTCTGCTTTACAACAAAGTGTATCAGTTATACATATACATATGTTCCCATAACTCTTCCCTCTTGCGTTTCCCTCCCTCCCACCCTCCCTATCCCACCCCTCTAGGTGGTCACAAAGCACAGAGCTGATATCCCTGTGCTATGCGGCTGCTTCCCACTAGCTATCTATTTTACATTTGGTAGTGTATATATGTCCATGCCACTCTCTCACTTCGTCACAGCTTACCCTTCCCCCTCCCCATATCCTCAGGTCCATGCTCTAGTAAGTCTGTGTTTTATTCCCGTCCTACCACTAATCTCTTCATGACAATTTTTTTTCTTAGATTCCATATATATGTGTTAGCATATGGTATTTGTTTTTCTCCTTCTGACTTACTTCACTCTGTATGACAGACTCCAGGTCTATCCACCTCATTACAAATAACTCAGTTTCATTTCTTTTTATGGCTGAGTAATATTCCATTGTATATATGTGCCACATCTTCTTTATCCATTCATCTGTTGATGGACATAGGTTCTTAAAATCGTAATGAGCCAGTTGCAGAGGAGAAGCACAGCTGCTCTTGATGCAGAGACTTCCTGGGCCTTCCTCTAGAGGGCGTGGTGGAGCACAGCCAGCCAAATGCTCACAGGGCGTGAACAGCGGCTGACCTCCTTGCTGTTCGACCGCCGGCCAGGGTGGGCCAGTGGGAGAACGCCAGGGCTCAATTCCCTAAGAGCAGTTCTGGGGTGTCCAGGAATGTGATCCCAATGCTCAGTTTGAGACAGTCTGAGCTTGCCCTACAGCTACTTCATGTATCCTGCCGCCAGTCTTTTGGTGCATTTTTTCCTGCCGTTTGTCTTGATGAACAGTAGGAGGCAGTGAGCTGGAAGTTACAGTGACTGCACGAGAATCTGAGCCACGGGGGCTCAGTGAGGTGAAAGAGGAGAGCTGCAGGTGACTCTGCCAGTAGGCATCAGTATGCCATCAGAGAGCTAATGCCCAGCACGCTGCCGTTCTCTTCACCCCAGACAGCCCTTTTCTGGGATTGGTTACCTGGAATCAGAGTCCTTCTAAAAAGAACAAGGAAAGTGGGTCAATGGTAGAACTCATCAGGAGATTCGTCTATTGCTATGATATGCTTGTGTTTTCAGCACCTGAGCTAAACTGCAGATGACCTGTTGTATAGCTTCTAAGATTGCTTTTTAGTGCATTTTTTAGGCATTCTTCTATGAGAATTCATACAAGTGATGATTTCTCAATCATCACAGTCACCCTATAGAAAAGTACTGTTATTTTAGATGCAAGGAATACAAGAAAGAGAGACAGGTCAATAGACTTTATCAAGATCATACATTTAACTTAGAACTAAGTGAGGCTTCAGCTCACGGTATCTGGCTCTGGAATTCATGCTTTTAATAGCTAAGCTACACTGTTTTTGCACATCTCCAAGTGGTTTGCAAATCTGTCTCCTAGGCTTTGTATGCAAGTCTAACGCAATGGCTTCCTAGCAGTTAAGAGCTAGAAGGGAATCTGTCTTCTTGGAAGCATTTGACTGCACTGACCCAGCGTTTGGCACACAGCGCTCACTCACAAATATTTGCTGAATTGGACTGACTGGCCCTGCGTCTGGAAACCCTCCATCACCTTGGCTTCTCTAAGCCATAGCCCCTGGCTTTCATCCTGCCTCCCTGGGGTCCTCCTTTTCAATCTCCTTTTCTCCTGCCAGTACCTCACATGGAAGTGGTCCTCATTGTTCCATGCTAGGCCCTCTTCTGCCGGGACCCATCTTCTTTGGTGCTCTCAGTTACTCCAATTACTGTCTTCATGCTGATGTCTCACAAATACTCATTTGCAGCCTAATTTTACTCCTAAGATTCAGACTCACATGCTCAACCCTCTGGAATTGAATGTCTCATATGCACTCAGAGTCAATCTGTCCAAAATTTATTTCATCTTTGTGCCTCTTGCCCTTCCAAAGCTATTTTTTCTGTTTATTTTCTCAGATAATGATGCCTTGATCCAAAAATCTGCCCAAGCTGGAAAACTGGAAGTTATTTTGACTTCTCTCTCTTCCTAATTTCCTACATTCAGCCATTTACCAAGCCTGTAGAGCCCACACTTGAAACCTGTCCACTTCTCTTCTTGCCCACAGCCTTCACGCTATAGTCCAGGCCACCCTTCACTTACCCTGGGGTCAGAGCATCTGTTAAGGACTAGTTGGATATTATTCCTCCGTGGAATCTTAAGGATGTAGCTTCTTCTTACTTCTCTATCCTCATCCCTTTTCTTCTCACAGAGTGCCTTCAACATTCTGATTGGGCTTCAATTCTCTCCCACCTTTTCTGCCCACACTGCTTGGAACGTTCTGCTCCTTGCTTGCCCTCTTTCTCCAACTTGTCTGGCTAATTCTTGTCACCCTCCAAGCCTAGTTGGTACGTCACTTCCTCCAGAAAGCCTTCACTGAGCTCACATGTCTTGGTTATGTGTTCCTCCTCTGGAATCCCACAGCACAGTGCATTTTCTCTACCATAGTACTTATCTTCTACTGCAATTCTCTTTATACTATTTGTGAGGGAAGGAAAACAAACCACAGTAACAACAAATTCCAACATTTCATTTTGTTCATTTATACTTGACATAATACAAATGTATTTATCCTAACAGAAAGAACCAATAAAAGGACAAGCAAGTAGCTAAGTGCCCTGTTCTGTAACCCATGCTGTGGCAGCTCTATCACGTTTAAGTTGTGACTTCCAAGTCACTCTATGTCATAATACCTGGATAGTACATGAGGAAAGATCATGGAGGATCATATGTGGGATATTTTATAGGACAAGCCTTGAAGTGACAACCATCACTCCCACTCAGAGTCCATTGCCTGGCACTTGGTACATGGCCACCATACCTAACTGCACAGGAGGCTAGGAAGTGTAGTTTCTCTGTGCCAGAAAGAAGAGGACTGGGTTTGGTGGTCAACCAGTAATCTGCCATATTGACCTTTATTCTCACTAAATTGTATACTCCATAAGGACAGGGGCAAAAACTCTCATTCTCTGCACTTTGTCTCCAATACTAGTACATAGTGGGAACTCGATAAGTATTTGTTGGATAAATGAAGCTGTGCATATCCTGTCTTTAAAACACTCTTTTCTGCCCATCCTGCTGCTGGCTGCCCATTTTTGTTCCTCATACAGCATCATGTGAGGCAGCCTATAACACATCTCCCCGTATCTAACTGTATTCATGGAGCTGGTGTGTAGTATGTCTTTGGTGTTCATTGGTAGGCTACATTGTAAAACGACTGTTGTTGGTCATCTCTTGTGTGAGCTTCTTATGAACCACAATGCCATTTATTTATGTATCTTATATATACTTCTTTCAGAGATTTGATTACCCATGTTTTCTGTTTCATGCCCTTTCCCAGAATTGAGGTACCTGGGAAGTTGCCAGGCTATTCACCACTAACTAAAGCTTGAGGGTGAATGAGCATATTGGCTGCCATACTGTAAGGATATTGTTGAGAAAATTGTACACATTTCACAGTATCTTTTTCATAAAGACTGGGGAGAAAATTTTTTAATCACAATAAAAAGAATAGCTGTGTTTCTCTTAAAAATTGACTGTATTTATCTTATAATGTTCATCAATGGCATAACATACACTTTTATATATATATATTTATAGATATTTGATTTTTTTAAAATTTTATTTATTTTTGGCTGCGTTGGGTCTTTGTTGCTGTATGTGGGTTTTTTCTAGTTGTGGCGAGCAAGGGCTACTCTTCGTTGCAGTGTGCGGGCTTCTCATTGCAGAGGCTTCTCTTTTTGCAGAGCACGGGCTCTAGGTGTGCAGGCTTCAGTAGTTGCAGCACGTGGGCTCAGTAGTTGTGGCTCATGGGCTCTAGAGCACAGGCTCAGTAGTTGTGGCGCACGGGCTTAGTTGCTCCGCAGCATGTGGGATCTTCCCTAACCAGGGATTGAACCCGTGTCCCCTGCACTGGCAGGCAGATTCTAAACCACTGCACCACCAGGGAAGTCCAATGGCATAACATATACTTTTTATTTCTTAGCATTGTTGCTAGAAAGTTCTGACCAAATGTGCAGTCCATATCTACGAAGAGAACACTACATCAAGAAACGCATTTTATGTAATATCCCCAGTCAGGTTTCAACAAAACTCAACATTCTTTTTCTAACTTTTATTTTTCCTTGCCCTTGTTTTCTCTTTCTATCCACTTCTTTTATCTTCTTGCACTTGCATATTTATGTAAGCCACCATGAACGTGTTTTGGAACAAAGGAGAACTACATATAAATAAAAAATCTATTAAAGATTTGTCTTCGCTAGAGACATAAACATGTTTCAGTGTGCTGTGCTAGGGTATTTTTCTTCTTCAATCTACCTTGCTTTATATCCAGAGATATTTTCAAATGAATATGAGTTAGTCTTTCATTTGGGGGGGAAGGGAGGGAGGAGGAGAATGGGAAATATAATGGCTTATAAAGATGGAAATGATTTTGAAAGCTAAGAATTGAAGTAAATATGAAACCATGTTTAGTATGTGAAAATATTATATGCAGTTGTGAAGATTCACTACAAGATAAGTTCCATGAGGGTGAGGACCTTGTCTTCATTGTTCATTGCATGTCAAATAGTCTTGCACACAATAGACGCTAAAACAATATATTTTGAAAGTGTGAATATTGGGTGTGTAACCACAAGCATAGAACTTTCTTGAACTCCGTTTCATAATTTATAAAATCAATCCATTAGAGTATGTATTCACTAAGATTCTTTCCAGCTCTTAACACTCCATGCTCTACGTGCCGCCCTTGTTAAGCACAGTGGCATATTTAAACGTGTGAAAGTAAATACCTATGACAATTTGGGAATTTTTTTTCAAAGTAGGTTATCCAGCTCCATCTTCAACAGCCCTTGTAGATGTGACTACATGGACTCCAAACGTCACCCCTCCAAGTGCTCAAAAAGCGTATAGCAAGGCTTTCCTCACGTGACTCAAAAGAGGCAACACAACACTACAGCTATGATAATATTGAGGTTTGGGCAAAATGCTATCTTTTTTCATTTGATGTTCATATTTTGCTTTTAAGTTACTCTGTGGCAAGTTATAATCTCTATATTGATATGGCAGTCACTGTAATCTTAAAAATATGGGTTGGTGATTTGTTATTATATTGTATTTTTCATTTGTCATGGGATTTTTAAGGTAATATTAAAGTAATCTTGACAATACTCCCAGTGATCTGAGTTGGTGACAAGAACAGAAAAAGAAAGAAAATCAGTGACAAGTTGGCATTAAACATAAACTACAGACTTTTGCTTATTATGCCAGCTAGTGTTCCTGTGTAGCAAAGCATATTGTCAATTTCAGATTTCCCCAAAGTCATATAGTTTAAAAATTCAGCACATGGAAGTAAAATTAAATTACAGCCTTATAAGAAAGTGGAATTCTGAAAATTTTGTCTTTCAGCCAGCAAATACGACCTGACTACCCGAGGCTTCAACTACTCCTGGACCTCCAATGGGAAAGATGCCAAATACTGTAAGTGTAACTCTGAGTCCCTTGGAGTACTCTGGGCCTCATTCATTTACCCAGCACATATATTGAACAGCTACTCTGCGCTTTGTTTATAATCATATTAACAAATATTTACAAGGCATTGACAATGTTTAAAGCATTGTTGTAGCTGCTAGAGATATATCTGTAAACAAAACAGACCTAAGTTCCAAAATCTGGTGGAAGAGAGACAGACAAATAGTGATAAATGATACAGAAAAAATAAAGCAGAGAAGGGAGACAGTGAGAATCAAGGGTGAGGGGGCACTGCCCTTCTAAATAGAGTGGTCTTGAAAGGCCTTACTGAGGAAGGCAACATCTGAGTAAAGTGGAGATAAAAAAGCAAACTGTCAGTAGATCTGGGGAAAGAGGGAACTAGCTAGAATATGCATGTCACTAAAAAAAAACAAAGCAAAACGGAAAAGAGAGAGCCCAGTGTGAGGCACAGAAATGGTTTGTTACTTGTCATCTGACCAGGTAGCAGCAGGGTCTGCTGATGCTGCTTTAGCAGGTATTGACAGGATTTGAAAAAGAAATATACTGCCTCTTAGTGGTACAAGACAAAGATCAGCATGTTGGGAAGCAGCAAAGGATGTGGCTAAAGCGAAGAGAAACCTGGATGCCACAGGTGCAGGACTTCTGAATTTAACTCCCGGGCCCTTTGCCACAGAGTAAATGTGTATGTCCCTTTTAAAAAGCATTTAAGTTGTACATTGAAAACCTCTAAAAGTCTTTTATACCCGCTGGCTCAGTCATCTCACTGCTGGGAACTTGTCCTTAGGAAATAAATCAAAGAGAGAAAAGGAACCTGTGCAATATTGCTCTTTGAGCATAATTTATTTATTTTATCTCTTTTATGGACCTCAGGTTCACAGTTTTAGATTAATCACAATCTTTAATTCATGACACAGTTTCATTCTTAGTCTGAGCATGACGCTCTATAATTTAATGTAACACATTTCTCTCAACAAATACGCTGATAATATAATAGACACCCATGAACTCAGTACCCAAATACAGGAATGAAAAGGCAGTATCAGAAGAGAGAGCACACGAAGAGATCCATAAGGCAGTGTAACTTAGATGTATGTCAAAGGTGGCATGCAGAGTACTGTAAAAAGAAGAGACTGTTCAGCAAGTGGACCCAGGAACATTGATTTTTTATAAGAAAAACATGTTAAAATGCACTCCCACCATGCACAGTACACAAAAATAAACTCCATGTAGTTTAAGATATTTGTGTCAAAAAGCTAAATATTAAAACGTAATAAAATTAGGGTGAACTTCTTCCTGGCTTTGGGGTAAGAAAGGGCTTAAAGAAGAGACATAAGGCACTAGTCATAAAAACAATTGAAAAATTAGAATACAATAATATTAAGAAAAATTTTTTCATCAAAGACTCCTTAAAGACAGTTTAAAAAAAGGCAAACTATAATCTGGGAGAAGATATTTGCCACACATATTTGAAAAAGGCTCAATAATACATAGTTAGCAAAGGTTCAAAACTTTATATCAAGAATATATAAAGAATGCCTACAAACCAAGTTTTAAAAAGACAAAAAGCAGTAGGAAATGAACAAATAGGCACATCACAAAAGATGAAACACAAGTAGCTAGAAAACATCTAGAGATTCTCAGCCTGTCTAACAATCAGGACATGCCAGTGAAGACTAAATTCAGGAAGTCATTTTACACATAATCAACTTGCAAAAATTAACAAGTCTGGAATTGCCAAATGTTATGTAGGATGTAGATCAATACAATTTGTTATATGTTGCTGGTGAGGGTATTAATTGGTACCATCTCTTTCCACTACTTAGGCATTATGTTTTATAGCTGAAGAGTTTCATAGCAGACAATTCAACACTTCTACTCCTAGATAAATACCCCCAAAAAACCAATTTATTACATGTGTCCAGGACATATGTACACAAATGTTGGGGGGAAAACACTGCTCATAATAACAAAAAACCTGTAAATTATCTAAATGGTCATAGTTAGGAGGGTGGATAAATAAACTGTAATATAGTCATATCATAAAATACTATGGAACAATGAAAAATGAGTGAATGGCAGCCACGTATGACAGCATGAATGAATCTTAATAACACTGTATTGAGTCAAAAAAGTAAATGCCAAGTGACAATATATGGAATGATATTTTAAAGTAAATTTTATTTTTTAAAATTTAAAATTTTTAAAAAATTTTTACTGAAATAAAGTTTATTTATAATGTTATATTAGCTTCAGGTGTATAGCAAAGTGATTCAGTTATATGTATATATAAATATATATTCTTTTTTTACATGCATATTTTTTAGGAGATATTGAGTATAGTCCCCTGTGCTATTCAGTAGGTTCTTGTTGGTTATCTATTTTACATATAGTAGTGTGTATATTTTAATCCCAAACACTTAATTTATCCCTCCCCTCTCCTCCCCTTTGGTAACCATAGTTTGTTTTCTACATCTGTAAGTCTATTTCTGTTTTGTAAATAAGTTCATTAGTATCATTGTTTTAGATTCCACATATAAGCTATATCATATATGTTTGTCTTTCTCTGATGTTTGGCTGGCTTGCTTCACTTAGTATGATAATCTCTAGGATTAAAAGCAAGTACAACCAAACACTATATGGCTTAGACATAATAAGTGATAAAAATTTAAAATATATATAAGTAAGTGAATAATAGACAACATTCAGAACAGCGTTTGCTTTTGAATGGGCATACAAGGGATGGGATGGGGAATAAATATTTATAGTGTTATTTATAATAATTCCAGAATCTGTGTGTATGAGTTGGGGGTAGGATGAGATAATAACTCAATGGATATTATGAAGCCAAACAAAACAATAGCCAAAATATACTAAGCTACATAGAAAAGGGTAGAAGCTGGGAATTTTTTACCAATCAGATATTAATTGATAATAAAAAGCATTAGACTGGGGATGAAAGTTCATACTTAATAGATTAACATTTATCCTATGTTGAACATAAAATTGATGTTAACATAAAGTTGAGTTGTTTATAATAAACTATGCTGAAACTCTATCTACACTAGTTGTCACCCTTTATTCTTGATACTATAATACAAGAAAGTTCATGAGAGTGTTTTTTTGTTTGTTTACCTGTATCCACAGTGCCTGAGATAGTACATGGTATTGAGTTGGTGCTCAACAAATATTGTTGAATCAATAAGTGAATTAATACTTCTTGGTTACAGGGAAGGTAGATCATGTAACAATGGGGATAAAAATTTATTGGACAACGTTATAGGAAAAAGCTGAACTCCAACTTAAATTTATGCTATGATTGCATGTAAATTATCCCATATTTTAATTAGCATCTGATGTTTTCCTTTGTTTATTTGAATTATTTGATTGTCTATTGAAATTATACTAGAATGTAAGATACACAAGAACAGGGACCTAAACCTTTTTCTGTTGTTCACTGTAGTAGTCTAACATCTGTAATAGTGGCAGGCAACAGTAGGTGCTCAGCAAATATTTGTCGAATGATTGAAAAGGTATGTGTACATTTGGGCAAGGAAGAAAACACACACACATACACAGTGAAAAGAAATGATCTGTTTAATTGAAAGTTTTGAGCTTTTTATTTATTTGTTTTATTTAAATTGTTATTACAATAGCATGTGTGCCCGGAATAAAATCCTTTTTATCCCATGCATCACATCAATATGAAGCATAGAGGCCACCCAAGGTACTTTTTGCCCCAGAAATTAGAAAATTGAAAGGGTCTTGCTTGAAAGTGCTTCCTAATTTACACAAGTATATTCTTGGTCTTTTCAATAGATTTCATAATGAAATGAACTATTGTAATCCTTCACATTTTCTGTCCTTCCCCACTTGAAAACTTCATCTATCCTCAGACATCTCTTTATCATTCTTACCATAAAAATAGCCTTAGAAATTGTGAAATCTAGGAAGGGACTCTAAAAACCCAACAAACAATTTTTTTTCCTGGCAGTGAAAACCCACATTTTTATTTATGCAAGAAGATCTTGTTAACCATTTGCCATTTTTCATCCATAAACTTAGAGAAAAAATTCCCCACAGTGAGTTGCTCTATTTATAATCATTCACAAAAACACATTAGGATCCAACAAGTTAATATTGATTGCTCAGTCCCAAACTGTTTTTGAAACATGTTTCTACTCATTGGATTGGACTGCAATATGACATCCAATATTAGATGATGCATTTGGCAAGATTCGTGTCAGGCATTGGTAATGGAATTTTTTTTTTCCAATATGTTTATTTCAATAGATTTATGAAATGTTCAGAGGGAAAAAAAGAATGATAATGGATGGATTTCTAGTGAAATAAACCCACTAGCAGTGTTTTTAGGGCCCTTGCTATTTATGAACACATTCTATGGGATATTTGCTTATACGTGCATTTTGTATAGCTCATGTGTATTTGGATGTCACAAGAAGGTTCTGAGTACATTGCATTTACAATAAATTTATTAGTGTATGTTTTAATATATTCTTTTTTTGTTGTTATTTTGTTATTTATTAACTTGAAGAGGTCTTGGCTGCGATTCAAGAATGTTGGAATCTAATCCTAGTTCAGCTTCCATATTTCCTACAGTCTAGAACAGTAATGCATATTTTACTGTAACCATCTATGAAATGGTGATACCAAATCTAAACTTCTGAATACCCAGAATGTATGAGCTTAATAACATCCTGGGACACATTTTCATCCTGACGCAGGTGATCAGGCCATGGAGCAGAAAATTGAAGCTTAATTACCTTTTTCTTTCTGGTTTTTCCTGCCATCCATCTGGCCCAGTGGAGCCTAAAGCCACATTGAAATCAGTTTGTCTAAGTTAGGCAAGCAGAAAAATGATATGAGTCTCCATGGGTCCCTAAGCCTCCAATTTATTCCATTACTAAAATCATCAAGTTCACTGTCACCACATGTGCGCACAAACACACACACACATACACACAGGCCTCAGACTACCTCTTATCGATCTCACATGAGGTCTCTATTCTGTTCTTTGACCTTGCATCCCATATTCTTCAAAATTTACATATTCTTCTTAAATCTTACAAGTGCATTTCTTATCCTGTCCCTGGTCCTGGCTGTTTCTCCTCAAGTTCCTGGTAGTTGTGCCTAATAACTTCATAACAACCCCTTCTACTTTCCATAGGCAGAGGGTGATGGAGAAGCTAGAGTTGAGGAGTTGAGGGTCGATGGCAGGGACACAGCAATGCCAAGACCTACAACGATGCTGGGCCCTGTGTCAGGCTGCGCCATAATCACTTCAGTCCCTCTGTTCCCTGTTGGCCAGGATGCTGATTCTCTAAACTCACCATTCTTATCTTCAAATTCTAAAATCTTATATGTCTCAGATCACATCTCTTTCCATTTTCCTTTTATCTAAAACACTGTTCTGCTCCCATTCTGTCACCTAATTCCTCATTAGCTCAGCCTCAAATTAAAGATTTATTCCTCTGATTTAAAATTCTATCCTCCGTTAAAATACCAATTTCTGGCGGCTCCATGTTCTTCACAGTTAGTACACAAGCCCCACACTTTCAAAGCTCGTAAATGTCATCTTTGTTAGGAAGAGCATAAGGGGGTCCCATTTATGGACTAAGTGATCATGGCAAGAGTGGACGCAGTAGCTGGTGCCAGTATTTGCATCCTGATGGAAAAGGTGATGCTGACCCAGTATATATTCCCCTTGAAGAAAAAGTTGGGACAGAAGACTGAGATCAGTGAGATCTCTGTGTCCAAGCCCTGCATCTATGATTATTGCTTGCCACCCTATGCCTTTGTTCTAGGACAAAATTAAGGGCAGAACTCAGAGTGTCTTAAGGAAGATTGGTTACTCAATGTAAAGTCTGTACAAATAAAAGTCATGCCAGAATTTTATTATTATTTTATTTTATTATTTTTTAAGATGTTGGGGGTAGGAGTTTATTAATTATTAATTATTTATTTTGGCTGTGTTGGGTCTTCATTTCTGTGCTAGGGCTTTCTCTAGTTGTGGCAAGCGGGGGCCACTCTTCATCGCAGTGTGCGGGCCTCTCACTATCGCGGCCTCTCGTTGCGGAGCACAGGCTCCAGATGTGCAGGCTCAGTAGTTGTGGCTCACGGGCTTAGCTGTTCCGCGGCATGAGGGATCCTCCCAGACCAGGGCTCGAACCCGTGTCCCCTGCATTAGCAGGCAGATTCTCAACCACTGCGCCACCAGGGAAACCCCATGACAGAATTTTAGAAAAGTTAAGTTTGCCTCAAGAACCCTATAAGAGTACCAGAAATTATCTGTGATGTTGTCAAAAAAGGAGCTGCCAAACCAGATAATTATGGACTTTTATATGACAGTAAGGATTTTCCTACAAAGGGAAAGATGCCTAACATGTCATAATATTATTGAGAACTGTAAGCTGGTTACAAATGAATGTCAAAAACTGTTATTACAACTCAAGAAAAAAGACAATGCTATCGAAGTTGATCTTGTTTTCACCATAGAAGTACCCTTTTATGGTAGAATGGTATGCTAAGTTAACAGAGTCTCTTTGTCGAATAACCTTTATCAAAAGCTAAATTTAAAGGAATTGTGGAAGAAACTGATGTTATGCTAAAGGAGGGATATAATTCTGTTATTTTTTTAACAGATTTTGAAAAATCTTAAAGCCAAAATCAGAGAAATAACTCCCTAGTTTTCCAAAGTGGATTTTGTAATTCAATTTTATCACACATATTTTGAGATCTTTTTATACTTGAAAAGTTTTCAGAAGGCCAACAAGAAATTTTATGAAATGGTCAAATAATTTACATGATTTTAAGTTGAGTATTGCCATTTTTACAATTTGGATGGATCATGCTGATGGTATTACCATCTCCTGAAATTGTATTATGTTTGGTTTTCTTGTTTGGAGAAAATCAAAATTGACCAGAAGAGACTGGCACTCTGTATTTAATGAAAAAACTGTTGGTGTCCACATGTAACTGATCATTACAAGTGTTCTATATTGACTCGCTGATAATAAACATAAAATAGAAAATCTTTTTTTAAATACCCATTTCTCTCAAGGTGATAGCACTTGTTAAACCATTCATATCTTAGCATAAATTAATTTATCATATCCTTTCTTGCAAACAGACTATGAAGAGATAAGAAATAAAGGCATCAGGGCCCTAAAAGTATGAAGTAAAGGAGACACCATATTGGGCAAAAAATCCATAAGGTTATCCAGAACAAACTGCCTTCTTCATAATTTTACCTAAATCCAGGCCTGGTTCCAGTTTCTTTTTAGTTGGTTTTGCTCTTTGTCAATCAAACTCCTGGCTTAATGGCCTAAACATTAAAAATTCGCATTAAAAAAGTACCCAGTCCATTGTCATCTATAGACCTTGGCATTCTGTCTAGAACAAAAAGTATCAAGATCACATGTACAGGGTCATAGAACTATATTGAAGATAAGAACACCTCCCTGACCTAGACAAGCTCAAAATAGCTATATACAAAATCACCCTAACCTGGGGGGTGACCCCAAGTGGAGCAGCTATCACAGACTGTCCTGTGAGCAATCCCCAGAAAGCAGTGACTTTCAGCTCTTCCAAAGGGCCTGGTAACATACCTTTGTCTGCAGCTGTAACTTCCACTGGCATCTAGAGAGAAACCAAGAAAGGGTCAGGCTAAGGGGGGTTCTAATGTTTGTTTTATTTTATTTTGGTTTTGCTTATTGTTTTGGTCTTGACACAAAATAAAGCATTCAGCTGGGAAAATCATGTATACTAATGTTTTAAATAAATGAGCATAATGTTTTTCTACTGACTATAACCATATACTACTGTAGTTATTTTACTTTACATTCATTATAGGCATGTTATCAGGTAGAGATATGTGGAGTCTGCCAAGAAGTGGAACTTTCTTGCCACAGTTGGAGAGCTAAACAAAATGAGTTGATATGTCTATTTCAAAGGCCATATGTGCTGCTGGAATTTGCTGCCATCCACTCAAGGGGAAGGTTTGCCTCTGAATGTATAAAAAGGACTCACCCAGCAGCTAACAAGTCCTGTAACCACAGGGGTCTGATTATTCACTGTTGATACTTCAGTTTTCATGGTCAAACAATAATATCAGCTTACCCTTCAGACTATACTACAAAGCTACAGTAATCAAGACAGTATGGTACTGGCACAAAAACTGAAATATAGATCAATGGAACAGGATAGAAAGCCCAGAGATAAACCCATGCACATATGGTCACCTTATCTTTGATAAAGGAGGCAAGAATATACAGTGGAGAAAAGACAGCCTCTTCAATAAGTGGTGCTGGGAAAACTGGACGGGTACATGTAAAAGGATGAAATTAGAACACTCCCTAACACCATACACAAAAATAAACTCAAAATGGATTAAAGACCTAAATATAAGGCCAGACACTATTAAACTCTTAGAGGAAAACATAGGCAGAACACTCCATGACATAAATCACAGCAAGATCCTTTTTGACCCACCTCCTAGAGAAATGGAAATAGAAACAAAAATAAACAAATGGGAGCTGATAAAGCTTAAAAGCTTTTGCACAGCAAAGGAGACCATAAACAAGACGAGAAGACACCCCTCAGAATGGGCGAAAATATTTGCAAATGAAGCAACTGACAAAGGATTAATCTCCAAGATTTACAAGCAGCTTATGCAGCTCAATATCAAAAAAATGGGCAGAAGACCTAAATAGACATTTCTCCAAAGAAGATATACAGATTGCCAACAAACACATGAAAGAATGCTCAACATCATTAATTATTAGATAGATGCAAATCAAAACTACAATGAGATATCATCTTACACCAGTCAGAATGGCCATGATCAAAAAATCTACAAACAATAAATGCTGGAGAGGGTGTGAACCCCCATGCACTGTTGGTGGGAATGTAAACTGATATAGCCACTCTGGAGAACAGTATGGAAGTTCTTTTAAAAACTAAAAATAGAACTACCATACGACCCACCAATCCCACTACTGGGCATATACCCTGAGAAAACCATAATTCAAAAAGAGTCATGTACCACAATATTTATTGCAGCTCTATTTACAATAGCCAGGACCTGGAAGCAACCTAAGTGTCCATCAACAGATGAATGGATAAAGAAGATGTGGCACATATATACAATGGAATATTACTCAGCCATAAAAGAAACAAAATTGAGCTATTTGTAGTGAGGTGGATGGGCCCAGAGTATGTCATACAGAGTGAAGTAAGTCAGAAAGAGAAAAACAAATACCATATGCTAACACATATATATGGAATCTAAAAAAAAAAAAAAAAAAAGTGGTTCTGAAGAACCTAGGGGCAGGACAGGAATAAAGATGCAGACATAGAGAATGGACCTGAGGACATGGGGAGGGGGAAGGGTAAGCTGGGACAAAGTGAGAGAGTGTCATGGACATATATACACTACCGAATGTAAAATAGATAGCTAGTGGGAAGCAGCCGCATAGCACAGGGAGATCAGCTTGGTGCTTTGTGACCATCTAGAGGGGTGAAATAGGAAGGGTGGGAGGGAGGGAGATACAGCCCAAAGATGGAATGTCCTGGCCAGTGACTGTGGCAGCTTTGCTCTTTTCCTGCCTTGTATTGTTTGGTCTTGGAGTGAGAAAACTGTGTCAATACCAAAAAGAAATGTGAGTCCAATACTAAGATATGCAGGAACAGATACTTTTTTCAGTACAAAATATTCACTCAGCACTTTAAATATCATTCCTAGATAGCATTTATCTCATATTTAACTGAGGAAATAAGGCTCAGAGAAGCTCAGAGAGGCTACCTAGCTTCCCCAGCACCACACAGTTGGGATTAGATGCACAGTTTCTGACTTCGTCCCACCTCTCCCTGTTCAGGTTGGAGCACACACTGGATGGAACAAGTCAGTGGGCATGAAATGAGAACGGAATCTGATTTTTCTTTTAATCTTCATTATTATTTTCATTTTCATGCATCTCTGAACTGCCTGGGCCCAGCTAGGCCTAGATGCTCAAGTGTGAAATTGAGTGAGAAAGGTAATTTTAAGAAATTTCCAGCTGCTTTTCAGCAGAATGGACTTTTACTGCCCTTTTCCTTTTTCCCACAGGGAAAAGCAGGCAAGCAATGAGTTACCCCTTTTCTGTCTTATTGAAATATCTTCCAAAACTCTCCTCCCTCCACTCATCTTTCTGAAATGACATGGAAGGTTAAGCCTCACTTTTTTGACTCAGCTATTTTGTATCAGTCTGGATTAGGCCATGCCTAGAGGAGACCCTCAGAATACCTAGAGCTGATCTTCCACTCTCTTACTACTACTGTCTCAGATAACATTGACCATGTACTCTACCTTCTACTTAGAGTACCCTCGAAGACTCTATAGCCATGTGCAAGGAGTGTTTTGTGGTGAATAAAACGCCAGAGTCAGAAATTCTGGATTCTTGTCCAAGTACTACACTTTGGCCACCACGTGACCTTGAGAAATTCTTAATTTCCCATAAAAGGTAGAAGTGCAAATTTCTTAGAATTTTGTCCACCTTTTGGTATATATTGTCTCCATTAAAGCATCAGAGAACCAGGTAATAGGCATTGGGATTTTTATATTAAAATGAAAAAATGGGAATCTGAAAATATGAATTGATTTGTTTTATTGTTCTGTATTCAAATGTCTGTGTTATATAGAGATGAAAAACAATCTCTCCCTCTGTCTGGAGAAATTAAGGTACTATGGATTGATAGACAAAGGGTAGAAGTATTTGAGTCATGGACATAAATTTGCTCACATATAAATATTTGATTATGATGGGCATTAGAGGTCGTATTACAAATAAAGAGCTAGAGACTCTGTGAGATTGACTTTCCAGGGTTACATAATTAGAAGTGATAGGGTCAAAATGATGACCCAGCTCTCTGATTTCCAGTCCAGAGTGTGATCAGTCTCCATTATATCATGATATTTAACTGCTTTGGTATCTCCTTTTACTATATACAAGAGCTGTTTTGTGTGCACTTAAGTAAATATTGATTTTTTTAAATGCCCAGGTAGTATATTCCAAAAATTGTTGACAGAAAACAAAGAAAAGCAGAAATAATTGACCCCTGGGGTGGGATGGCCAGGAAAGTATGCCAAAAAAAAAAAGACCAGGAAATGAAAAGAGAAAAGAAACTAATCAAGATCAGAAGCTGGAAAGAAAGTTTAAAGAAACTAACCAAGCCCAGAGATAGTGGAAAGGACATTGTCTCAGAGGCTCTGAGCAAGGGCAGAGGTTTTCGAAGGCAGCCTCCTTGGCACCCTGATTTAGGAGAATGGCTTTGGCTTGAACTTGAAGGCTGCATCTTCAGAAACACAGAAACTTTGTTCTTTGAGAGATGATGGACATAGCCTGAGTTTTTGACAACAGTAGTCATGGCTATGTCAACCAACTGAAGCTTGAGTGTCCAGCAGAGACAGCTGAAATGGCGAGTGAAAGTTACCCTCTTGAGAGAAAAAGACATTAACTGGCAGAAATGAGCTGAAGTTCCAGCCAGAAACACATGGTGAAATGGTGGGAACAGAGCATTTTATTTCTCAGCTCTGGCAAAGGGTTTTTTTTCCCCACTGGGTTCTGTGACTACTAGCAAGGCTGCATGCTCCAGCCAGGAAGTTGTAACCAGAGAGCAAGCAAATACGAACTTAGGCAAGGTCAGGACCAAGGAACACTTTTGAAATTACTCTTAAACCCTGTCTAGTGCTTCTGTGATGGGTCTAGACATTAGCTGGGTGCAAATTAACAAAGGAATGAGAACAACAGAATCTAAATGTTTCTCCCCAGCCGACATCTTTGTACCCTCCTAACCTCGGTTACATTCTTTATCTGGTTTGCTCACTCAGATTCCTCATGTTAGCTCAAAGGCTCTGTGAGATTGTGATTCTAAGGAGGGATACTGAGGAAAACAAGGGGGAAGAGTAACAAACCCAAGATCACAACATAAAGAAGAGAACATGGAGGGGGCCGCATCCAGCTACCCTTGGTAAATGACAGGAATGTGCCTGCATTTGCCCTGAGTTCCGTCAGACGACTCCCCATTTACTGTCCAAAAAAGTCATACCGCCAAACTAAACTGATCACAGTGTTAAAGCCATTCAGCTATTGCTAGAAAATACTCAGAGGTTCTGGGAAGGCAGGGTGGAGTGGACGGAAAAACAGTTACATGAATTGTGAAGAGAAATTTGCTGGTGGACCTGAGAACCACGTAGAGAGTTAACATTTCTTAGACATGTGAAACTGTACTGATTATACCATAATGGCAGATTCGTGCCATTATACATTTGTCAAAACCCATGAAAGGTACATCAAGGGTGAAACTTAATGTAAAGTTTGGACTTCGGGTAATAATAATATGTCTGTAGCTTCCTTGATTGTAACAAATATACTACTCTGGCACAGGATGTTGATAGTGAGGGAGACTGTGGGGTGGGGCAGGGAGAATATGGGAATTCTGTATTTTCCACTCAATTTTGCTGTGAACCTAAAAGTTATCTTAAAAAATAAAATCTACTTTTTAAAAATGTTAACCTCTCTGTTCTGCGCTTTCTCTTGTGAAGACATAAATACACGATAATGCTGAATGGGAAGAGAAGTGGGGATTTGAGAATTTTATCTGTGGTAGAACCGTTTTTGTACCACTGGTTTGGGATCAGCATAATTCCACTCTCATAAGTAATTGGGTTGCGTTGGATTTTTCTTGTACATAAAGCTGTTGCCCTGATTCAAATGGACATGCTTTAATGCCTAATAGATCTGAACCTGACATAATTATAAATAGGAATTTATTTTAATTTCTGCTGCTAGTTAATGGAAAAGTGTGACAAACACTACTCCTAAGTACCTTTTTTTTTTTTCTTTTTTTTTTTTTTTTGGCTGCATTGGGTCTTCATTGCCGTGCGCGGGCTTCTGATTGCGGTGGCTTCTCTTGTTGGCGGAGCACCGGCTCTAGGTGCGCGGGCTTCAGTAGTTGTGGTGCACGGGCTTAGTTGCTCTGCGGCATGTGGGATCTTCCCTGACCAGGGATTGAACCCGTGTCCCCTGTATTGGCAGGCAGATTCTCAACCACTGCACCACCAGGGAAGTCCCCTGAGTACCTCTTTTGAATGGCCAGTTTAGGGTCTGTAGAGTTCACACTCAAGAAACTGATATAAAAAAGTTCTTAGAACCACTTCATGCCTTCAGTGAGTGTAGAGTTTAATGGGAGAAACAGATTCTAAACAAATAAATACAGTACAGAGTGATATGTCTGAAACTAAAAGTATGTACAAAGAAGTGAAAAGAATAAAGAAGAGGGTATCATTTCAGGGACAGAGTGTGAGAAATATTTTTAAAAGGCTTCAGAGAGAGGGCATCAATAGAGCAAAGGCACTTCAGTAGAGACCTTGACATCTAAGACATAGTGATGGAACTTGAAACCTTACCTAAGGATTATACCAGGAATGCAAGGAGGGCTTACTAATAGAAAAATCTCTTAAATTAATTTACCATATAAATAGAGTTTAGGAGGAAAGGTATAGGATTAATTTCCATAAATGTTTTAAAAGCCATTGGCAAAATTCAGCACCCATTTTTAATAAAAACTCTTGAGAAAATGGGATATTTCCCTAGCTCCATATATACATAATATGTGTGTGCATATCTATATCTATCTATATATAGCTATATCTATATTTATGTACATATATACACTATTGTTATAGTGTATAGATATTATAACTATAGAGTTATATATATACACACATATACTATAGAATATATACAAAAGACATGTGCCATAATATATACTATATTATAGTTATATACATACAATGGCAATTACTACAACTATAACTATACAAATATACATATATATCCAGATGTAATGAAAGGAAAGATGGATAAATCTGACTACTTAAAAATAAAAACAATTTGCATGGAAAAAAGAAAGCAGAGTGAAAAGGCAAATGATAAACTAGGTAAAAGTATTCACAACATATATGACGAATAAAGGGTGATAAAGAATTTACAAATTGATAAAGAACTTACAAATGTTGAGGATAAAAAAGCTGAAAAATTCTGTGGAAAAATGGGCCAAAGATATGATACCAATGATTCACAAAAAAGATCTGAAAATAACACTTAAACACTTGAAAAAATTTCAAATTCATTCATATTAAAAGGAATGCAAATTTAAAATTCATTGAGATATTATTTCTTCCCCAATCACTTGTCAAGAATTTGAAAAGTTGACAGCATGCTCTGTTGTCAAGGCTATGGGGAAACAGGCTCTTTCCTATGTTGCTGAAGGGAATGCAAAATGGTACAACCACTGTGGAAAGGAACTGACAATATCAAACAAAACTACATATTAATTTATTCTTTGACGTAGCAATTCCTCTTCAGGAATTTGCCCTGAAGCTCCCTTCCAACAATATCAAAGTGTATATGCACAAGGTTCTTCTTGGCAGCATTATTTGTAATTCCCAAGTACTAAAAACTAACCAAGTACTAAAAACTAAAGTCCAAACATAGGAAATTGATTGAATAAACTATACTAAATACACAAAATGGAAACTGTACAGCGGTAAAAACAAGAAAGAAGAAAATCTCTATTGACTAATATGGAGTGATTTCCAGGAGATAGTGTTAAGGGAAAAAAGCAAAATGCAAAGAGTATATAATATGCTACCTTTGTGTAAGAAAGAAGGAAAGATAAGGAAAAAATTATATTTATATAAATATAATTTATATAATATATCCATCTGTCCCTATTGGTGGTGGTAATTTCAATTGCATGTGTGTGTGTGTTGTATGTATATATACATACCTGTTTTTCCCAGATCTGTCTTTTGGATGGACCAAGAAGCAAAGATATTCCAGTAGCAAGCACAACTGGCACTAGTATCTTGTTCACTAATATAATTTCATGCTAAAAGGAATCAGAACTTTCCAGAGAAATGTCTGATGTTAGAATATCTTGTTATGTCAGAAAATAAGAACATATTCCAAAAAATGCTGGGGGTATGTCAGAAGGATGCACGAATCAGCTTGACATCTCCTACTGGCTAAATCTAGGGCAGTTTAAGCACTAATATAATGAATTATACTGATGAATTAGAAGCCATTGAAAAATAGTAAGAATTCATAAATCTGTACCGGTAGTAGATGACAGATACATAGGGAGAGGGAGAGAGACTGAGAGAGAGAAAGTGAGAGAGAGAGAAGGGAGGAAGGGAGGGAGGGAAGGGGAGAGGAAAAAGAGAGAGCTCTGGCGTACAGTAGAATGTTGGGAGTTGACTGGTAAATACAGAAGTGCTGGAGTTGGAAGGTCATCATTCTGTAATCATTATAGTAAAGATTGAATCAGGCTAGATTCATCAACAAATACTAAATAAGGAGGAAACTTTGATGACAATCAGGATATTTGCATGGTCTCTAATGGTCTCCCTGAAGTATGCTTATTAGTTACAAGGGGGGAAAAAGCAGCAGTAATTATATAGTGGAGAAATTAGACAACAACTCAACCAAGTGGTCAAAATTAACATCTGTGAGGGACAAATGGACATCCTGCTCCGTCAGATGTGATACCCTCGGATGGACACAATATTCCCTTTGCAGTATTAAGGCAGAGAATGAATAAACTGAATCCAGTCACAAAGTAACATCAAATAGACAAAATAAGGAATGTCTAAAGGCAAAAAAAAGGAAAAAAAATTAAAAATCTTCCAGATTAAAGAAAGCTAAAAAGACATGACAGTTAATTGCACTATCTTGCTCTAGACTGGATCCTTTACTGGAGAGGGATTAAAGCTACAAAGGAAATCTGGCAGATCTGATCTGACATTTGTCAGATGAGCTGACAAAACTAGAATAGGGGCAGAAGACTAGATAAAAAAGTATCGATAACTCTGCTGTGGTTATGTAAGAGAATATTCCTATTCTTAGGAAATGCACACTGAAGTATTTAAGGTAAATGGCCATGATGTATACATAACTTACTCCTAGTGAGTATGTGCACATGTGTATGTAATACACATACGCACATAGATACATGCATGCATATGTACGTATACTTGCAGAGAGTGAGAAAAGCAGATGATAAAAGTGTTAACAATAGATGAATCTAGGTAAAGGCAATATGTGGAGGTTTTTTTTTTTTTTTTTTTTTTTTTTTTTTTTTTTTTTAACATCTTTATTTGAGTATAACTGTTTTACAATAGTGGGTTAGTTTCTCCTTTACAACAAAATGAATCAGTTATACATATACATATGTTCCCATAACTCTTCCCTCTTGTCACCCTCCCTCCCACCCTCCCTATCCCACCCCTCTAGGTGGTCACTAAGTACAGAGGTGAACTCCCTGTGCTATGCTGTAGCTTCCCACTAGCTATCTAATTTACATTTGGTAGTGTGTATATGTCCCTGCCACTCTCTCACATCATCACAGCTTACCCTTCCCCCTTATGTGGAGGTTTTTTTTACTCTTCTTTTTGCAAACTTTTTCAAAGTTTGAAATTATTTCCAAATAGAAAGTTTAAGGGAAAAAAAGTACTTAAGTAAGACCCTAATAAATATTACTTAATTGACTCAAAACCAGCCTATTTTCTTAAACATTGCAGCCCTTAGTATGACAAGATGCAAAGATTGTTTATTTGGAAGAGTTTTCTTTCTCTGTCCCTGAGTGTTATTTAATCTCAAAGTTTAGGCGAAAATAAATGAGGATTAATCCTGCAAGTTCACTGTTTTTGTTTCATTTCTAGGCCTCACTTATTCTGCCTTAGGTACTGGCTGGGACACACCAAAACGTCAATCAATTTTTCTTTCTTAAGGAAATGAAGAGAGCCCTTTGATTTCCCCAAAACTCCAGGGTAAACTTTTCCTCTCACCATTAAACTATTTTATATCAAAGGAGACTAAGCTGTCTCTCCAGAATTCACCCAAGAAAGAAACTGCAGCTCGTACTCAAACCCTTCAGCAGTGTTTTCTGTTGACACCTTAGTAGAAATTGTGGAAACAGTTCACAGTTAAAGCAATCCCTGCAGCAAGATCCCGCACACAGGGCAGTGGTGGATGCAAGCTCCCGGCCAGCCTTCCTACTGGGGACTCCCCAGGCAGAAGACTCAGTAATCACTTCCTCTTCTTCTCCTAGAGAACTTTATTCATCTCTCCAAATTTTTAGTAAACAGCTTGGGCAATGTGTGTTTATTCAATAAATAATCTGAAGATATTCTATATTACTGAGACCAAACTTTTTAGTCTGTTGTGTTGCTTTGGTGTAATGGTCAAATCAAAACTTGCAGTTAAGGAAATGCAGGCTGTGAACTCCTTTGTTGACTGGAATGCCCTCAACCACAAGTCTGTTCTCTATGTCTGAGTCTGTTTCTGTTTCATAAATAAGTTCATCTGTATCATATTTTAGATTCCATATATAAGTGATATCAAGTGGTATTTGTCATTCTCCTTCTGACTTACTTCACTTAATATAATAATCTCTAGGACCATCCATGTTGCTGCAAATGGCATTATGTCACTCATTTTTATGGCTGAGTAGTATTCCACTGTATATGTGTACCACATCTTCTTTATCCATTCATCTGTCAGTGGCATTTAGTTTGCTTCCATGTCTTGGCTATTGTAAATAGTGCTGCAGTGAACACTGGGGTGCATGTATCTTTTCAAATTATGGGGTTTTCCAGATATATGCCCAGGAGTGGGATTGCTGGATCATATGTCAACTCTATTTTTAGTTTTTTGAGGAATTTCCATACTGTTTTCCATAGTGGCTGCACCAACTTACATTCCCCCCAACAGTGTAGGAGGGTTCCCTTTCCTCCACACCCTCTCTAGCATTAGTTATTTGTAGACTTTTTTTTTCCTGATGACCATTTTGACCAGTGTGTGGTGGTACCTCACTGTAGTTTTGGTTTGCATTTCTCCAGTAATTAGCAATGGTGAGCATCTTTTCATGTGCCTATTGTCCATCTGTATGTCTTTTTTTGGATGAATGTCTTCTTAGGTCTTCTGCCCACCTTTTGATTTGGTTGTTTGTTTTTTTGTTATTGAGTTGTATGAGCTGTCTGTATATACAACAAAATTTAAATGAATTTGTAAAAAAAAAGCACCTTGAAAGAAATGCCAGGATAAGTGCTTGCCATATGGGGCTCCGGGCAGTGTGAATTTACCCTCCTCCAGGGTTAGAGCATCTCAGGTGGAGATTTGGGGAGTTCTGCCCTAGGACCACACACACACCAGTCCTACCACTGTGGAGTGGAGGTGTTGGAGGCACCAAAGTGACTCCCATCTTGGCCATTCACACTCCCCATGCTGAGAACTTCACTAAGTGTTTTCTTTTTTTTTTTTTTTTTTTTTGCGGTATGCGGGCCTCTCACTGTTGTGGCCTCTCCCGTTGTGGAGCACAGGCTCCGGACACGCAGGCCTAGCGGCCATGGCTCACGGGCTTAGTTGCTCCGCGGCATGTGGGATCTTCCCGGACCAGGGCACGAACCCGTGTCTCCTGCATCGGCAGGCGGATTCTCAACCACTGCGCCACCAGGGAAGCCCCTTCACTAAGTGTTTTCTGAGATTAGCTTCCTGAGGTCGGAGCATCTCATCCTGGGTGCTGAACGTGGGGAGGGGGGTAGAGAACATTTTGAGCTGTCCCAGAGGCTACAGTGTATAACCAATATAAAGGCTTTATTAGAAAACTACTCCCGAAACCAAAACTCAAGTTTTTGCTGGTAGCAGCATGATTTTAGAATATCAGTTCCATATTTATAGAAAAGATGTTCCCGTAATCCCAGGCCCAGCAAAAGAAGTCAAAGATTTGAGTAAATCACTGTAATAAAGAGGAGAGGAAAGAATGGCTTCAGTGTGTAAAGGTATAGTTTTACAGCTGGTGGAGGGAAAAAACAGAATATGGCTGGAAAGACCGTAAAGCTACGTAGTTCAGTCTTCCATCGAAGCTTCTACCACCTTACTGTCTTATTGTTACCAAACTCAGCTTGGATGCTTCCAGTCATAGGTACTTATTTCCTCCCTACTTCATTATTATGCCTAACTCTGACAGAAGGACGTGTGGGATAAACTTTATACTTTCTCTACTTTTGTTACTAAAAGGAAGCAGGAGCTGTGGGCAGAGTTTAGGAAGGGTGCAGCAAGACATGTGGCTGAGGTGGGGACTTAGCTGCAGAGACTTAAGCAGATCAGAACTCTTTGAAACCAAATCCTTGAAGGTCCAAGAAACATACTAAGGGTTTTGACTATAACCTAACATTGAGAGAGTGGATAAGGGAAAAACACTAACGATTCATTATTTTTATTTACTTTGAAATTTATTTACTTTGTTTTTTAAAAAAGAATTATTTGCGTTTGTGGAAGTTGTTTCTGCAAACTTGTAATTTTAATAAAATTGGGAAAGAATGATAATATCTGCTCTGAATTAACGTGCTATTTACTGCTTGGGTGATGTGGCAACATGGTATTTCCCACTGGTTTCAGCAACCCGAAATGCAGAATCAGGTCATTATTTGCTAAATGAATAACAAATGTACAGAGGTCATTCTAATTGTGATGCAAGGTCAAGTAATTATGAAGATGTATGCTAGTACATACACGTTCTCCTAACAGCTGATATCACTCTCATAATTCCAAGAACCTTGGGGTGGGGTAAGTAAAGTGAGCAGTTCGTGTTCCTGCCAGTTAAACGGACATATTTTTCTCTGATTGCTTAAACTTATACACAACATGGATAAGAACTGCCATTCTACCTATTCTTTTTTTTTTTTTTAAAGAGAGATTGATTGACATTTCAAGGTCTTGATCTAAAGCATGTGGGACATAAAAATCCCTCGGGGACCTTTTTTTAAAAGACAGAAAAAAGATGCCACCCCCAGGGGATCTGACTCAGTAGGGTTGGAGTGTGACCCAGGAGTCTGTATTTACATAAGCTCCCAGCTGTTCCTACTGGTGCTGGGGATGTGGAAACTTTTTTTTTTTAGGGTAACGGAAGGGAAACTTACTGTCTGTGTGAAGTGTGCCTTTACTACCAGAAGGTGGCTCCATAACATATTAAATCAGGCACTTTGCAGCTGACTAGGTGGAAAAATAAAGGCCTGGAGCTTCTCTGTTACCTTTTTTTGGTGAAAGGGGTGAGTGGGAAGGAGGAATAGAAGAGGGTGCAGGAATATGGTGTGCTAGAAGGAATAAATGTACACTAAACTAATTTTACAATCATCACTTGTCATTACCTTCTCTCAAAAGTATTATAGCGACACTGTGTTGTTAAAGAAAATCTTTAAATATACCAGAAACACTTGATGTCTAATAGCTATAAAAGGCAGAGAAGCTTGGAGGATCTTCCTGATCACCAAGCTTTCACATCTGGAGGAACAATCTTAGGGCTGTTACTGCTACATTCATTCTGTTTCATGACAGAATCCCGGTTGTGGGCCACAAATACTGGGTGATGCCACATATGAGGACTTCCTGTTTAAGCTGCTGCTGCTTTCTTACTCAGGTTCTTAAAAGACACTCATCTGGGTATGATCAGGGTCTGGGTCACAACCACGTGGTCTCTGGCTCTAGCCCTAATCCATAAAATAACTGACCCCCAGCTCCTGACTCATTCCTGATGTCAGGAATGTCTGAGGTGTATCATATGTGTACACAAGGCATTATGCTTGGTGACCTCCCTTTCCGTGGAGGCTCCTGAATAGCCCGAGCTGCTACAGTGATGTCACTCTCCCGCAGGGTCATTGTTGCTGCTGTCATCATGTTTCCCAGCACCACCCATATTGGTGACATTTCCTCATTCTACTCTGATCCTTATCACATAGCTTGGGGGGCTTGAATTGGGGAAAGGGGGTTGGGAATGAGTAGAGATAAACTCTGCTGTTATGAGGCACAAAACAAAGCAGGCTTACACTCCCATCTCATCTTTCATTTATCTGGCTTCTCATTTCAGCTCCTCACCCTCCCCGCACCCTCCAGCCAGGAAAAAATATTGTGAATGGGACATCGCTATGGAACTCAAAACATCGTACAAACTCTCTCATCTCCAGGCAATGTCCCTGGAACAAACACGTGCCTGGTTCTAATGCTATTCAAAGTCTGTTCCTTTCCCATCTAGCACACAGACTGGGAGGTATGTCAGCACAGGGTCCTAGATGTGGAGCCAGAGACAGACCAGCCTCAGTCTCATTAAGTCAGCGCGTTTCCTCTGAAGCTTTGAGGGTGCCTTCAGTCAAGCGAAATCCAGGCCATCTTGCCCTGCCAACCAGACATGTCCAGATGGAAAGCTGTTTAGGGACTTGCTCTGGGACCATCAGTACTCATTTATGAAATGATTCCAAAGAAAATGAACCATCTTAAAAATTTCCAGAATATAATGTAGGCTCCGAGAAAGGGTAAAGCCCGCAGTCACCTCTTCAGGAAATCATTAGGTCCTTGATCAAGTAATGGAGAAAAACATTTCCAGAAAGGAAAACAAAATTTGTAGATGTACTCATAGAAACAGGTTTGGTTGCATATAATAAAAATGGATGAACAATTTGGTGAGACTTTCAAGTGATGAAAATAATTCCAGAGACAGTCAGGCTGTCCACTTGGGCCCTAGAGTCATAGATCCTTGGAGATAAGAAGTGGGAACGAAGAGGCAAGCACCATAGTTTAGAAGGCCATGCATTTAGTCTCTGTGTGCCAGAGCTTCTGCATGTTTTCTCACTTTTTTCCTGCTTAGATAACCGATTTCAGTGATCTACCTGAAAGACTGTATTTCTCCAACAATTCTTCATTATGCCAGAGTTGTCTTCCTAAAATGCAATGTCAATCATTTTACTCCCCTTCTCAAAAATCTGCAATGGCCCTTTTTATCCATAGGAAAAAAAAGGTCCAAACTCTTTAATGTACTTTGATCATAAACATCCTTTACCAGGTTTACAAAAATGATGGGTAACATATAATGAGAAGCCACTGGCACAATGATCAAGAGACTGGAGTCACAGCTCTGCCACTAACTAGCTATGAGCTCTTGGGCAGAGTTATGTAGCCTCTAAGCTTCAGTGTCCTTTGTAAAATGGAGGTAGGAATAGTAGCTAACTCATGGGGCTCTTGTGATGGTTCAGTGAGAGTAAATGAGTTGTATTTCCCACATATCCCACGTGCTGCCACTCTTGTGTTTTCTGTTTCTCACATCTCCCATTCATTGTCATAGCTTTGCTTACATTTTCTCAGCTACACAATCTCTTTCCAATGCCAAAACCCTCCACCCATTTTCCACTTGCAGAAACTTTTCTCAGAATTCCAGACCTGACTTGAATGTCCCCTTCTCTAATAATGCATCCTGTGGCCCTTCCCCCATCAAATATATACCTCTTTATTGTTCTCCACATGTACCTCTATTATACCTTCATTCAGCCTCATGTTACATTTTTTAAATCACATATTTGATTCTCTTTTCTCCTGGATTATACATCATCTGAGGTTCATCAGATACCAACTTTTATTTAACTTTTCTTCCATTCCTAGCACCTATCAAAATGATTTGTATGATAAACACTCCCTTGGTGATAATTGCTAATAAAATTGACTTGCTTTAAAATTTCAGTCCTTCTATTAATTTAGTTTCCTCTCCGTTTGATAAATTTCATAAGATAGTATGTAAGAAAATATTAACTATCCAAATTGTAAATATTAATTTTTATTTTAAAATTATAGGGTTTTCCCAAAGCAATTGTGGCATAGTATAAACATCCCACTCCTAATTTGGTTTCCATTACATTATGTGACAGAAAAATTATTCTCTAATACTTAGAAATTCTTAGCTGGGATTTTAATGCAAATTTATTTTTTCATTAAAAAATAAATGTTTAATAAAAAATTTATATTTTTATATTAAAATATTATAAAATATTTTAATATAAAAATATTATAAAACCTTGGTGATATAAAAATATTATAAAACCTTGGAAAGGAGAGTGAAAACGCAATACACATTCCCACCTAGCAAATGTGAGCTATTTCCTAAGGCCTTGCTACTCAAGGTGTGGTCTGAACCCAGGAGCATCAGCATCAGCTAGAATCTTGTTAGAAATGCAGAATCTCAGGCCCATCTCAGACCAACGCAATCAGAATCTGGTTGCTTTGCACATTAAAGGTTAGAAAGCACTGCTCTAAGGTACTACCTAGAACCCAGCAGAGCACGTTTTACCAAGCATCTCCCTCCTTCTAACAAATATTTATAGAACACCTGCTATATGCCAAGTACTGCACTAGAGGCTGTGTTTTCACCTGAAAAATGTCTTCCAGGACTGAATCAAGACTATATGGAGAGCGTGCTGCCTTCTTTTGAAATGTTTTCTTAGACAAACCAAGTAGTTTTGACTGAAAGCTGTCAGGCGTGCAAAACGTCTCATGTAAACTCATTCCACTTCTCTTGCTTTCAAGGTCTCACACAATGATGTCTCTAAGTCTAATGTTTAATGCTTTCTTATTCTGTGTCTTCCTTCCATTAAGAGCTGAAAAATAAGAAAAAAAAAGTCACTGAAATTAACATTCCACAGTAAAGCTTAAAGAACACTTTTTGTTTGCCTTAGGCGGCTTTCATAAAATTCTATGTTGAGATTTAAAAAAAATTTTTTAAGTTCAAGGGAAGCCCAGAAAGGTGACATTTCAAAAGTAAATCTTGGGATATTCCTTCATAGTGTGATTTGTGGGGGGGTGAGGGGGGCATTTCATTGACTCAAACAGCTAAGTGACATAGTCCCAATATGTACAGCACTACACTGTAGTGCTCTTTAAGAATCAGAAGCTATATGATAAATAGTGTAGACATTCTTTTTATTAACCAAGGCATACTCCTCCAGGAAACAAACAAACACAACTTTTGGTAATATTACTCAGCTCAAAAGGCTGAAAAAGCAGGCTTAAATGAATGTTAATAATAGCCCAGAAGAGGAAATTTAATATGTCAAAAGAGGGCACCATGCAACAGGAGTTATGTGTGTAGAAAAGTAGCTGCGTTGCTGCTGTGTACTTACCTTGGAGATGAGGCGCGGCCTTTCGGTGACCGTATCAGCGGACCTGCGGGTCTGTCTGTACACGAGCCGTCAGTCTTCTCTTGGCACACAGGCTGCTCCTTCCTTTTCCCGTAAGCCCTCCTAAGTCACTGAGGCGCTGCCTGGCCTTAAGCCCTCCAGGGCTCCACCGTCCAGGTCAGGGTGTTTTTCTTGATTTGCCTGTTTGCCAAGGTGTTCTGTGATTATCCATGTGCAAAGTTCTCTTATCATTAAAGACCCTATAGTTTACACCGTGGAAAGGGACCATTTGAAAGCGCAGGGAACTCTGCAGAAAGCAGAGAAATGGGTTTCTATGCCTACAAGCCTCAGGGCTCGAGGATCTCATTCCAAAATGGGATTTCCAAATAGTGCCACCACCTGAACTGCTCCCACAAGGCCGCCGAACTTTGATTTCGTCTATGAAAAGGGGGTCATACCACCAACCCCCACTGCCTTATAGGGATACTCTGAAGAGCAAATGGGGCAAAGAATTTGGAAGAAGGTTCCAAACAATAGACAATAAAAATGCAAAGTATCATTATTTCCTTCTCTGTAAAATGGGAGTAAGTGGTGTGTACAAGAATCTTAATTAGGTAATGGTTGAAACACAAACCGTCCTTGATGTTGTCGTCCAAATATGATATACTGCACCTTTCTCAGCCTCTCAGCCTCTTTACCTCTCATATTTCTGCTGCCTATGTGGTTTATTGAAAATGTAATACTCTCTGTGTAATTGTCATTGTGTGTGTGTGCGTGCGTGTAGGGGAAAGAAGGAAGGAAACGTATGGTTGCATTTAACCTCTGAGTGCTGACATTGTGAAAGGCCAGTGGAAAGACTTGTCCAATCCAAGACCAGACTGGTCGAAGCGTGCAGGCTGCAGCCGCAGCCGTCTACACATTTGAAGGCCGGAGGAACAGAGCGAGGGAGACCGGGCAGCGGAGGGGTGGGCGCCGCTCAGAGGGCGCGGGCCAATCGGAGCGCTCTCCGCCAGCGGCCAATCACGAGCCGCGTCTCCCGGCAAATCTGCCCGGCAGTGTGGGGCGGGGCCGCCGGGAGTCCGGGTGCCGCAGGTTACACTTCTGAGCGCCTTCTGGGTTACACTTCTGAGCGCCTTCTGGAAGCCACAGGGCAGCGGAGCCTGTGCGAGGAGCCGGTGGAGGGAGAGCAGGCAGGCCCAGCTTATGTGCCAGCCCAGTGACAGACGTAAAAGCGTAAATCAGGCTGAGGATGGTGCGTCCGGGCGCTCACGTGTATATAGACCCACCGGCGTGTCTGTCCGCCGGGTGGGTACCTGTAGTGTGAGTGGCTGTGGGCGTGGCTGCCCGTAGGACGTTCAGTTTCTGTAAGATTTATCTCGAGGGGCCTACCTTTCCCCGGCTCCAGAGGGGGAACGTAAGAAGTTTAACGGAGCCGAGTCTAAGCAGATTAAGGGAACAGCGGCTGGGCCGGAGAGGGTGCGGGCTGCAGGTGCTGGGCTCTAGGGAACCACGTCTTTGCCCCGTCTCCCCCGGCAGAAAGGCCTTTTGGCAAGACTGGTGTGACAAAGGTGGCCCTGAAGTGCTAGAGAGCCCGGGCAATTATGATCGCTGAGTGAGTGGCATCGGACTGAGCCTGAGCAGTTGACTGACAGAAAGGGATGCTAGCAGTTAGGAAGGTAAGGAGGAAACTCAGGATGGGGACCATCTGCTCCCCCAGTCCCAGCGGGACAAAGACATTGGAGGTCTGCAATGCTGACTGGATGGCCTCGCTCCCTCCTCTCCTCCACAACGTCCCCCTTTCCAATCTGGCAATCCCAGGTATTCTTCTATTCTTACTTGTTCCCACTGTGTTTGCTTCTGCCATTTTAGTGTTGTTAATGGGTTGGGCTGCTTTTCTATTGTGCTGAGAAAATAATTGTCAGTGACCTTAACTAAACCTCTTTTTTTATTTCTAACTAAAAACTTAACACTGAAGCAGCTGCTGTAAAGAGATTTAAGTACGCTGCATCATTGGCAAAAGGGACTCGAGAATGGAAGCGCCATTTTTTGTTTGTTTGGGTCTTTTTGTTTTGTTTTGTTTTTACTTGATAGACTGATTCTAAGAACATTACCTTCTCAATGTTGGGGCCAGGGTATGTGAGGGGTGCGTTTCTTGAATCACTCAAAATAAAAAAGGAGAGATCAAGGGTAATGAGTAAAAAGTCATTAACAATTGTAGATCTGGATCAACATTAACACTGTAAAGTATTTCCTTTCTCATTTATTTGACCTTTCATAGCAGAGAAACAAAAAACAGATTAGCGTTTAAGAAGAGGTTCAGAACTAAGACTGAGTATAAAGACACATATTGTTGTTGGAAAAGACAGAAATTGAGAATACAGGTGCTCATCACAAGCAGTCATTAGGTGTGATGAGGTGGTGGTGTTTGAAGCTTTGTCTATATATATACAGGTGTCTGCCTGGCTGATCTAGAACCGAAGCCTTGAAAAGCACTTCTGCACCAGCCACTTTCTCTCTCCTGGGGCTTTTGTACTGTGACATCACTCTCATTAGATTTGTTAAGTGTGTCCTCTTCCTTCCATTCAAAAGCTGTTTAAAGCTTGGTTTCTAGGGAAGGAGGTTTGGACTACATGATCTTGGTCTCACGTGCTGGGCAAAGTCCTAGATTCTGATACTTGGAAAGCACTCCCAGGAGCAGGGGAATGGACCACTGCCAATCCTTTCTCTCACCAGTAGACATAACAATTGACTTCACCCCTAGACTACCAGAAAAACTCCCAGCCATCCCTGGGAGCAGTCTGCTTTTTGGTGGCAGACAAGATGACCTCATGCAACCCCACGTCTTTGCTTTCTATGCATGAGGAAGAGCCATGCTGGCTTCAGATGCAGCCTTTCCTTAGTCGCCTCTTCTTTTGGAGGTCTTCCAGGCTCATTGTCCTCATGGGCTCTTGTTGCTTTTGAGCAAGGAGAGGGTTGCTAAATCTCTTTATAGTTATGATCACTTGTGTTTTATCAGCCATTGACTACAGCTCCTTGGGAAATGCCATATGGTCATGCTTCAGAACAGGTCTTTTCCATGTTTAATTGACGCCTGTGGCGTCATCGCTGAAATGATGCACAGGCGTCTTTTAACATGAGTCATATGTCTTTCTGATGGAATTGTTTTGTCAGGTGCTACAGCAAATAGTATGTGTTTGCAAACAGAATGGCATCTTAGGCAGGTGCTAAATGGCTCTATCATTGGGGCATGTCTGGGTAGGCTGAGGCTTCCTCCTTCCTGTTGTACTTTGGACAGTTCAAACCACAGCAGCAGCTCTGCCCGTGGTGTGGCTGTGCCCTTTGACCCCGTGACTCCAGAAAGGAGCTGGGCATTTGTTCTGCAATCTATAGGGTATCTCCCGGTTACTAGAATTGCTAGAGTTGGTAGATAGTGGGGCCTGCTGGAAATTCTGTGGTTAGCCATCGTGGAAACACAGGAATTTGTTCACCCTGCTTTGTGAAGTCCAGTCCTTTTAAGCAAAAAAAAGAAGAAAAAAAAGTCCTTGACTCCTCAAAAGATATGGCACCCATTGCTATGAATGCCTTTTTCCCAGCAGCGGAAGGAACATGAGTGTGTGTGTGTGTGTGTGTGTGTGTGTGTGTGTGTATATGTATATATATAGCTCAAGACAGGAAAATCACATATTAAGTGCCAGCCATTCCCCGTCCTCCCCCACCCCTGCACCCCTGCCTCACCACTGTCTCTCTCTTCTCTACTTCAAGCTGAATATTCCCCTGCTAAGGACTAGTAGTCGAGTTCTGCCAAGACTTATTGAGAGGTTCTGAAATACAGACAGCATTCAGGAAGTGAAGGCCACCATCTTGCTCTCTCTTCCTCTCTTCCTCGTCATCATCACCTTCATCATAATAGCTATTATTTACTGAACAATCCCATGCAGCACCCACTGGCATACATTACCTCAAATCCTTACACCTCCAAGATGGGTAGTAACACCTTCATTTTAGAAATATGAAAATTATTGTCCAGAGAGGTTAAATAATTTTCTCAAGATCACACAAGTAGTAAACAGCAGAACTAATATTTAAGCCCCTATGTAGCTGGCTCCAAAACCCACACACTGTCCCTGTGCCCCTAAGGAGGCCTTGGGAAGTGCAGAGCAGCTGGGGGGAGGGGGGAGAATTCTCCAACTGAAAACCAGTTTTTACAGACTATCCTCTGCAGCAAATGAAAGAATTTTTTAAACTAGGTGGTTTTCGCCTGAGCAATTATAAATCACTGTCTAGCTAGATATACACACAGATGTGTGTACATATTATATATCTGTAATATAAATATATAATTTTCATATATGTGTATATATATATATATATATATATATATATATATATATATATATCCCTATATATCTACTGGAACCCAGTAAGTTATTCCTATTTGGAATTGGAATCCAGTAAGTTTTCAATTCAAATTTAGAGCTTAGACCTATTCTGTATGTGCATGTGTGCTTGCATGTGCCACCCCAGGGCGTCTATAATATTGGGTCAGCTCTGTCAGGGTGGGAGTAGGGTAAGAGTGATGTGGGAAAGGGCAGGGAAAAGGCAGGGGGTGTGACATTAATAGCAGAACCGGGATGGAGTAAACTATGTCAGATCTGAATGCATCTGCTGCATTTGCCTAAGTCATGATGGGAGAGAGCAAGTGTGAACTTGCACCTCTCAACAAAGCCTTGATGTATTATTTCACTTCCACAACTGTTAAGAACACCTGTTAATGACCACTGTCACCCAAACATATTGGCATATCTTGGAGAGGAACCTCAGAACAATTCTCCCTGCCAACTGTGTAGAATAATTGGAGACCTTAAGGTTAAAAACATCTGGAAACTGCAAAAGTCAGATTTTAAAATTAAAGCTTTGAACTCTACAAACAATTTTGCTGATGTTAGTGAAAGCATGGTTTTCTTTATGGACAAAGGGACTGATAGAAAAAATGTTTTTAATAATGTATACAGCTTTTCAATGAATTCTTCTCTGTATATTTTAGTGCTATTTCTCTCTTTTTTTAAAATCATGTTTTTCCCTTCTTTTTAACAAAGGTAAACTATTTGGTTTATTGGAAAGAACCTTGAACGTAAGGGTCTGGAAATTTGATATTGTTGATTCTGCTGTGTGACACTGTAGAAGTATCTGAATTTCTCAGGACTTAGTTTCCTCATTTGTAATTAAGATATTGGATTAAATGAAATGTAGAGTCCTTTCCAAATTAAAAATTCTTTGATTAGTTTGAAGGGGTTTTTTTTGGTTTTTGCCTATTCACCTCTAAACATAGAAGAATAATTGGGTCATTTTTGTCTGAAGGTCATTTCTTTTATACCTCTTCAGAACGAGAAATTATTTTTGGCATTTGTGCAATCAAGGAATCACAATTGCCAGAAGGAAGCGAGGTCTTCTCACTTTAGCATCCTAAAATTGACTGTAGAGTAGTTCAAATCGAACAGACTCTGAGTACGTTTTAAGAAACCTCCATACTCAGGCCTGTGGGAGATCCAAAGGTGGATCAAGCTGTCAAATGAGCTTACATCCTAGTGATAGAGAGGTTTACACACACACACATATATATGTGTATACATATCTTCACCATTCACGATTTTAAAAAACTAATTGGGGTGAATATCAGAGATGTAAATAAAGTGTTACAGATACACACAGAATGGAAGGATTAATTTCAGCTTTTAAGAATAGGAACGGGCCTTCCCTGGTGGCGCAGTGGTTGAGAATCTGCCTGCCGATGCAGGGGACACGGGTTCGTGCCCCGGTCTGGGAAGATCCCACATGCCGCAGAGCGGCTGGGCCCGTGAGCCATGGCCACTGAGCCTGCGCGTCCCGAGCCTGTGCTCCGCAATGAGAGAGGCCACAACAGTGAGAGGCCCGCATACCACAAAAAAAAAAAAAAAGAATAGGAACGACTTTGTTGAAAAAATGGCATTTGACGTGGGATTTGAACAATGGTCAAAAATTTCAAGGGGGCTTCCCTGGTAGCGCAGTGGTTGAGAGTCTGTATGCCGATGCAGGGGACACGGGTTCGTGCCCCGGTCCGGGAAGATCCCACATGCCGCGGAGCGGCTTGACCCGTGAGCCATGGCCGCTGAGCCTGCGCGTCCGGAGCCTGTGCTCCGCAACGGGAGAGGCCACAGCAGTGAGAGGCCCATACAGAAAAAAAAAAAAAAAAAAAAAATTCAAGGAATGTGGCCTGGGGGTCAGGGTTGGGAAGGGGGCTTTTCACTTGAAATAAGCCAATTAAGCTAAGGAATGGAGATATATTGGGGAAATGGCTGGAGGATTACCTCTGCTGTCCCTCAGTAATGCTTTGTTAATATCTTTATCATTGCATGTCTCCACACATTTTTATTTCTAGGCATCTGTCTTCTACATCGTCTGTGAACAACTTGTTCACAGAGAACATGGCTTAGTTCCCTTTACAATCCTAAGTCCCAGTACAGGGTAGCAGTTCTGTCATTGGTAACTGCTGAGTGGATCTTTTAGTGCATGGAACAGGAAAGTAAGTATGCTGGAAAAGTGGCTTGCAGCCACCATCATTTTCAATTGTGATCAGAGCTAAACTGAATAGATAGGTTAGGTTCTCCTTCTGGGAATGCCATATGAAACACTCGGAATATTTTCCAATCCATTTTTTGTTATCTTTTGCATAATTTTCCCGTAGCTCTAGATGGGACTCATCACTGAGCCCCATTAGAAATGGAAATTCTCAGGCGGAGTAAGATGGTCAGAAGGGTCAGAAGCAGATCTCTGTGTCATTTCTGCCCTAGGAACTGTTCTTTCACCCAGCATCCCTTCTGCCTTCCTTCTTCCCTTGTCAAATGTAAGCGTCTCATGTTTCCTGTCTGGCTGCAGCCTCAGCCTGCTCTCATTTCTTGTTCCCCTTCCTTCCACTGACCTGGCCTGTATCCTGACCTCTCGCTTTCCAGTGCCAACCCTTGCTCAGACCTCCTCACTGCTCTCCAATTCCCAGAGCGTTCTCTGCTCTCATCTTGCTGATGACATTCCCTTCTCTCCTTTTTCACCTTTCTGGAATCCTATCCTTTTCCTATGCAGTCCTGCCTTTGACCACTTGGCAACTTCTATAGCTCTTCTCCTGTGGTCCCTCACTCACTCCCCACATGTGTAACAGGGAGACAAAATCATTACGGGGGCAGGACATAGGAAATCGTTACTCAAATCCTGCTTCTGGAAATTGGATCAGGTGCATCTCACAGAGATGGGAACCCAAAAGGGTGCAAGATACATTCTGGAACAAGAAGTTTAGGCAGGCTCCACTTTGGGGATATCATGAGCCATGAGATGGCCCTAGAAGAGACTTGTTGTCCTACAGAATCTGAGGCTGTGGAAAACCAAGGACCAAGCTAAATCTACCAGGGCTGACCCAATCAAGAAAAAAATCACACGGAACCAAAATGGCTTCTTAAGTGGGAATAGGTTTTTTTTTTTTTTTTTTTTTTTTTTGCTGTATGCGGGCCTCTCACTGTTGTGGCCTCTCCCGCTGCAGAGCACAGGCTCCGGACGCGCAGGCTCAGCGGCCACGGCTCACGGGCCCAGCCGCTCCGCGGCATGTGGGATCCTCCCAGACCGGGGCACGAACCCGTGTCCCCTGCATCGGCAGGCGGACTCTCAACCACTGCACCACCAGGGAAGCCCGGGAATAGGTTTTTGTTGTTTTTCATTTTTTTTTCTCTGGGTGGTCATGGTGAGGAATAAAAAGAGGCTATGATTTAGTGTTTGCATTAGTAGGTTTCTCTTCTAAGAAGGTTCATCACTTCCTGAGATCCTTTCCCTGCCCCAATCACACAAAAGCCACAAGGAACTCAGGGATCACCCATGTCTGTAAGAAGCAGAATCATGGATCGGTTTAGAGTATTAATGCTAAAGCCACACTGTCTGGTTTTGAATCCCAACTCAGCCCCTCACTGAGTCTGTGACCTTGGGCAAATTACTTAACCTCTCTGTGCCTCAGTGTTCTCTGTAAAACAGAGATAATAAGGGCACTACCTCATTTGGTTAGTGTGAGAATTAAATTAATTCATGTTGCACGCTAAGAACAGTGTCTGTCACAAAATAATGTGTCTTTTAAAAAAATTAATCATGATGGTCATTTATTGAAAGCCTGTGTCTGGAATGGACAACAAAAACAGAGGTGTAAAATGCAGTCTATACCCTCAGGTAATTTGCAGTCTAGTTAAGGAGCTGACCTTCCAATTAAGCCATGTGGCTGATCAGATCAGGATAACTTGAATGGTCATCCCCTCAAGGGGACTTTGAGTTAAGGGAAGGCTACATGGGGGGTTGCCCAGCATGTGAGTACCAAATAAGTCTTAAATGCAATCTGAGGGCAGCTGATCAAGAGAGCCAGAAAATCCTCTTTAGCTACTTTGTCCTCCCATCCCTAGTTCAGCTGTCAAACTTTGTCACCTCCAGCCATCCAAAGCCTTTGGGAAAAATTTAAGTCTCTGTGACAGGACCATATTGCTAACTTTGCTTCTGCTCTACCCCTGGCCCCATCACTTACCCACTTAACCTAGTCGTTTTGTTCCCAGATGAAGAGAAGGAATATTACAAAATGCTTTCCTTTAAACAAATCTTTTTACATATATAACGCCTTCCCCAGCCGTGGAATAGCTTCATAGTCCCTCCAGATATATGCATCACCCACACATACACACAAACACACACACACACAAAATGCGCACACACTGAGCCATGACCTTAGCCTCACCCTCAAGAGATCCCAAATTCTACCGCCTGCTGTTGTTTCGCCTTTATAAAGATCCTGCAAGACATGCCCACTGACGGTTCAGATCCTAGGAGCCTGCCGCTGTCACCTGCATTGCTGCTGTTTCAGACGAGCTTCTGAGGCTGAGGATTTGGTTTCTGACACGTGCTCTGACCTGACCTCTACCCTGTGTGACAGGCTGGCTCCCCATCTCTTCGCAGCCTCTAAGAGCTTATAACTGCAGGCACAGTAGAGGGAATAGTGGTGACATGCTTTAGCTCCTGTAACTTTGCCTTTGGGAAAAGCACAAACCACTTTGTAAATGCTGACTAACCCTAATTAGAGTTTCAAACCAGGCCTGTAGAGAAGGGATTATTTATGGACATTGTAATAGGTGGGTGTATTTGTGTGTGTGAAAAGAATTTGAACACATGTCAAGAACCAAACTTAGGTGGAGGAAAACTGTGACTAAATCTGTCTGAGTATTTACACACACGTGGGTAAGTAGGAGTCCTTCCACTTTCTCACATCTATAGGAATGTGGGTTATATTGCTGAATGCCCATGAGGCTCAAACAGTACCTGGGAGGATAGCATTAGGAGATCTCTAGGGGGCTCCCAGATCACATGGGTTTGGCCACAGAGGCCTGCACTGCTCTCAGGGGGGTGTCTAGCTTGTATTATCTACGAAAGATCGGCAGTCTTTTTTGGATTCATTGTCTACTAAGCAGTTGACATTTTCTAAGAGAATAACAGGGTTTTAAAAATTAATTTCCAATTATTTTAGAACTGTTGGCTGGAAGGTATTATGTCTTCTCTGGGGATAGTCTGTCAGTATTTTTTTTTCTCTGTACGGACCTAATAAAATCTAAATAAAGAAAAAATAGGAAGCAGTTGTACCTCATAATGCAAATGTCTTGGAGTGTGAAGGCATCTGCATTAATGATGGGACTGAGAAATCCTAGGCTCTGGCAGACTGAGAGGAATATTTTATGAACATGTACGCTTTGAAGGCTTATATACTGAAAACAATGTTCTTAAAGTACAGTTGAAGCCAGATGAAAAAAACATGCCAAACAGATAAAGGTGAAGACAGAGTCCCTGTCTCCCTCCCTGGGTTTGAGTTTAAGTGATCGTCCTGGCAGGAGGTGTCCATATAGATCCTCATAAGAATTATATGTGCATGTCGTGTCAGATTGGCTAAAAAAAATTACTGGTGCTTGCTTGCTTCTTTTGCTTCTTTTGGTTCTCATTGCCTGTACTTCAGAAATGTATTCATCTAAAGGGAAAGTAGTTATTCAAAGGATACTTATCGAGTGCCCTTTTGTGTAAGGTGCTGTGTTAAATTAGGTGAATATGGAGATAAATAAGATTCTTCTTCCTGCTCTTCATGAAGTTCTGATCTTAGAGGAAAGCCAAAATTCAAACACCATGGAGAAAAATGCATAGGGTGCAATAACACTTAGAAAAGCAGTACCTATTCCATTACTGGTAGGAGGAGGAAAGCTTGGTAGATTGGACTTCCAAGAGGAGATGACCCTTGGGTTGAATCATAAAGAGCAGTTAGTAAATATCCAGGTGCTACAGGTAGAGAGAAGAGTGACACAATTCAGAAGTACCAAGGACTGAGAGATAGGGTTTCCTTGAGGAAACCCAAGCATCAATTTCATTTAAAGAAAGTAATGGAGATAAAGCTGGGAAAGTAGGCTAATGAGCCTTATGTATCATGCCAAGATTAAACATTGAATGTTATCCCAAAGGCAAAAAGCAGCCACTGAAAGACTTGGTCAGGAATGGATTAAAAGCCCTAAAACAATTGCATGAGGGTGAGGAGAAACAAAATGACCCATCAGTTATTAGGGAGGCTGAGGGATAATATAAGAAATTCATTATTTCTTTCATTCTGTTGAATATATATTTGTTGATTACCTTCCATATGCCAGGATCTCTCCTGGGCACTGGTGATTCAGTGATGGTCAATACAGACATGTTTCCTGCCTTCAAAAGCTTACAGTCTAGTTGGAGAAATGGACATTTAATCCAACAGTCATAATACAATATGCTATGTAAGATGAGAGGTAGAGATTACTGGTGGAAGAAGCCTATAGCAAGGATATCTTAAGAAGACTTGGGAGTCCAGGGAGGCCCCCAGGAGGAAGTAATGAATATACTGTAGTCTGAAGTATACATAGGAACTAGCCCCCAGGATAAGAGCAGCAAGGCTAGGAGTGTCCTAGGAAAGGAGACAATCTGGGTGAAGACCTTGAAGAGAGAAAATGGCCCATTTAACAAACCCAAATGGTTCATTGTAGTTTATTGACCATAAACAAGGAGGAGGGGGCAAGGAGTAAAGTGGCAGATACTGAGAGGTCTCATAAGCCATGTTAAAGTGATTTAGCTTTACCTTAACAGGTGAGGGAAGGGTGTTAAACAGATGAATGACAGAGCAGCTTTGTGTTTTGAAAGATCACTCTGGCTGCAGTCCACAAAAGGTATTTGAGTTGGGAAGTACTGTAACCAAGGAGACCACTTAGGTAGCTGATGAGGTCATCCAGGTGGGAGATGATACTGACCAGAGGAAGATAGTGACAGTGTGGATAAAGGAAAAGGGACAGACACAGGAGATATATAGGAGGAAGTACCAGCGGGACTTGGCAACTCATTGGAGGGTAAAAGAGAAGGTATAACTGTCTTGGGTAACTGGGAGGAGGGGGATGGCATTCCCAGAAATAGGGATACAGGAGAAGGAGCAGTTTTAGGGGTGATGGAAGGAAACAGATATGCTTAGTTTGGAGCGTGCTGAGTTTGAGGTACCCGTGGGACATTACAGAATTGGGAGAAAGCATAGTAGCATCCAGTGGAAATGATTTCAGAGCTAAATCTTACAATTTGTCCAACCCCCTACCCTCACTCACAGCTACTATTATATTCAATATAAGATGATTTGAGTTTGAATTTAGTGTCTTGATTTTTTTTATATGTATATTTTTTGGATTTCAACTAAAATTTTACTTCTTTCAGGAAATCTGTCTTCAACTTCTGGTCCCAGATAAATGACCCTCCCAAGCTCATTTAGTGTTCTGCTTAATCGGCATGAATTCTGTCATTTGTTTCACTCTTTCCCCAACCGTATTGGCAGCTTGGGGTTGGGGGGAGGAGGGGTTAGCTATGTGCAATACACCACAAACCAGCTGTAAAATGGAAACTTTTAGTTACATTACCACATTATCAAATACGATTTATTTTACACATTGACATTCAGGGTTACACCAAGAGGCTTAGTAAAAGCAGGAGAATTTTGTAATAGAATATTTAGTGTAACTTTTTCTTCTACCCTAAACATTTTCCTGTTTTCCCTAAACCTTCGTATTGTTCTTTCTTTTGTGTTAAAAGGAAAGGTTGTTAAAATATGATTATCCCAGGGCTTCCCTGGTGGCGCAGTGGTTGAGAATCCGCCTGCCGATGTAGGAGACACGGGTTCGTGCCCTGGTCCGGGAAGATCCCACATGCCGCGGAGCAACTAAGCCCGTGAGCTATGGCCGCTAGGCCTGCGCGTCCGGAGCCTGTGCTCCGCAACGGGAGAGGCCACAACAGTGAGAGGCCCGCATACCGCAAAAAAAAAAAAAAAAAAAAAAAAAAAAGATTATCCCAGAACTGAGAAGGAAAATGATTATCCCAGAACTGAGAAGGCTCCGCAAAAAAAAAAAAAAAAAAAAAAATATGATTATCCCAGAACTGAGAAGGCTCATCAGGGGATGACCAAGTGCCCTTTGCGAGGTGTTATTTTACCAAAGATGATGCCATCTGTTCAGAGACAGAGCAGGGTGATAATTAGCAAACTAGAGGAGGAATTTCTTATTAATGAATTACCTATACAGTGTCTTACTTGGGTATTAGCATCTATGGGACGTTTAAGGAAGAGAAAGTCTTTCAAAGAAAAATAGATACCCAACTATATAAAATGCCTCCCATACATGGGATTGAAAACCCTTTGACTCACATAAATCATAGGCTATTGGGGCTGATTTGGAGACTGTCTAGGGCAATGAATTACCTTGATGCCCTGCAGAGTTCTTGGGAGGCTTGACTCCCCCTTGAGCCCCACAAGGACAACTCTAGGCCAGAAGTGGTACTGTCTGGAATGGACTCTAACCAGAGAAGCTCTACTTGCACTTGTTTTTATATATAAATACTTCATTTGACAACATTCCAGGTCTGAAAGCACCCTGAGAACCTCTGATTTACTTCAGTTTTCTCAAGCTCATCTAGCCAGCTGGGCTAGACCAGGACCAGCTCTCCGGATTCCCAGGCTGATGTCTGTTCTCAGACAGTGGGATGCCCCTTGGCTTCTCAGAACATGAAAAATACGTTGATCAACATCCTCTGCTTCCAAATGTTCTGCCTTGCTTCAAAACACGGTTGCTTTGTTGCACTGTGAATAATTATGAATTAAATAGGCAACTGATTAAAAATTATATTGGCCACATGGCCCTCTCAGATTCTGCTGACAGTATAATGGCTATAATTCATACTCTCCCACATGCCCCATGGAAAATAATCAAGTATGATGGGTCAAGTTTATCCCGTTGGCTTGGCAAGCTTTAAAGATATTATTCTTTGGTTTGGAAAACTGCTAAGCAGTCCCTTGGTCTTGAACCTTGGATCCATGTTGGCCACATTTTGTATATCCTAAAGATGCCTCAGCCTTTCCGCACTTGTCCATATGGAGTCAAGTTCTATACAAATGCTGATTTTTCCCAAGGACCTAATTTAGGTGCGTGAGGTGGGAAGCCCCAAGGAGATGTTATTAAAAGATAATTTACGTGGGCTTAAGTTGTAGGAAATCTACTCTCTAGGACTTTTCCTGTTAAATTGTTCAATGCAGTATTTTATTCTAGCTGCTCCTTTAGTCATCCTTTCTGGTTTATTTTTGTCCTCTGTGTTTTCCAACACATTCCTCTTCATTGACCCAGATAACTCAAGCTAGAAGGACAAATAGAGATAAATGGAACTGGGGGCGTATAGGTGCTGGGGGAGAGAAGGTGCAGAGGGTGAAGTCTGCCTATTTAAAGAAGATGAATGGACCAAAGAGAAGTTTGGGAAAGGATCAGGAGACCTAGGCTCGTCTGCCCTAAGCAACTCTCTAAACAGCTGTACGTTTAAGTAGCCTTTAAGAATGTGTTTGATTTTACGTCTATTCTTAATTTTTTTTTTTTTTTTTTTTTCGGTATGCGGGCCTCTCACTGCTGTGGCCTCTCCCGCTGCGGAGCACAGGCTCCGGACGCACAGGCCCAGCGGCCATGGCTCACGGGCCCAGCCGCTCCGCAGCATGTGGGATCCTCCCGGACCAGGGCACGAACCCGTGTCTCCTGCATTGGCAGGCGGACTCTCAACCACTGCGCCACCAGGGAAGCCCCTATTCTTAATATTTTTAAATCTTATATCTATCTTTAATTTTTATTCACATTGGATGCAGTATAAAGAAGTAGTTCCGAATATAGGTTCTGTTTTAGTGGCCCTAGGATCAAATCCTACCTACTAGTTATGTAACCTCAAATAAAAAGTTTAACCCTCTGTCACACAGTTTTCTCATCTGTAAAATGGAGATAATTATAGTACTTATTTCACAAGTGCAAAGTAAGAGGAAGCACAGTCCATGAGACCACTCTGACACCAGTTGCAAGTTTGGGGGTCCTCAAGGTCACTCTTAGATTTGGTAGCTTGCTAGAAGGACTGACAGAACTCACTGAAAGCTGCTATACTCAATTGCTATTTATTACAGCTACAATCAGCCACATAACGAGTCGAGGGAAATCCCAAATGTGGAGCTTCCAGTTGCCCTCTACCCTGGAGTTGTGGACAGTGCTGCTGTCCTGGTGTTGATGTGTGATGATATGCACAAAGTATTGCTAACCCAGGAAGCTAGCCCGACCCTTGGTGTCCAATCTTTGTTGAGGGTCCACATGGCTGATCTCAGCATCCAGCCCCCCAGAGGTCAAGCCTGTTCCCACATGACTCAAAACCCTCACCATAAATCTCGTCCTTAGACTTTTTGATGTGGTCCCAAAGCTCTCAGGTAAACAAAGATACTCTTATCAGGTAGGATATTCCAAGGGTTTAAGAGATTACCTCCCACAGGCCAAGGACAAAGACCAGACCCATCTTTGGGCAAGGTTAAATTTTTTACTGCACAACTGATGTGTTTAAGAATTAAGTAAGATGATGGTTACAATGGGCTTAGAATATTGCCTAGTACAACACCAACATAAATTTTTGATATATATCTATTATTATTAACAATCCTTTTTGATCCTACAGCATCATACTAGATACTATAGGAAATCTTAAAAAAATTAACAAGGTGTAGTTTATAATCTTGGAGGAGAGATACTGAGTTTCAAGTAAAACCAACAAAAGCAGAATGAGGTTGAGTACCACAGTAAAGGAACAAGCAAACTGCTAGGGACCAGTAGAAGGGAAAGGTTACTTCCAGGCAGGGGTTAGGGGACAGCTGCTCTGGGAGGGCACCTGAGCGGCACTGAGGGATGGGGGTTCCGATATGGGGGGAGGGCATTGCAGACAGAGGGAACCACATGAATAAAATCAGAGATGGGAAAGCAAGGGCCCCTTCAGGGAACAGAGAAGGGTTGCCATGGCCTACTGTAGAAGCAACAGGAGGAAGAAATGGGAAAGCACTGGACAGACAGACTGAGAGAGCTTTTCAGTGTGCTGTTGAGCCCTTTATGCCTTGTCTCATAGACTCCGGGGAGCCAGTGACAGTCAGTACAAGGCCTAGAGAACACCCTGAAAGAAAGTATGCTGTCTCTTTTCATGTCTCCAGTCTTTGAAACATGCTCCTTCCTCAACCGTATCACTCTCCCTCCCAATTCCTCCCACTTCACTTGGCCAATTACAATTCATCCTGCAAGAAACAGCTCAAGAACTACTTCTGTGCACACCTCCATAATGAAACACGTTATATGCCATCAGGACCTGTTTTCCACTCTACACAACTGTATTTTGTCATCTCTGTATACTCAGTGTCTGTATACTTATAGAGTGGTTCAAAGGAAAAAAGGGAGAGAGCCAAAGAGGAGAGAGGCATGAAATCTTGAAATATCTACAAAGAATTTAAAGAGCAGATATTTCTAGTTAATTTAAAGAGAAGCTAGGACATACAGAGTGAGTGAGTAATAGTGCCTAGAGTAAGACAAAATCTTATAACTGCATGGAAGAGTCTTCTCAAGGTATCCCAAGGCTTTAGTAGTAGTAGTAATAATAACAATAATGATAATGATAATAGGCAGAAGAAGAGCTTACTTATACAACACTTATAAAGCACTTGCTAGGCGCCGGATATGCTCTACTTGATTTATATGAACCCAGTTAATCTCTGCAACTCAGTGATGTAAGTACTATCATTATCTCCATTTTACAGATGAAGAAATTGAGGGACACAGTAGTTAAGCAAATTGCAACAGAAATCCTGATAACAATCCTAGGATTGTAAAAACTTGGTCTTGCCAAATTCATTTAATTGCATCTGAATAAAAGACATTCGTAGAGTTGGAGATTGACCTAGTGTTGGGCTGTAACTTCAGCTCCTTGTGTTGGCTGGAATAAAGAGCAGTGTTCTTTTCATCCGAGGCATATGTTTCCACGCCAGGCCCCTAATGCCTGAGAGCCCACGAGGATGGTTGTGTTTGAAGGACTGCCTGCTAACCTGTTCCTGCTGAACAAGTCACTTTTTTTTTGTTCAAGACCAGACATCTAGGAGGCTTTTTATTGACTGAGAACAAAAGCAGCCCAGTGGTTTAAGTGGATTGTGTAGTAATCGCCCAGCAAGGCTCCAGCAGGGAAGACGTCTCTCTGCCTCTTGGCGGCAGAAAGATCAGCAGGGGCTTTTAGCAGGCGTGTGCTTCTCAGAACACTCCACTTCCGGGGTGGGTGTGTTTTCCTTCTCCTTCCCCTGCTGTGTGTAATGTACAAATTTCCTTTAAACCCATCATTTGGTGTCATTTACGCTGCTTCTTGTTGGACTTTCCCTCTTCCTTTTCCCTTTCCCTGTCAGAGCTTCTGGCCTAGTCCTCCATTACCAGGAGAGAGAAAAACCCTTCTTGTTTTGAGGGGATCTAGCTGAGGAGCTTCCCTGGATCTCAGCCATTCAGCAGTTTGTCAAATGAATCTTAAAGTAAACCTTCTCTGTGAAAACTTTCAACCCAAGCTAGGTGATTAGGAAGGTGTTTTTTTTCCAAAGTCCCCACAATAAATTCCATAGAAATGTCCCACAAAGCAATGAAATGCCAGTCATTCTGGAGTGAAGGGAACTGTCACCTAAATGCTAGACAAGAAATGAGCTACTGGCCAATGTGTTCAGTCAGCATAGTGCAGATTCATCACTGGCCAACCTGAGTCAGTGTGCAGGGAGAGAATTTCTCCAGCAATTTGACAAAATTCTCAGATGAGCCAGAAGTAAATAAATACCACTGTCAGGCTTGGGAATGATTTGCTTTTTGCAAATATGGTAAGTTAAATCTATAAGCACATATTCATCTTAAGTGTAGCAAGTATGAAAGGAACGTATCTTACTTTGCAATGATTAATAATCCTTGTTAAAATAGGGTCATGTATTCCTTTAATTCGCTGTTAATGAGTTAGAATCCTTCGATTCTTTAGATAGAAGAGACCCTAAAGCTCACTTCACCCCCCTTCCTAAATTTGCAAAGGGAGAAGTTGAGCTACAGTCTGAACCTAAAAGCTGAAGTTCATACAAGTGATCAGGGCAGAACCAGCAGTGTGATTTAAGGCTCAGAGCTAGCTGTGTTAACCACACACACAAAATTGTGTCCTCAACTGAAAGAAGGTTAGAGTGCCCTCTTGTGTCCCTACATGGAAATTCTTCATGTCTTTACACAATTTAAAATCACTTTAATCTCTCCATCAACTTTACTGCATTGGGGTGAAGGTCAGACATGTAGCTCTGAAAACAAATCCTGTGATCATTATGTTATCAGAAATAAATGCACAATGCATTTGACCTACTTCATCAGTAAAGACAATAACATCATCCCTAGAGTTGTTTTGTGTGGATTTGGGTCTGGCTGACCTAGGTTTCTGTCTCCGGGCAGCCACTGGCAATCTTAGTAACCCTAAACCAGTTGCAAAACCAGTCTGAACCTCTGTCCCCTCATCTGTAAAATGCAGATAATCACTGCCCTGCAGGACTGGCAGAGATCAAATGCAATCATGTAAGTCAGCCCAGCCTGACATTTGGTAAACAATAAACAATAAATTGAAATTATTAGTTATTTTCAGATGTGAGCTGCCACAAGGGATCACCAGCAAGTTCACAATGAAGGAACTGAAGTGAGAACGCTGTGGAGTGAACAGAATGTCCTTGGGATGCTTTTAGCTCTTGGATGAAGAGGTTTCCATGAGCTCTGGGGGCAGAGGAAGTACATTTTTAAAGAAATAACATGCTAAATATGTGATTCTTCCAAAATAAATTCTTCCTTTAGATGGGGAAGTTTAAACAGAGCTAGGCCTAATGGCTTTCCCACAGATGGAATCTCTTTCAGAGGTAACACCTGGTCTTTGGCACTAAGGGCCCAGCAGTCAAAAAAAACCAATCTCTGCTCTGAAAGAAAAAGTTTGAAAACCGAATCTTTTTTAGGGCATTGGTCCAGTTCTTTTAGAAGTCTTTATTTATTGAGAGTAACCATATTAAAATAAGTAAAGAACAGAGGTGAAAAACAATAGCTGGATGCATTCATTCTTTGATTTTCATTTTCCTTAAACTCCTTATTTTATGAAACAAGCTACCTCAGCTTAAGTGTTCCCGCAAAATGGCACTAAATCGAGTCCTTTTGCCCCAGTGAACTTTCAAAGGTTCCCTCCTCCCTCCAGTAATTCTCACAGCCGTCTTTTTCACACATGTGGGAGGGAGATATCATTATGTACAATACAAGGAGACTTGACCTTTAAATGTCAGTCCAAGTGTGGAGTCTGGTGATTGTATCTTTCTTCCACTAGCTCATTGGAGAGTTCAGGAAGACAGTCCAATAGTGTGTAAGCGGGAAGCGGGTAGGGGCGAAAGGAACCCCTCACCTGTGCCCCTCTCTTTGTTTTCACCCAACCAGGGAAAAGGAAAGGAAAGCTTGGATTGGACTCTGTCATCCACATACTTATCCTAGATACCACAATCGCTGGGAGGTTTATGTGGATTATCGCACCGCAAGAGCAGATAAAAAAAGGCTGCTCAGTTTGCTCGCCTCGCTCATCCTTTTGGGGAATCTGTTGCTTCACCTAAGACAAATACATCACGTGAGGCCGGGGAATTTATTATTGATGTAAAGTTCATCCTCGGGCCCTCGCGTGGTTGCAGAGGAGCAGAGCTGGAGCCTCTTGGCGCCGACAGCGTGCCCCCTGCTCGGCAGCGCATGCGCACGGGGCAGTGCCATAGCCGTAGACCGCCGCTGTCCGCGCTGTGCTCCCTTTGTGGACATCAGTCATCAGTCAAAGAGTGAAAAGAGGGCTTCCCTGATGGCGCAGTGGTTGAGAGTCCGCCTGCCGATGCAGGGGACGTGGGTTCGTGCCCCGGTCCAGGAAGATCCCACATGCTGTGGAGCGGCTGGGCCCGTGAGCCAGGGCCGCTGAGCCTGCGCGTCTGGAGCCTGTGCTCCGCAACGGGAGAGGCCACAACAGTGAGAGGCCCAAGTACCGCAAAAAAAAAAAAAAAAGAGTGAAAAGATATCCCCTGACTCATACTTGAAAGTCTCCTATTTGTGTGGATTAACTGAACAATACATTTTGTAGCTGCTGTAGTTACCTCGATAGCATTTGTGAAAGTTTCTAATGTTCAACTCATTTTCTACTTTACGCTTTTGTCTTTTTACACATGGTTTTTCTCCTTAGAATGCCCCTAAACATCTCCGTGTCTTGTTTATCGATGCTTATATACTAGCCCTTGTGTTCCAGTTTTGGTTTTTTTAACATCTTTATTGGAGTATAATTGCTTTACAATGGTGTGTTAGTCTGCTTTATAACAAAATGAATCAGCTGTACATGTATATATATATATATCCCCCCATATCTCCTCCCTCTTGCGTCTCCCTCCCTCCCACCCTCCCTATGCCACCCCTCTAGCTGGTCACAAAGCACAGAGGTGAACTCCCTGTGCTATGCTACAGCTTCCCACTAGCTATCTATCTTACATGTGGTAGTGTATATATGTCCATGCCACTCTCTCACTTCGTCACAGCTTACCCTTCCTGTGTTCCAGTTTTAACGCCAGCATACCATGAAAAAGAATTTTCATGAAGGAGGTCCATCTCAACCAGAGGGAAGCCTCCTCTTGTATGTTTCCACCTTCCCCTCATCTTTGTGTGACACCACTCCACTCCCCATCGAGGTCTGCCCCTCTGGGCCAGGCACTGGGCAAGTTGAGGCAAGGAGGGACGGTCTGGCCGAGGAGAACACCCCTGTGTGAAGGGGCCTGAAAACTGGGATGGGTAGGACGTGTGTTTCCTCTAGACAGGTTAATATCATGGCACCCCTCACACTGTCACTTAAAAACTACGTATTCGTGATTTACAGAGAAATGTTGAGGTGAAATTTTACATCTTTGAAAACTCCGCATTAGGTTATCTCCTCTTCCAGTTCTCTCTCCTCAGCCCTGCTGCCCTAGGATTCCCTCCTTCTCTCCCCTTCCCCTCCTGGCCTCTCAAGCTCCCTCCCCTTTCTTGGCAGATCAGTTTAGGTCCTTCCAAGTTTCTGTCTGCAGACTTGCACACCCGCGCCCATTGCTTAATACTGCTGCAAGTATGTCAAAAGCCATTAATGCCAGGGATGAATATTTCATTTGTGCCGAGCAAACAAAAGATACCACACTTACCAGGATTCTCTCTGCATGAACTGAAAATGACTTTTTTATCCTTATCACATGTTCATATTTAAGATAAAGAGTTTACTATGTGCCTTAAAGAGAGATCTCTCTCTCTCTTCCTCTCTCTTTTTTTTTTTAAACATCCTGCCAATTTTGTAAGGAGTCACTGGTGAAAACCTACATCAACTGGCACCAAGTTTGTAGATTATCCCAGTGATACTTTTACATCCCTTGTTGACGGGTCCCTTCAGCCACCACTCTGATACTGTGCCCCTCAACATAGCTCTCCCTGGAAGCCCTCGGTGCTGCCAGAGCTGCTGTCATGAGGCAGGAAGATGCTGGGGAGGGAGAGGAGCTGGTGACAGCCTCCTCGGGAAGTGAGAGCCAAGCAGCAGGGCATTTGGAGTCCAGCTGGACCCATGCTCTCTGAAGGGCCAGAGAGGGGTCCCCGTATATTCCCTGTCACCATTTGAGTCTGAGAGTGGACCCTGGTGCTGAAGGAGTGAGCAGTTCCTAAGTGGCTCTTCTTCGGAAACTCGACATTTCTGATCAGCTCCATTTGGAACTTGAGATATACGTTCTTAGCCATTGGTAAAATTAAGTAGTGGTCTCTCCAAACCTTAGAAGAATATCCAGACTTCTTGTTCAAATGATCTTGAGTGGGAATGTTTTGATTGCCTTAGTTTTAGAACTTTTGAAAAAAAAATTTTTAATTTCTTAAAAATCACAGGTTCATTAAATTGCAAACACTTTTACTGGGACAGTGGGTTTGAGGGCCCAAACCTCATTTTTAAGCTCATTTTCTAAGAAATACTTTTGAAAGATTTCTTAGAAATTATATGAAGATAGAATCTCCTGAGCTCTGTGTAAATCAAGGCATAAAATCCTCTTATTTTTTCAGAAAAATTCAACCCTTTAAAATGGATTAATACATCACCAGACTATCTCCCAGAACTCTCCAAGGTGGGGGGGCAGTATCAGGAAGAGCTGTTGCTCAGCTAGACTTCTCAATTTCTGATCCCAACTCCACTTGAGAGGCTGTTCTCTCTTCTTTTCCTCCTTTGGAGATGGGAGAATATCACTGTCTTTCTTTGGCTTGAACACTTATCTTTTCTCTCTCTTTATAAAGCCTGATACTGCTCTCTCTTCTGCTGTTTGCACTGACCATCATTTGATCTAGTTGACCCTTTATTCCAGCCCAGACACCCTCTGGTTATCTTAAAGACCTAGCGTCATTAAGATAGAGTGTAAGCAAGATTTTTGGTCTTTTGTGTTTGGGCATCTTTAATATCCTCTTGTTGTAGTTTTTGCAGCTAAGATCTTATTCATTTTCCCAGAATAATTTTTTGGTATGTATATTTTACATGAACTTAGAAAAATAAATTGGACATTCAGTACCATTTTATGCAGCATCAGCTCCACTTGGTAACTGGCAAAACGGCTGCACCTGTTTTCTTGCAAGCTGCCTGCATTATTCTGGCCTCACCTGGTATGATATAGGCTAATAATCAGAGAAAGAATATGAAATTACAAATCATATGACCTAAAGTTCAAACTGAGATAAAATAGACAAGCCCTAACTGAACACTCTGACTATTCCTAACAGAAAATGCATGCACGTTCAGTATATGTTTTAAGACCTAGCCTGCAATGGGCCAGACCATCTTAATTTTGACAGAAGTAGTGTGATGAAGTCCTGATAAAAATCTGGAGTTTAGATGGCTCTTTTAAAAATAAGCTCAAAATAATGATTGTCTTTAAAAGAAATTTTGCAGAATGATGATTCTGTCTCTTAGGAGCTCTTTATTTTTATTAGTAAAAATACTTCTGTGAAATAGTGAATTTTTTTCAATTCTTTTAAATATACTTTTCCAAGTAAATGAAGCATTTTTTTTTTTCCTCCTGAATATAAGTTTTATCTGGATTTCATTTCAGACGAACCACTCTAGTGTCAACATATACACATCAACGTGCACATAAATGCTTTGGTAACTGAGAGACATTAGTTCCAAACACCTCTATAGGTATCCCTACTATGAAGTTTTGCTATTTAAACATTTGCTATAACAACTTATCATATGATTTGTTTTACCTGGAATTCACTACCTGAATGAAAAAATCTCATTATAGCAAATTCACACGTGTGGGCTAGCAAAAACATTCAAGTTGCAGGTACATCCAGGGCAGGAGATGGAGAAATGTGTCACATCCATGGCCCAGCTTCTCTCTCAATAGGCTCAATTGTACATTAGTGCTCGCAACTTGCCACATTACTGAGTAGAAATGTCTTCTAAGAAAGCGAAAATCCTTTGAATAAAATCGGTGAACCCAAGACGCCTGAAAAGCCCATACTTGCAAAGAAAAAACAAAGTGATAAAGAACGTTGAGGGAGATGATCTGACATAAAGTGGTCATGCTCATGTCCTTAAGAACTGTGCACTAGTATTTTAAATGTTCAAGAAATACAGAAAAAAAACTTCTGAAAGTATGACTTCGGAATACTGAAGAAAGCTTCAGGAAGACTCTGGTGTTTGGTGTTTCAATGCTTTCTGTTATAGAAAAATTCGTTGTGGCTGGTTATATAAGTGTTTGAGTGTTTTACTGGTATTTATTAAAACTGATAGGGTTTTTTGAGGAGTTGGGGAAGTATTACTGTTTCTTTCCATTTCAAATAATGGATTATAGGTTTTCCTCCAAAAATCAGCTATCCAACATGCCTTTAGCAATAGATTGGATTTGGGTTTTTTGTGTTTTTTTTTTTTTTTTTTCTATAGAAATCACTTGAGGATGTCTAATTCTATGATGTTAAAACTAAAAAGGTCAAGAATATCCTTGGAAATTTCTCTCCCATATTTTCAAATTGCGTAATCACTGAATTTATTTATTCCTGTTATTGACATAGGAGCAGACTAGAGATTGTTTATAATTATACTTTTAGTGCCAATTTATACTTAGCCTACATAATACTGTGATTTAAATTTATTCCTTTTGATTTTAATTCTGGATGAAACCTAAAATAAATCCCTTAAACTGCAAACTTCCTTTTTCTCAGTTAACTGCCACAGCAGATCCCTGAATATGAATGTTTAATGAGGTTTCACAACATTATTTAAAAACTAGAATGATTTGTTTCTCAGGTTGTGTCATTCAAGTAGAAGATAACACAAATTCCTTAATAATGAAATAATACTAATAATATGTTTGAGTTAATTCTGTTGGCCAAGGACTCTTCTGAATGCTTACCTGAGTTAATCACTTAACCTTCACCACAAACCATTGATGTTGGTACTATTGTTGTCCCCTGTTGACAGGTGAGAAACTGAGACACAGCACTTCAGTCACTTAGCTAGTAAGCAGTGCAGACAAGAGTATGTATCTAAGTAGCCTGGCACCAGACTTCATGCTCTTAACCATTGTGGGAGCTCTCCGTGTAGCTTATCCGGAGCTACAGTGTTTCATCAAGCTAGGGCTCAGGACTTATCATTGGTAAATCTCTTCTTGCTAAACTGGCATCTTGTACACTACAGCTCTGCGTCCTTCAGGGCTATGTAGGTGGAGAAATGACTTGCTGGGCCTGGAGAGGAATATTTTAAAAATAACTGGCTCTCAACCCATTAGTGTTCTAGGGGCAGGGGATGAGAACAGAACCCTCCAATATCGACTCACTTTATGGATGGTGTCCAGTGGGAAACAGTCACTGGTGGCATTGACAGACATGCCATTTAAAGATCAAAGAGGTGCAGGGTCAGAGATCCAACCCAGACATGTCAGCTGTCCATTTGGCTACCGGAGAGCTCAGTCCGTAGTGATGTTTCTCAGCCTTTTTTCCTTTATGGCCAAACTAAGGAGTCTTTTTAGCTATCTATTTCTATCCTGCTCAACACCCCCACCCCCACAACGATGAAATTTTAATACCACAGATACACTGTACGGTATATCTGTTTAGGCACTCTCTTTATACTTTGAACATAAAAAGAGTAAGATTTTTTCATTCCCCCAAGAACCAATTTTTTGTTCCCCTGGGGCGGAGTCACCCAGTTGAGAATACGTGGCCTAGAGACACCAATACATTGAATGGTGTGAGGAGACACAGGGTGGGAGGGTGGCCTTCAGTGAACAGACTTGGAGGGGTTAATGGGCTTCAAGGTTAAAGGGCCCACCAAGGGCAGGGTGGTACCTGAGGGAAGTGAGAAGAAGAGATTTTCTTAAATATATGAGGTCAGGTGTTCTTTAAAAAAAAAAAAAAAATTATTTAATATTGGAGCAGAGTTGATTTACAATGTTGTGTTAGTTTCAGGTGTACAGCAAAGTGATTCAGTTATACATAGACATGTTTCTATTCTTTATCAAATCCTTTTCCCATTTAGGTTATCACAGAATATTGAGCGACTTCGTTTCTTTTATGTTTTCTCTTATCCCTGAAACAGAGATACAAATTGACCTTTAAATGAAAGTTTTGAAACTCCTGGATGGAATTAAGTGCCCCTACTTTCTGACATGTATTTCTGTTAAACCACTGGTTGCAGGATGGGGTTTGGGTCTCCTCTGCTAGGCAGCGAGTCCCAAGGAGGATTCCAGCCGCCTCCTGTCTGTAGCATCGGGCCTAACACTGTGCCTGTCACACCGTGCTGTCAGTGGACATTTCCAGGGATACCGGGTTTTCCTTGGGAGCCTGTTTCCCTCAAGTCCTGGTTTGACAAGTGGAGGTCAGGCGTTCTTTGACCTGGGTCACCATCCCTACCTCCCCGGATGCCACCCAGAGGTGTGATAAAGAAGATTTTCTCTCTTTCTCATATTCTTCACTTCACTCTTGTCTCATTCTTCCCTCCGTGGCTCGAAGTATAGTCACCTCATAATCTGGAATGCCATTGTGTTGTGATGACATATATCATTTCAGGGTGTGTGATTTGAATTCTCTTAGTTTTATTTAGAGACCAGCTTCCCAAGAAGCTTGCTTTAAACTCTTTTTAATTGAGTTCAGAAAAAATGGCTACTATTCCAAATTGCAAGAAATGGGTAATGAAAGTGCTTTAACTAAAAACTGTTGTGTGCTCACTTGAGGTCTCCTAACTCCCAAATAGCAAACCTAGGAGAGTCAAGCAGCAATTGGTGTTCCAGATAAGGAGCAAACTGGCTGTCCCCAGTCCTCACAAAGCAGCTCATTTTCTCCTACTTGGTCCCTTAGATTATCTTGTAACCTAATGCTGTCTAGGAGGAAATAACCCTAACACTGGATAGACATCCTGCTAATCTTTTCTCATTCAAATATCTCTTTCCTTGTGATTTTGCTGCCTCAGTGACTTTATTCTGAACTCTGTGACCCAGTGCACATCTGAAATGCTCTAATTAAACTTAAATATCCTCATCTAATGACTTACTAGAAGGCATGATAAAGAAGCAAGGCGCCCCAATATTTTTCTTCTCTACAAAGAAATGGTGATTATTCAGCTGGTCAAAGAGCAGGAGGCATTCCTAGAACACAAAGGATGGTAAAGAGAGCTTCTACCCAGATATGGGAAAGGCAATCCACCAGATTATTATTTGAAGATTTGAAAGTACTAGAAGACCAACAAGAGAAATTGATCCCTGGAAGTCAGAGAGCTTGTTAGCAAAGGATAATCTTACATTTATGGCAGTGAATGTCAAGCCTGGGTGCCTGATAGAATCACCAGGCGAGCTTTTCAAGTTTTTTATTCTCAACCTCCACTCCAGAGAGATTCTGACTCCGAGGGTCTTGGGTGGGATCTTGGGCACTGGTGTTTTTTAAAAGCTCCCCCAGGGGATTCTGATGTACATTCAAGGTTGAGAATTACTGCTTTAGATTACAATATGCCTTCGCATACATTATCCAGGGTTTTGTATACATAAATAGAGGAAATAGAGACATTTTAATGCCTTTTGATTGTATAAAGAAACAGGAAGAGACAAGAGTGGTAATTGTGAAAATGAAAGGATTGCAGATAAATCAGTTTTCAAAAATTAGAGGAAAAAAACCTCACCTTTGTAGGGCTAAAATTAGGGATGATATCAATCCATGGAGTGTAGAACATTAAGGAGAGGCCTGTATGTCCATATTTCCTGCTCTGTATGGAATATTCTTGAGATGACAACAAAAGTTCCCTACCCAGAAAAGTCTGAAAATAGTCATCCAATATTTGATGACTATTATCTTCTAAAACCTTATTTAGTCCACTCTATCAAAGAGAAATATTAGAGAACATTTTGTTATTCAAAAAGTTTGTTAGAAAATATCACGTTAATATTTCCATGTGCGTTCTGGGTTTGTGCACACAATCTGCATGTAGAGACAGAGAGAGTGCCTCAACAGTGATCCTTACAGCTATTGGATGGTTATAATGAATAATTCTGCAGGTAAAAGTGGCAAGTAACAACCTTGGTTGTAGCTAAAGGATGAAGTAGAGCCAACTCTGGGCTCTCAGATTAGGGGGAATAGAAGTCAAGTCACAATGAGGCAGAAGAAAGTAAGTTGTGATCAGAAAGTAGGATATTGTGTTTTGTGATTTTAGAAGTGGGCGATGACAAAGCTTAGGCTGTGACCAAGAGAGTGAGTGACAGCTACTGTCAACAAAGTAGAGGCTAAGCTATCATCTCCATGTCAACCAATAAGATGGAGATGGAGAGAAACAGTGCTTCAGGTGCAGGAAAGAAAATCTTCCAGACCCTAAGTATTTAAGATAAGGAATTTCAATTAATCACCACTTCTTCCCTCTAGTTTCCAACTAACAGAGAATGACTTATAATAACAGTAACAATAGTTCAGCACTTAGTATGTATCAGCATTGTTCCAGGCACTTTGCATGCATTCCAATGTTCACAACAATTTTTCTGACAATCGATACTATCATGCCCATTTTACAGATTAAAAAACTGAGACATAGGGTAGGCAGCTTGCCCAATATGGGTTATAAATGCTGGTAGAGAGAGTTGGGGTAAGAGAATATTTTATGGAAGCTGTCAGCAAAAGTAAGTGCATAGAGTCCAGGAAGGGGCCTGGTGAGAGATGAGACTGAAATAATACATCGGAGCCGTATGGAGGAGAGTCTTAAACCCCAGTGTCCAGAGTTTGAATCTGATCTGTATCTTGAGATGATTGACTTTCAAATGTGAACAAATTGGAGAGAGGCTGGACTGAAAGGACAAGTTAGGGTTCTTTTGGTCCTGATTAAAGGACTGGTAATGAGGAGGGTGGCAGGTGAAGGTTAAAGGAAGAGACATGTTTGATGTCTGTTGTAAAAGTCAAAAGCAAAGATTTAGTACCTGGTTAGATGAAGGGGGTGAGGGAGAGGGGAGAATTTAATTAGAATCCGAGGTTTCAAGTCTGAGTAACTGAGGAGAACTTCAAGAGAGGCCCTTTGTAGGGGTGAGAGGGACAGCATGAGTAGCTGGACTTTGAAAATCTGTAATTTGTTGTGTCAGCAGACAGGCGTGGACAGAAGACCACAGGAGAAGTCGGAAACATAAATTTGGAACTTAGAAGAGTCTGAGCTAGAAATGAAACTTTTGGTGTCGTCTGCATAATGGTGCTGTGATAAAAACTTGGGAAGTGGATGAAATCTCTGAGGGTGGGAGAAGGAAGGAATAAAGAGCCTTGGAAAACGTTTAAACTGGGGGACAAGAAGGAGGGAGAGGAGCCAGCAAAGGAGGCCAAAGGAGAGAGGTAACAGGATAGGAACACCCAAAAGTGTGCATCATGGATCACAAGGGAATGGAGGGTTCCAGAAAAGAGCTGACTTAGCAGACCCTCAGAGAAGCTAAGAAGAATAAAGCCACTTGGAGTTGTTGATTCCAAGGTTAGAAGGATCAAAAGTAGCAATAGAAGGATAGGAGGTGGCCTCTGACTGGAAGGAGGGAGTAGATCAGGGGAGACAAAGGCCACACGAGTGGCCTCTTTTTCAAGAATTCAACAGCTGGGAAGAAAGAGAAGATAGTCACTTGAAGGGGTAAGGCGTATAATGGAAAGTGCTTTGTTTTGTTCTTAAGATAAAGAGGACCACTTAAATCTATTTTAGACAGTGATAAAAGAGCCATGGAGAGGGTGAGTGAAGATGCACAGGAGCTGCCAGGTAGTAGCAGCAAATACACTTCCCGTGGCAGAAATCACAGCAGGGTGAGGTTCTAAACTATTTTCTAACCTTATCATAAAACAAGCCAGAACTCATGGAGCAGAGATCCCTACCAACTCCACACAGCAGTTCTCTTTGAGAACAAGGCAAGGACCAATGGAGCAGGGGTTTTTCCACCTCTTCTGGGGGAAATGTGTGAATTCAACCCATACATCCCAGGGCAGAGGGGGAGAAGTAGCCCTAAAGACAATCTTTAAAGAGTGAAATAACTTCTTTCAGGTGTAAGGAGAAGAGGAAACTTTGATAATAAATGGGGAGTGCAAAATATTAGGATTTTCTTTTTATAAGTATTATTTGTGCATTGTATAACTTGTAAATATTCTGGTGAGGGTTTGGGCATTTTTATCCAGTTTTTCGAAAAAGAAATCGTTAAACACACTTAAGTACCTGAATGTTATTCTCTCCATGTGGAAAGAAGTAAGTAGAAAGGCAAAAATATTGATAGTGGTTAATGAGTGAGTGCTGGCTTTGACTGCTGGAGGCCTCGGTAGGACAACTGCTGTAAACCAGTCAGCAAACAGCCTGTTCCCTTGTCCTGTCTCTTCCTATCAAGGGGACGGAAGTGGGCAGTGCTGGGCACCCAGAATGGAAAAGGAAGCAAAGAGAGAAAGACTCCTTGTTCCCAGGGAACGTGCACGCCCTCCCTCTTCTGTGGGATGGGCTGGGTACCCGTGTGTCGCTGTATATTCAGAAATGGTCCCTGGGGCCCCATCGCTGTCACAGCACTGCAGAATCCTGAGACACAGAGAAAAGCCTCAGAGGTTGTTAGCACATCTCCCTCTGGACATGAAACTGGACTCAGCACCAACAAGAGAATCCCAGAGAGGATTTGCTCTCCTCCATGCTTGGATAATGCCTATTCCCTGATACCCAAGGAAGAATTAAGTACAATGCGAAACTCACACTATATTACACACTCAATCCCGAACAGCTGGGCTGCTGATAAAATCTAAAAAGAAGAGAGAACTGGCTGTTCTCCATCTATACATAATGTATTCTTAATAAATCTCTTGATGAGGAGGTATGAAGATCTCCTATTTCTGTGCAGCCCAAGGAAGCAGAACATCCGGCAAGTACCCAGGGAGTCTCATTAGCAGAGACAACCAGTATGGAAGCTCCAGGGGGACTTGCCCCACATTTCTATTAGTAACGGCAATTTTTTTTTTTTTTTACTTTAAATATGCTAGTAATTCTTTTGCTTGCAAAATTCATTTTGCCTAAGGATTGATAACTATGCTTTTTCTTAATAGTTACTGAATACCCTCCATGTTCTAGAGACTACATAAAAATAAAGCATCGCTTGCCACTTTTTTTTTTTTTTGCTTTATTTCTGAGAAGATAGAACAGTAAAGGCATTCCCAGAATGATTTATTTTCAAGAAAATGGAAGTAAGAAAACATGAAACAGTAGAGTTGTGTAAAATCTTATATTATGTATGAAATGCCTACTCTGCAATTTAGTAAAAAGGATAACTGGTGACAGTCAAGAGTATTCTATATGAGTATAAGAATTTTGATTCTGATGTGGGTGGTAGTGATTAAAAACAAGGTTGGTTGTGTCAGAACATGACACTTTCCTCCTAGATTTTTCTTGCAAAGTGCAGCTGCCTGTGTGGAGCCCCCAGGGTCAGGCCAGTCACCAAGCCAACCAAATAATAATGGTTGACACCAGAGAGAAACCTATGACAAAACAAAAGATATTTGTTAAAGATAATTTTTACTTAAGTTACTACTGAAATATTTCCTCACTATAGTTAGAAATGTGTCTCTCGTGGTCACTTAGACTTTATAACAATAAGATCATCTCAGTGTCTAGGAGGATCCCTGCCCTCTTTAAGGAAGAGAAATACAACATGCATTTGATCATTCAATAGCAGATTTGGCTTATTTGATCATTTAATAGCAGATTTGGCTTATTCAAAAAGAGGGACATAGGGCTTCCCTGGTGGCGCAGTGGTTGAGAGTCCGCCTGCTGATGCAGGAGACACGGGTTCGTGCCCCGGTCCGGGAAGATCCCACATGCCGTGGAGCGGCTGGGCCCGTGAGCCATGGCCGCTGAGCCTGCGCGTCCGGAGCCTGTGCTCTGCAACGGGAGAGGCCACAACAGTGAGAGGCCCGCGTACCGCAAAAAAAAAAAAAAAAAAAAAAAAAAAAGAGGGACATATAACTAACCTATGTTGAGCTCTTCAGGATGTTTATCTGATCTGTCAAGAAATCATTCCTACTGACTCATTTTTAAATAGGAAAATAGTATATACAAAAGTGTAAGAAGAAGGCAGTTTAAAAAAAAAAAATTCTGCCTTTCCTAGAATTTAAATGCCTGTCCCAGCATTAGTGAGACAGACACAGAGTTTTCCTATCTTTTCTCTCAATGCCTGCAATGCTGCTTATTTAAAGCAGCTGTGCCACCATTAAGCATTCTTCTATGAGGGACACTTACGCAACCTCTAGTTTGCCTCTATTAGGAATATTCTTTAGCAAACATCTTTGTTTTCCCAAACATTAGTTCAGTTCTTCAGAATAGCTTTCCTATTGAAAATGAATTTTCTGAAATGAAATTACTAGATAAAATGGCATGAATATTTTAAAGCGCCTCTTTCCAAACATATTTCTAAATAGCTTTACAAAAGGGTATTTATTAATTAATCAATACCTTATACCAGCAATTTATGAAATTATAGTTTCACCCCAGGCTTAACAAGCTGCTAATAAGACTATGTTACTCTTATTTGTGTTTATTTCATCCCTAGCAAGCTTGAAAATTTTTGCAAGTATTTGTTCACGATATTCTGCATGTGTGCTTGGTTCTAAATTTTTATTGTTGTTTTCTTATCAATTGGATTATCTGTCCCAGCTCCAGTCTCAACCGCTCTCCTCACATTTATTGCTTCGTATAGGCTCCCATGATTCATTCAGTTACTGGGTAGACGAAAAGTCCCCAGTGGGGCCTGACCAAACCCCAGCTATCAAGCGCCTCGCCAGGATCTCCTTGGTAAAGAAGCTCATGAAGAAATGGTCTGTGACTCAGAACCTGACATTCCGAGAACAGCTGGACGCTGGGATCCGCTACTTCGACCTGCGTGTGTCTTCCAAGCCAGGGGATGCCGACCAGGAAATCTACTTCATTCACGGGCTTTTTGGCATCAGGGTCTGGGATGGGCTGATGGAGATTGACTCGTTCCTCACACAGCACCCCCAAGAGATTGTCTTCCTGGATTTCAACCACTTCTATGCCATGGACGAGGCCCATCACAAACGCCTGATTCTCCGGATCCAGGAGGCCTTTGGGAACAAGCTGTGCTCAGCCTGCAGTGTGGAGAGTATGACGCTCCAGACGCTGTGGGAGAAGAAGTGCCAGGTAGGAGGGAACAGAGATTAGCTTCCAAGGGCAACAACGGAACTCTTTCTGCTTTTTCTGTGTCACCAGCTCTAAGGCAGCTCACTCCAGGGCTCTTGGGCCAGAAGGTATAGATTGTTTGGGATAATAAAGATCTGCACACCAGTTCCTGGGCTCTAGGACGGCTCCAAGGGCTCCCCTGGGCACAGTTGAACTGGGATTAACTTGTTAGGCAATGGCCTGGCCAGAACCAGCCCAAGGCAGAGTGGTGAAATAGGACCATTTTTCTGTCTCCCATTGTATCTGTTTTCACACTCCTAGTTCCCCTTAGGGATCATCTGTCCCATCCTGTCTTCAACTCAGTATCAGACAATCCTGTCAAATATTGTTTGATAGCATTATCTGACAAAGGCACATGAAGTGATTCATCTCAGAGGCGTTAGTTAACATTTTGAAAGGCCATCTCCACAGAGTTTGGGTCAGCGGGGAAGACAGTTAAGGAAGGAAGAACCCGCAAAGGGATCAAGGCTGGAGGAGCATCCCTAAGTTGAGAAGAACCCCAAACCCAGACCCATGAAGGACAGACTCAGGAAAAGGAGTGCGGGCCTCAGATATATTCTGTTCTGGGCCCAGGGGATGGTGGATAGTGAGAGAGGAGAGCTTCAGGAATGGTCAGGCTCCAATTTAGACTCTCTTTAAAAAAGAAAAAGAAAAAAAAGTACCTTTCATTCACAGTTGCTCCCTTACCCATAGATGCATTAACCAAAGCATCTTAAAGAGGCAGTGATTTTTGAACTGAGGGAAGAGCTTTTAATTAGAAAGCAATTAAAAATTATTCATTTGCAAATGTATGGTGAACACTAAGTATGTGCTGAGTTCCATTCTAAGCACTTGGGATAAATCAGTCAATAAAACAAAGATCCTTGCCCTAATGGAGATTTCATTCAGGTGGATGGAGCTAGATCATAGATAATAAACATGATAAATACATTATAGAGAATGTTAGAAAGTAATAAGCAATGGAAAAAGAAAGCCAAGCACAGTAAGGGGGAACCAGGGACCTATGGGTTGGAGGGTGGGTCACAGTTTTAAATGTGTTGATCAGGGTAGCTCTGATTGAAAAGATGACATTTGAGGGAGTGAATCTATTGGGGGAAGAGCTTTCCCAGCAGAGGAACGAGTCAGAGCAGAGCCCCAAAGCAGGAGGGTCCCTGACATGGTTGAGGAAAAGCAGGGGCCACGGGACTGGAGAGCAGAGCAGCGGAGGAGGTCAGAGAGATAACGGTTGATCAGGCGGCCCTTGAAGGCACTGAAAGGACTTGGCTTTTACTCTGAGTGAGGAAGGTTCTGGGAGGGTTCTGAGCACAGGTTGTTGTGGCCTGACTTAAGTTTTGATGGTATCCCTCTGGTTACTAGGAAGAGCCCTGGAAAGACAGAAGGGAAGTACAGAAACCAGTGAGATTAGTGGGAAGTGGTCAGATTTGGAATCCACCAGAAGTTAGACCTAATAGCGATTCCTAACTGTTGGGATGTGAGGATTCCAGGATGATTCCCAGGCTCTGCCTGAGCAATGGGAAACACCAGGTGGTTTTGCCCACCCGTGAAAGTGCTAAAGGTCTTTGAATCTACGAAGACTGATGAGTTAACTCGTAGTATCTGTTACGTTTTACCTAAGCTATTTTTCTTCACTAAAACTTTTGTAAGTGATATTTTGCCAAGTATTTATCACAGCTCTCCCCTAAACCTAAGTTTATATCTATTCAGACTCGCAGGTCAAATTTGGAGATATTTTTCCCCAGTGGAATCTCTCTCTTACAATGCTAAATAATACCAGTAACAAGTACAATAACACAACATTTATGGAGCCTTTACAATATACTAAGTACAGGGATTGACTCATTTAATCCTCTCAACAACACTGTGACATAGGTTGTCATTATTATCCTCATTTTACAGATGAGAAAACTGAGGCAGGAAGCAATTAAGCACCTTGCCCAAGAGAACATTGTCAGTGAGCCACAAGGGCCAGGACTCAGTCACAGGCTGTTGGGCTCTACCGAGTTCCCACAGCCTTCAGTGCTCTCCCAGGGCTGTTCATACATCTTGGTGATTTTCACAACTAGGGTCATAGGCGATGCTAATAAAAACACTTTCTCCTTATTCAAGAGCCCTTATTATCAGAATGTCTCAGAGGGTTAGCAGAATGGGAGACAGGGAAGATCCGTGAGAGGGCTTTTGAATACGAGGATTCAGGTAAGGTTAAATTTGAGTCCAGCTAAATTTATAAACAGGTATCTGTTATAGTTTTATAATTTTGTGCACAGATAGTATTCTGGGTGGGCTGCCACATTGCATACTAAATCATTTGCAAGAGAAACAGGTAATTTCAGGGATAATGAATCATGTGGACAGTGAATTTCTAGCAGAACAGTAAAGATCTGTTATAGTTTTTTAAGTATGGGCTAATCTGTGTCATTCAACAACCAATACCCCTAAAATTATGAAGGAAAGAGACTGTGATGATGTGTCAGAAAAAGGGAGTGTGTCATCAATTTGAATTCCAGGATTTCCCTGTTCCCCTTCCTTTCCCAGAGGTTTCCCTGCTATACCTCTTCTTAAAAACTAAAAGAGATCTCCAACAGAGCCCTCAATCATCTGCCCCCTGCTGGGGCAGTGCCATACTGGTGGTTAAACTTTAAATATTCATGATGTAATGAGCTGCCTTGCATGTAACCCCCAGAGTATTTTATTACTACAGTTTAATAGAAAGAAGTGTACTACCATTCAGTCACATTTCATTTACTCAATATGCAGTTATATCACAGCTCACAGGTATGTATTGGTATATTAGTGGTTATGAGTTTTGAGGGTACAGTGAATTCGAAGATTTCACCTACAACTTGGCAGTATTTAGAATCTTAATGAGAAGGTAAGAATATGTGCCTCCAGGGAGTTCACCTCTGTGCTTTGTGACCACCTAGAGGGGTGGGATAGGGAGGGTGGGAGGGAGTGTGACGCAAGAGGGAAGAGATATGGGAACATATGTATATGTATAACTGATTCACTTTGTTGTAAAGGAGAAACTAACACACTATTGTAAAACAGTTATACTCAAATAAAGATGTTTAAAAAAAAAAAAAGAATATGTGCCTCTAGTAAAATATAAGACAACTGATATATACAATTACAAGGCAAAACTGCCTCAAATGTACTGTATGAAAAAAAAGGGCTTTGTAACCCATCAATTGAAAAATAGTACATAGTATAAATCTGCATCCCAGGGGCCCCTGTAAAAGAATGATCAAAATAAGAAGAGATCAATTAAAGAATAATTCTTAAAGGAAATGAGATTTTAAGTCTGAGTCTCGAGAGAAAACCTGCATATGAATTGCTGAGCTGGAGGGAAGAATATGTCAGACAGAAAATACAGCAGAGCGAGGTCAGGAGTCAGATGCAAAACACAGGCCCTGGGCAAGACTTACTGCCCCCCAGAATTCTGTAGAATTAGGGCTGGTTTGCTAGGCTAAGCTCCTACTGTAAACAGAAATTCCCCCTATAACCTTTAGGATCAGATTACTTGAGAAGGCTCTTGAGGAAAGCCATAAGGCCCCTTTTGTAGAATGTGTCCTTTTTGCTCGTTCTCCAAGACGGAGTGAAGAACAGCGCTTTCCTTTCATCCCTTGACCCTCTGCTCAGAGGCCCGGCAGCATGGGAAATGGTCTGAGAGGCCCTGTCGAAGGATCACACAGCCTCCCGCCTCTCCCACAGTCCATCTCACAGCCCAGCTTTTCACACTTACAGATGCTGGAGACCCCAGCCTTCCAAACTAGCCAGTTACAACGCCAGCAGGAAATCTTCCCCAATGTCCCAGGCAATCTGCTTACGATGAGCCTGTGATTAACCTCATTAACCCATGTGTTTACTACCAACATCATTAGCAAGCGGTCAGACATTACTCAAAGCCATTAAAAGCAACAAGAACAAATAGCCTGTTCAGTGCTTTGAGTCTGGTGCTCCCTAGCTCTAGGCCCTTAGGAGCAGTTAGGCTAAATGCACCCCGGAAACAAGACACACATTCAGAGTTCTTGCCCTTGGGTGCCAGGAGAATTATGCTGTCAGGTCAGCTATTCGAGGATTGCGGTCCAGGGAGTGTAAATACACACAATGGACATTCCTCCTGGGAAGAATCGCTGGTACCCGGGAGGAGAAAAACATAGTACTTCTGGAAACCTAAGCATCAGAGCTCTGAATTGGAACAATCGAAATAGCAATCCCTGTCTCTCTGCTGCCTTCAGAAACTAATTAATGCCGTGGATGTGGCTTGCTAATTATTTGCAAAATCACCACCATCCTGAGAGGTCCCACTGGAGACCCATCCGGTACTCGAAGACGTCCCTGCCTCACATAGCTCACTCCCTCCCTCTCCCGGGAAGGGCAGTTTCATTCAGAGTCAGCCCGCACAACTGAAAACCTACATCCTTCCAAATTCAGTTCAGTGTATTGATCTCAACCCAAGAGCTAAGGGTCAATTTCGTGAGCATAGGAGTCATAACTTATAGACAGGACTAACCGCTGAGGTTCTCCACCTGGGGTCCAGAGATTCCCAAGGGGAGTGGGTTAGGGTAGAATTTAAGAAGTCTGTGAATTTGGATGGGAAAAGCACTACATACTGACTTTTAACCACTAACTGAATATCAGTATAACCACTGATTATGAGTGCGAGTGAGCAGTCACCCACGGCAGTGTTGCGACTCCCTGTGACTTTGTCCCCACAGAAACCACAGATATTCATTTAGTGCAGATATCTTGAAATATTGTGTATACTCATCATTTACTCAAAATTATGGAACTTATTAGACTTAAAATATTTTTATTTAATGTGTTATTATGAAGCGCATACATTAATTTATTTATTACAAATTTAATTATTATGTTGATAGCTATATTTCCATCTCATTGATTTTCTTTGTAATCCTATCTATTTTATTTTAGACATTCATTTAAAACAATCTGAGAAGGGGTTCAGGAGCTTACCATACTTCCAAAGGTGTTCATGACCCCCAAAACATTAAAAACCTTCAAGTCAGGCATATAGCAAGTGCTTAAATCTTTGCTTATTAATTTTTCTAAAAAGATATGTATATAAAAATTTTTGCATTTCCACGTATGTTTGTATTTGTGCGCCTTTCCTCCTAGCAATCAATCAGTGTAAAGCCAAGGAGTTAACTAACACTCAGCTTGTTCATGAACTGCCCTCCTTTATTTGTTCTGAACATTTCAGGTTCTCATCTTCTATCACTGTCCCTTCTACAAGCAATACCCCTTCCTATGGCCTGGAAAGAAGATCCCAGCGCCCTGGGCAAATACCACAAGTGTGCGCAAGCTCATCCTCTTCCTGGAGACCACGCTGAGTGAGCGCTCTCCCCACGGATCCTTCCACGTGTCTCAAGCGATCCTCACACCCAGAGTGAAGACCATCGCCCGGGGCCTGGTTGGCGGCCTCAAGAACACTCTGGTCCATCGGTAAGAATTTGCTTCCTTTTCGCAAGTGAGGGTTAAAAAAAAAGTTTTTAATCTTGATTCTTTTCTGAATAAACAGCAAACAGCAGTAAAACCATATACTTTGAAGATTTACAATAACAAAACCAAACCCCCAAAACCTTATATTTGAAAAAGTTGTGTACTTGAGGTGTCTTGCATTAACCGTGGCCAAAGGATCTCTAAACACTCTGTTAAAATGTACATATTATAACATAAATACCCTCTAAATTTCAATATGGAGGCAAAGCATTTTCAGCCACCACCAGTCTGTTCACGTCTAGCTGGAGGTGCCACCATGTTCCTGCCCCTGCCCTCGAAGCCCCTGCCCTCGAAGCTGGCCCAAGCACTCACTCTCATAAGAAGCATTCAATGAGACTGCTGTGCCAGGCAGTAAGGATTCAGAGATGACCCTCCCAGGATTTAGGGTGTCCTTTCTCCCTGCCTTAGTGACAGTGAGTCCTAAGAAGCAGCTCAGAATGCCACCTACCATGCCATAGCTTCAGATACTTCCTCGGAGCAGAACTGATCCTGACTGTACAATTAGGCAGGAGAAGCTCCAGAAACGTTGTGTTAGATGATGTTCTTTATCCTGGACACCAATAAATGATAGGTGTTGTCAAGAAGAAGGATGGCTTGTGTATATGTACATGTATGAGTGTATGCCTATGCGTATGTAGAAAGGGAATGTTATAAATACATGTGGCTAATAGGGCATCCCTCACAATCCAAGCTGAGGAAACCAGTATGTTTGGATAACAAGGGATATTTACAAGAATCACTTTGGTTCCTGAGTTCCAGGTGCTGAGCACCAGAGTTCAGATAATGAAAGATTCATCAAACAATGTGTCCCTGTCTATTTGGATAGTTTGGATAGCATGACTTCTGATAACAGGAGTTCACCTGGCAGGAGTTTGGATAACGAACTGAGAGCTCCTGATTGTGCTGGCCGTGAACAGAACCAGAAACCTCTTTCTGTGTGGCTCTACTAAGTCTTCACTGAATTACCTGTGCTTAACTTGGGAAAGAGAGTTTCATAAACCAAGACCAGAATCATGAACTTTCTTTTGTATAGTATATGCTCATATATCCATACCATTTCCTCATGCCTTTGGTAAATTTGTAGATTAACATTATTTATTTATTTATTTATTAATTCAGTGACGAATAGGAGCTAGGTCCAAAGACACAAGATGAATAATCTAGTCATTGCCCCCATAGACGTACATTCTATCGGGAAAAATATAAACATGTAAATTTCTATGTAACACTGTGAAAAATCACTATAATAAAGTCTGTGCAGAGAGCTGTACATCTGTATAGTGTATTCTGAATATAAAGCACCCTCTTGCAGATGATTTCATTAGGTTCTTAAATTAAGCCAGCCTCCAGGAGGGCACGTTGTCTAAAGCATGTTATTGTCCCCACTTCAGATGGGCCCAATGAGGTTAAGTGACCCAGCAGACCTCTACTGCTGGTAAGAGTCAGTATTACATCCCATCCGTGGACTTCTGATTGTTGGACCATTGCCTCTTTCAGCATCCAAGCACTGACTCGTATGTAACACATTTCAGTGCCTTGTTCCTTTCTGCTCCACTGGTCTGTAATTGTCTCACTAGTACCTGAATCTGGTCAGCTCTTACTGGCTACAATTCTGAACCCACAAAGTCACAATGCTTTTCATACTCGTGAGTTCCTGCATCTTTAATCTGGCTGCAGGTGAAGCACAGGGCTCTTCCACTGAGAAGTAATAATGGCGCACGCGCCCAAAGCCCCAGCATCCTAGCACGCCAGAGCCTTAACCTGCTGGCAGCAAGCACACATCTGGGAGATTGGAAGGATACTGGGGCATCTCGCCGCCTGCTGGTCACAAGAATATTACAGAGATGCATTAGGATTCCTAGGCCTCCACATCAGCTGCTTTGGTCAAGTTTGTTCCCAAACACCAGCATGACATGTGGCTGTCACTTCCCCTGGGCTATTGAACAAGTGTGTTGACTTAAAAAAATATATATGCACAACGTGAGAGCTGCGAGTTAAGTTTTATTGGGGACAGAACGAGGACTGAAGCCCAGGAGACAGCGTTTCAGATAACTCTGAGAAGCTGCTCCAAGGAGGCGAGGGGGGAAGCCAGGATACATAGGAGTTTTGCAACAAAGCGCAGGTAGTTGGGAATGTCAGAAGATTATTGCTAATTAAAGAAAACCAGATACCTCAAGTTAAGGAATTTAGCGCTTTTCTGTGTATGGGAAGATGCAAGAGTCTTGGATCACTGAAATCATTCCTTTGATATGCACCTCAGCTCTCTGGGGCCAGTATCCTGACACATCCTGAGTTTCCTCAGGGCTCACCGCAGGGAGTGGCTACAGTCTGACGGCTGCTAGATGGCAGGTATTCTTTTCAGCCCTGAGTTTCCTTGGCTCACGTTTGAGGGGTATAGTCATTGATGACTGTGACATCCTTTGTTTATTGATATGGCAGGAAATATTTCATTTCTCAAGCATATGGAAGAAGCAGTTGTCACGGGCCTTCCCCCGAGAGCCAACACCCAGAAGGTCTGTCGTAAGGCACACGGGGTGCTGTCAAACTGGTCCTGGGCACCAGTTATCAGCTTAACCGAGAGGAAAGGACAAGGTATATTTTCCTATAAATGTAGTGGTGGTTTTCTCAGGAGGCAGTTAACCACCCCCCTTCCCGCTAACTCTTAGGTCAACTTCAGACTTGAGATTTTGTTTGCTTGAAGCCATGAAAAATATATCCATTCTTATCTCCATTTCATTAAGATCCTCTTGTGAGGTTTTGTCTTGGTCTTTCGTTTGGAACATATTTCTCTGCCTCCTCTTTTGCCTGACTCTCTGTGCCAACTACCTCCCCAGTCTTGAAGGAGTGACCTTGTGTAGGTGATGTCCCGAGGACCCAGAGCTCGGGGCACAGGGCGTGTCCCCTGTGTGGGCTTCATGCGGCTTCATGCACCTCCCTGCTGTGGTGCAGGGGTAAAACATAGCCGTTCTGACTGAATTTCTAAGGTAGTTTTCCCTAGATTCTTAGAAACCTTGCACTCCCACTGAAATCAAGTGAAAGCAAATTTTGCCTAAGCCTGAGGGCACAGCAGCATGGGGCCGCAGAAGGGGACACAGACTGAAACCAGAGGCCCAAGGTTGAAGCCTGACTTGGTTCCTGTTATGGACTGAATTGTGTTCCCTGGAATTTCACATGTTGAAGCACTAATCTCCAGTACCTCTGAGCGTGGCTATATCTGGAGATAGGGCCTTTAAAGAGCTGGTTAAGTTAAAATGAGGCCATTCAGGTGGGCCCTAATCCAGTCTGACTGGTGTCCTTATAAGAGGAGGAAATTAAGACACACAGAGACACTGGGGATGGGTGTGCACAGAGAGCAGACCCTGTGAGGACACAGGGAGAAGGTGGCCGTGTGCAGGTCAAGGAGAGAGGCCTCAGGAGAAACCAAACCTGCTGACACCTTGATCTTGGACTTCCAGCCTCTAGAGCTGTGAGGAAATAAACTTATGTTGTTTAAGCCACCCAGTCTGTGGCGTTTTCTTACAGGAGCCCTAGAAAACTAACACAGTGCCTTAAAAACAGACTGCCTTTGACAAATTTCCTGGGGTCTCTGAGCTGTGCTTTTTCTTACCAGATAAGTGGGGTTAATAAAACCGCACAAGATTGTGGAGTCTTAACAGGAAAGCGTCTCCCACAATGCCTGGCACAAGACAGGCATGCCACGCCCGAACCTGTACTGGACCAGCCCTGCTCTCAGTGGGCCTCTAAGCCAGGGGGAAGTTTCTGAGCTGCTACTCTGCAGCCCTTGGGGATTCAGCGCCTCACGGCCCAACAGCAGTATCTGACTCAGCCGTCTGCACTGATCTCTTGGTAAAGAAATCTTGGTAAAGAGGTCTTGGTAAAAGGCCAAGAGTTAAGAGAATAGAGCAGCTCCTGCTCACCGTGGGTTCTGCATTTCCTGGTTATTCGATCCTTGTCCTGGGGAAGGCTGACACGAGAACCCAACCCGAAGCTGACACAGAGCTCTTTGTCACGGAGAGGAGACCACAGGTGCTTGCCTTTCTCTCTGCTCAGCCTCCAGGCCTCCAGGGATCCTCCACGGGCTGGCTCTGGCTGAGTCGGCTGGAAGGGCCTTAACCAAACCTTTAATTCTCATTTCCCCGTGATGACCAGAAGGTGGTGCCAGAATTGCATACTTTAAACATGGACAAGCGGATTTTTTTAAAAGAAGGCTTAGATGCATCAGGCTCAGGGCTGCTGTGGCCTTCGTGTGGGCCACTCTGTGTTCCAGGTCTCTGCCTCCAAGGGATGACTGCATTTGTGACCCTCCCCTCTCAGGATACATTTTGTCACCTAAGCAGCAGGATGTGACCACTTTACGAAGTTTTCTTACCCCCACCCCCAAATCTCTACCATTTTATGATTCCTTCTCTGGTCCCCAGCACTTACAGAGTACTTATTATATCCCAGGCCCTCTTCTAAGCACTTTACACATATTACTTTATTTAATTCCCCCAAATCTATATGAAGTTTTATTATTATCCCCATTTTACAGGGGGAGAGACTGAGGCACAGAGAAACTGAATAGGTTATGGTCAAATCAAGGGTACTATTAAGTCATCAGGAGTCCCAGTTAAAAATGGAAGTACCCCTGTGATATTGGCTTATTAAGTCATAATCAGCTATGAATATAAAAATGCAAATCAATTTGTGAGATGTGTTTTAGCCCATGGCTGATCGTAGAGTCTGCTGAGCGAGGGAAGAGACCCAGGACTGATTACAGTTGTCACGATAAAAGGAAAAGAAAGCGGAGAAGGACAAAATGCTTCAAGGCCTTGACAGGGTTGCCTAGAGGGAGACTGAGAAGTTGAATGTTCACTCAGAGGAGGGAAGGCAGCTTCAGAGGAACAAGGCGGGGAGAAGGTGACAACCAAGGACAGTGTTACCAAAAGAAGAGAAAGAGGCCATTAAGAAATAAACTTAGCTTATTTTCAGTTTTTACCCAGAGAAAATCCTTCCTAAAAAAAAAACACTCCAGTCTCTTAACCAAAACATAAGCCCTGGTTTGTGTCTTCCTTATAGCATCCTCAATGTCGCAAGTATTCAGTGAGCTATTGTTACCATGATGCAAAACTGAGTACTTCATTACTCCCTCCTCTATACCACCCATGATATTTTACACTTACTACGAATATAGGAACCATCACATTAAACTGTCATCGTTTGTTTACATCTCTGAATTGTGAGCTTCTTTGGATAACATTCTGGCTTTCACATAGAAAGCCCTCAAATTATGACATGAGACTGACAGACTGCATTTGTAAGACAACTGAGCAAGCATTGGTCCAATAAGAAGCCACACGTGCAGCTGGAATAACTGTATATCCACGTGGCAAAAGTGAACCTTGGCCCCTGCTTCACACCATATATAAAAATTAACTTGAGATGGATCTTAGATCTAAACATAAAAGCTAAAATTATAAAACAGGAAAGTATCTTGTGACTTGGGAGTAGGCAAAAGTTTCTTAGACAGGTCACAGAAACCATAAAAGAAAAAAAAATGATAAATTAGACTCCATCAAAATTAAGGAATTCAGCTCACCAAAATATGCCATTGAGAAAATTAATAGGCAAGCTACAGGCAGGGCTAAAATACTCACAAAGCTTATCTGACAAAAGGCTAGTATCCAGAATATATAAATAACACCTACAACTCAACAATTAAAAGAAAAAGAGCAAAAGAGAGAATGGGTAAAGGAACTGAGCAGATGCTTCCCAAAGAAGATACACAAATGGCCAATAAGTACATGACAAACTGCTCAACATCATTAGTGATCAGAAAAATGCAGACTAAAACACTGTGAGATAACTTTACACATCCATTAGAACAGCTAAAATTAAAAAGATTTATAGCACCAAATTTAAGGGAGGATGTGAAGCAAACAGAACTTGCATACTTTGTTCATGGAATGTACAATGGAATGACCTCTTTGGGTAAAGATCTGGAAATTTCTTATAAAACCAAATGTAAACCTAACATATAATAAAACAACTTCACTCTTTGGTATTTACCCAAAAGAAATGAAAATAAATGTCCACAAAAAAGACTTGTATAAGAATGACCATAACAGCTCTATTCATAATATCCAAAAACTGGAAACAGTCCATTTATCCATCAATAGGAAAATGGATAAATTACAGTATATTCATACAATGGAATACTATCCAGTGACTAAAAAAGAGAACAAATTGCTGATGCCTGCAACAACATGGATGAATTTCAACACCATAATGCTGAGTGAAGGAGCCTCACACACAAGAATGCATATTGCATGGCTTATGTGTAATTCTAGACCAGGCAAATTTAATCTGTGTTTTTTTAAAAAAAAAAAACAACAACAACAGTATAATTATTGCCTCTGGAAGAATGGGGGCAGGGATCGATGGGGAAGGTGAATGCAGAACCTTCTGGGGTGCTGGTAATGTTCTATACCTTGAGATGGGTATGGGTTATATATATACATTTGTCAAAACTCAACCAGCATTCACTTAAGATTTGTGCATTTTACTGGGTATAAACATTACGTCAAAAGGGAAACAGGTTGAAAACAAATACTGAACCCTAGATCTGCATGCTGAGATATTGAGGGGAATGTGTATAGATGTTTGCAGTTGGAATTTGTCAAAAATATAAGCTGGATTGATGGACAGATATATGGTAAGCAAGTATAGTAAAATGTTAGTGGTAGAATCTAGATGGTGGATATGCTTACTGTAGATTTCTTTCAGTGTTGCGATATGTTTGAAAATTTTCATGATAAAAAAATTTCGTGGTACAAAAAAATTAAAGAACTCACCAATAATTAGGCTCTTGATCTTAGTTTTTCAAGGTCCTGTTGACATGGTATGTCTTTGGTGATCGAGGCGAAGAATTTCTTCTTCCAGCACAGAAACCCTAAAAGTACCGTTCTCTAATGGACTAGACATCACTCTGTCCCTGAAAGAGATTTAAGCTTAAAGGAACAAATTTGGTGGGGGAGTGGAGCTTATGCCTCTGTTGACGCACTTTTGTTACATTAACAGAAATGTTTTCTTTCCCATTTCTAAAGGCTACTCTCTGTTCTCTCTTGCCCCAACACTCTCCTGTGTAGGAATCTTCCTGCCATCCTGGACTGGGTGAAGACTCAGAAGCCTGGAGCCCTGGGTGTCAACATCATCACGTCTGACTTCGTGGACCTGGTGGACTTTGCCACAGCTGTCATTGAATTGAATGACCTCCTACAGGAGGATAGAGCTTTGGCTAAATGCTGATTTAATTTGTTATTTAACTTAATATTGAAGTTGTTGATCCAGGCTAGAGTTCTGAAGGGTTTCTTGTTAAGTTGGCCCCTGGGCAGTGATGGTGAAGGGAGTAAAAGGAGGGGACATTTTTTTTTCCCCTCCTCACGGGGCCATTTGGATAAAATTACAGGGCTTTTAATTGCATTTTTCCCAAATGAGACTTTGTAAAAACTTAAGTCCGAGGGAAGAAAGCATGTTTCATGTGATCAAGGTCAGCATCTCCCCAATGGCATATGATGTTGAATGTAATATGGAAATGGGGTTTCCAGGTTCCATTGGGGTATTGAGTGTCCCCTAATTGGCCCAGTTCCCTGTTGTCTTCTGGGATGTTGTGTTTGAGCCAGAGAGAAGGCTGAAGCAGAAGGGCATTCCTGATCCAAAGGATGGCTCATGGCAGGTGTGGACTGCCCTGTGCGGTGGCTCTATCACCAGCCTGGGGCTCTGAGGGGAGACAGGTCAAGCACCAGTTTTCTCTAGGCATGTTAAATGTCACCACTTCTTCCTCAAGAGTAAGACGTATTTATCACCAAGGTATTTCAGCCACAAGCTGTTTTGCAGTGCTTGTGATGGTAATGGGTCATCTTCATTCTTTCAAGAAACCATGCATACTGTCCTCGGTATCAGAAACAAGTGGGTTTGGAGCTGTTCTGTAACTCCTTGAAAACAAGACTACCTCGGGGACGTTTAGGATGATGGTGTGTCATCCAGTGAGAAATACCCAGTGTTGGAACACTACCAGTTTGTGTCTTGATTGTTCTACTTTCTGCAGGTTGTTTTGAGCCTACTAATCACCACTGAAGGAGGGCTTTGAAACTCAAGAGGGGATTTTTTTATTATTATTGATAAGAGGTGCTTATCTATAAAGAGCCCTCTTGTGTTTTATTTATTTATTTATTCTTTTATTTATTTATAGATTAAGCATCTTCAGTGCTTCTTACCTCAAGAGCACTCACAAAGGAGCTTCCTGAACTTTTCTCACCCAGGCCAGATGCTGCCATGGTCCTCTCCCCTCCACAGGACCATGCATCTCAGGACCATGAGCGACCTCTGACTCTACTATAGATGCTGTAGACGTCCTGCCCCCCACCCCACCCCATCATGCTGGGGACGCTGTTCGTGTGTGGGTGCGGTCGAGACCCGAGAAGCCACTACCAAGCCATGCACTGGAACAGAAGATGAAATGAGTCATGAAGAGCTCTCGATTTTTGAGGAGAACCCTCTAGAAGAGGGAAGAAAAGGAAGGTGCTAGAAAGAACACTGGCCACGGGAGTGTGTGTAGTTCAGTGCTCCTCAGAACTCTCTGAGAATCTCTAAGGAAGTGTTGTCGTCTGGATCCTTAAGGCTGAAAGATAACACAGAACCCCGGACGGCTGTGTGCATTTATACAGATGGTTAGACCACCTCCCAGCAGCTTCCCACTCCTGTTCTCCGATGCTCATGGCTGGATTTTGCATGTTGCCTGCCGTGGGGGTGTCCTAGCTGAGCTGCTAAGAGCACATGCACACCCCCGACACTTGGTCTTCCAGCCTTTACATAAGCCCCAGCCGAGGAGGTCACAACGCAAAGGCCTCTGGTTTAACTGTTCCTTCTCTTGCATTTGAATCCCTCTCCAGAGATGGTTCTGGGATTTTATTGTCAGTTTTTTTAGGGCCTTCTCTGGAAAGGAGTGAGAAAGTGAGTGCCCTCACTTTCTTAATTTTCCTTCGATCCTGATATTAAACTGCAGTGACAAGCTCTGAAATTCCCTAGCCTACCCTCAGGGTTTTATTTGTGTTGTCATTATTTCATTTTGGTCTTGATTTTAATACTCGGTCAATTGCTGGGGGCTAGATCATTTCCCTTCTTCAAGCCCTTTGTTACCTGGCAAAGAGATACGGAGGCAAGAGGAGAATTATTCTGCTCTGTTTTATTTGAGCCTTAGCTTTGCCCAGGCGCTTGGTGCTATGAGGCCAGGTGTGTTGACAGGTATCTACACAGGATGCCAGTGGCACCCAAGGGCTGTTGACTGTTCAGTGGAATGTTTACTTGATTTTCTCCTTTACTGTTAAAATATATAGTTGTACTTCACTTGGGTTGTAACATTTAAGTGCGCCTCGGTGTTCATGACGAAAAAGCACAGAAAACCATACCAAGGTCGCATGCATGGAGTCTTGCTCTTTGTGGAGGGGGGCAGGCGCTCACTCCTTCCTGCTGCTCTGGGTTGCCAGCCTGGCCTGCATTCTGAAATTCTGCACAGGAGTTCTGGAAGAGAGGAGGAGGATTATTTACAGTTCACCCTTGGTAAACACCCCTGAATTGGCAGAATTTCTGCCCCAAGACCAAGTTGCTTAATATATTGTAAAGGATGTGTGTGTTCTGCTCCTTGACCTCAGGCCAAGCAGGAGACTCAGTGATGGGACCGAGGGAAAAGACACTTTAGATCTATGACTCATTCTGCAACTGCCAACGATAAAAAATTGTGACCTGATCACATCACTTATTCTCACAAGGTCTTGGGATTTTTCGGATCAAACAAGGCTATCATATTTGCTCAGAATGAACTTCAAGATCAGCGAAAAAGCTACTTGATTGAGCAAAAGAGGACTTGAGTTTCACGGGATTTGGGGCCACGTTCATTCTGAAATGTAGACTGAGTTTTTCTTGGGCTCCCAGGACCACTTCCTACATGGCCACACCTCCATGGCTTTGTGGCAAAGGGGACAGTCACAGGTTGCAGTTAGAGTAGAGCAGTGTTTAAAGGCTTGAACTTTGAGCCTTTTAGAGGTACCACCGTGGTTTCATGGGCACAGAAGATATTCTTAGGATTGGAGAAAGAGGTCAAGATGGAATTGATGGAAGGGAATGATAAATTATTGAAGATTAAACTTTAAATTAATGGCAGATCTAAGAGGGTTATGCCAAAAATATTGTGTATTTGCTGTATTAGACTCTATACTAATTAAGTGTAATTATTTTCCTTAGTGCTGAGTCCAGACCCCTGCATTCTTGAGAACAGTTAAGCCACAGCCCAAACCCAGGATTTTATATAAACGCAAACAAGAGCACAAGATCTGAGCCCAGGTAATGATCACCCTTAAGAATCCTACTTCTTCTAACATGACCTTATATTCGCATCAAAAAGTTTATCTTTCTGTTCAAGAAGACAATGTAGTGGAGCATTCTGGAATTAAATGCATTTCGTGGTGGGTCAGGATTTTCTACTTTCATTTTTTCTGAAGTGCTGCCCACAGAGACATTATTATTACATACAATCCAGCTAGGGGGCTTAGTGTTAAACTAAAGGTAGAGAAACAGAAGAGATTAAGCCTGAGATGAAACTTTTGCTTCCTAGGAAGCAAAAGCACGACACAAATTTAGGCCATCTTACAGAATTAGTTCATGCCACAGATGAAGTTTTTGTAATGGCCTTCATTGGCTAATTGCAGATTTTTGCTTTAGGTTCTGGGAAATGTAACGGGCTAATGATGGGGGCCCAGCCATGAGACCCCCCCCCCCCTCCCCTTGCAGAGCAGAGAAGCGATCCTGGGCTAAATCTGCCTTGGTTCTTTCATCTGGAATAAAAATGCTGTCTGCTGTTTTGCAAACCACAGTCAACGAGCTCCCCCAAAACATCAGGTCCCTAATAATTAGGTTAAATGCCTGTGCACAGAGCGTGTACAGGGGCAGTAGTCTTCCTTGTGTGAAATGTGTAGAGAAATGCTACTTGGCTCATTTATCAAGAGAGTGGCTTAGGACGACAGACTTGTCCACCAGTGGAACCTTTAGTGACTCGTCAAATGAGATGAGTAGGGCTGAAAGCAATATCTGAGCTCGGGAGGCGAGCTTTCCCAAATACATGCTAAATAGTCACGTTATGCCAAAAGGAAATAAATAGAAACTGAAAACATAAAACGTCCAAACTGACAGGAAGTTTATTTTGTACGGCATAGAACGTGGCTGTCCCCCTAAATTCCACCAACTTCCCGTTACATCTCAACCCTCTGCCTCAGACTGCTTCCTAGTATCTGCTACCAGAGCTGTGTCTACTCAAATGTTGCCTTGGAACACACAGGAGTGAACTGATTGGGTGATAAGTGAATTAGCTGGAAACTTTACCCTTAATTCCAGATGATAATGAACAGCTCTTTACTGCTCCGAGAGCTCCACTGTCCCCTTATCCTCTGGCTTCCCCAGAGTCCTACTAGAAATAGTGACACTAATGGCACTGTCATCACTGAATTGGCCCTAAACCAGGGGAATAGTGTACAAAATGCTATTGATGTTGTTGGCACAGTCTTAGACACTAAAAGTATTCTAAGATAACTCTTTCTATACTGCAGTGGAGGGCTTCCCTGGTGGCGCAGTGGTTGAGAGTCCGCCTGCCTACGCAGGGGATACGGGTTCGTGCCCCGGTCCGGGAAGATCCCACATGCCGCGGAGCGGCTGGGCCCGTGAGCCATGGCCGCTGAGCCTGCGCGTCCAGAGCCTATGCTCCGCAACGGGAGAGACCACAACAGTGAGAGGCCCGCGTACTGCAAAAAAAATTAAAAAAAAAAAAATATATATATATATATACTGCAGTGGATATAGTGTTCTAGTCTTTTCTCCAACAAAACTTGTTCTTAGGACTTTTCGAACTTCTTTCTAAGCCTCATAGTTTGGATAAAATATTTTCCTTCCCTTCACTGGGAATCCAATCCCACAGTCTACTGAGTACCCCCCATCAATAGTCTAGAGGCATTTTCCATCTCTTTCCCTCTCATCTCCATCATAGAATATACCACTGTCTCCTCTCGTCTCCTGGTCATCCTTGATCAGCTGCTGATTACTGTTAATCACAGGATGCTGGCAAAACTTACAATAAAAAGCACATACAAAAAAAAAAAAAAAAAAGCACATACATTCAATGATGTGCAAGTGCACTCTTACCACAGTGGTTTTTGCACCTTACTCTCCTCAAAGGCATTATTCTGCACCCCTACTCACACCCCATCAATAGAACTTTACCTGATTGGAGCCCAGACCTGGGGCCAGTACTTCACTCAAATAGTTGGGGCTTGCTCACAAACTCTGAGCCCAATGAGAAGCACAGCATTTTGAAAAGTCAAATAAGCCTTCCATAGGTTTGTACATTTGCTATTAGGTTAGAGCACTAATTACACTTCAGTCATAAATCTATCATATCAATATGATAAATCTTAGAACATATTCTAGAAACCGTGGTACTTTACTGCTATTATACTTACTAATTTCCACCCTAATGGTAATAAGTATTACATGCAGATCATGTATGCATTATTTGTATTGTGTATATGCCAACTGTAATACTTAATCTCACTGATTAGAAGATGCAGAGATTATCAAAGTGAAAATAAATCTTGGTCAATTCAGATGATAATGTGAATCTGATAAATGCTCTGTTAGATATTATATTTTGTTCTTTATGCTTGTTTTATATGACAATGCATGCTGTTTGCTAAGTAAAAAAATAACACATTATACCAATTTTAAGGTTAGAATGAAAGTTTTACATATATGCTGCTTGATACTCTAAAATGTATTTTGTGGCATAATTAACTTATTCATATGCATTTCACATGGCTTTTTTCCCCCTAGGAAATAAATGTTCAAATATATCCCTCTCCTTCTTTCTGGTAACCTGGGTTAAACTGCTTAATTCAACCTAAAACATTGTAAAGCCAGATTACCTCATTTTAACTGTGAAAAAAGTTTAGTAGGTATGATAACATGATATCTTTTCTTGTATTTGATTTGAACTACCTAAATAGGCTTAAACCTAATAATAAATATAAAACTTTGGCAGGCACTTTTCCTTTGTTGGTATGCAAATTTTATTATTGGCCCACTTCTAATTTTGTTTTTAAAAGTTACAGACTCAACATCAATAAAATACCTGATTATAGTATATTAGATGAAGACCCTCTCAGCTTTGTCTCGCACATACTGGAATTAGTTGCACAGGCCTGCGATTCCCCAAATGAGCTGTGCATGAAATGTACACAGTCTTGTCACCCATGCTTTTCCAAGCTTCACCCTCAGCACTTCAGCTATTTGTACTAGGCTTAGGCTCAGTCCTACTTACATTCATGTTCTCATTTGACCAAGACCTCTGGCCCATGTTACTCTGAGTGGTCACCAAATGCCCAGAAACAGAATAATGTGGAGATTATGTGTTGTGCGTACAAGGAATAAATAAAAGTGGACCTACAGTTTCTGTTGGCAATGAAGATTTCAATATTTTCCTCATTCCTAATTCTTTTTAATAGAGTATCTGAGGCCACTTAGTTTTGGTCAGTTTTTCTTTTTGCCCTATCCCCTACAGAAATAATGAATTGAGGTGAAAGTCCTGCTTATGAATTTAGCAGAAATCAAATTAATTCTAAGTAATTATTCATTTCATATAGTTGAATGTTAGAACAGGTAATTAGGGATAATTATATTTCTATTCAAGTTATCATAGCAAGTGAAGAACATAGTCATAGTCAGAATTTTCTGCCTGTGTTTTTAGTTATTGTGTAGTAAATCTATTGTGTAGTACTTTGGTTGGCTTTGATAAGCACCATTTCCAGTCACTTCCATTTGGTTTTAATAAAAAACAACATAATGTAGACAGGGCTGTGTCCAAACATAAGCGAAGCAGGTATAACCTGCGTGGTGAAAGTGCAATCATTCTACCAGTCTGACTCAATTTCTGAACATACACTTGGGCTGAGACATTGCCCCTATGACAGTGGAACTGTTGCATTATATATGAACCCTTTAATATCTAATCACAATTTATCATATTACAGCTGGGTTAGAAACAGTCTATTTAGCACAGAAACTAAGAACAGGCATTTCAGAGATGCATAGACCTGGGTTTCTATCCCAACTAGAGCATGCCCTGGCCATGTGATCTTAGGCAAACTAATATCTCTAAGTATATAGGATACAGGACTAATAATACCTACTATGAAGGGTTATTGAGAAGTCCAAACAAGAAAATATATGGAAAGCATCTATCACAGAGCCTGGCACATAGTAAATACTCGAGTAACTATTAGTTACTCGAGTATTAATATTTAATACTAGAGTGGGGACTTTGCACCCGCCCCCTCCAAAGAGCACCCAGCACAGCCTCTTCTACACGGGTGACTGCTAACCATTGTGTCTACTGGTCAATGATTTGACAGACACCAATTAATGAGAGAGAAAGCAGATACATTCAGACAGTGAAAGAGCAAGTTGCACATTGCTTAGAGAGTAGGATTCATACCACTGGTGGTCTGCAAAATGATGTAAGGTGGAAAGTGGCCACATCCTAATAGCATTAATATCGTTAATCACTTAACCATTCTGATTAGTTGAGGCGAAAGTCTCAGCTTAGTGACAAAAATCTCTTTGACCCTTGTTTGTTCAGCAAAAACAAAAAAGATAATAGTATCTAGGGAACGTCAAATATCCTTTTGTATTGTATTTATCTTTTGGTTACCTTCTCTCTGTAGCAAAGTGATCCAGGGTTTTTCAAGAGTGATATAAAATTTCCTTTCAAAATAAATTTCAGTTAAAAAAAAATACTAGAAATACCCTTAAGGAGCTTACAGAAGAGCAGGGATAGGAAAAATAACTAAGCATGCAATTACAATACAGTGTGATAAGTGATACGAAAAGGTAGAAGAGATGACATACTGGCTTAAAAGTTTTCCAATGTAAGTAACCTTGACTAATAAATAGCAGTTAACCTCGCTGGGTGGAGGTGTGGGTGCAAAGGTGGGCATTTCTGTGATAAAGCACAGACACAAAAAAGAGCAAACGTAGATATGCAGATAGTTCAGTATGGCTGGAGCACAGACATACAGGGAATAAAGACTCAGTTAACAGACTGGAGAGATAGGCAGGACCTGATCTCAAGAGGTCTTATAACCCATTCTAGGAGATTTGGACTTTATCCTGAGGACAATGGTGAGCCAATGAACATTTTCAGCACATTTACATTTTAGAAAGATAATACTTGCTGTAATGTTGACATTGGTTTTGAGAAAAGATGAATTAAGCAGAGCTAACCTGATTCCTTTATAGCAGACTCCTCAGAGCCTCTGTTAATACATACTGTGAATTTGTGAGAGAATTATATAGCATAAAGCCCTTTCCAAACCTAAAAAATTTTAAAAATAATAATAAATTTAAGTTTTTTTAAAGAGTCCACTGTGAAGAAGCTATGGAAATGACCTATGTTTACAATCCTTTCCAGGCTGAAAATGATTGCAATTGACTCTACCACACTTTTGCTGAGAATTGGGTTTGGCTGGGCTCTTTCTGAACATCTTTACTATATAAATAAATACACAAATAAACTACTATTTGAGATGGGGAATCACCTCTTTTTTTCATACGGGAACTTTCTTCGTGTTTCCTGCAGAAGGTCCGCACTCAGACCATCTTCTCTCCCTGTTGTCCGGGCAGCAGTTTAAACTTGGGGGAAAGAGGTCCTGGAGTCACTCGGTCCCACAGATGGCTGTACCCGGTTAGCACACAATGCAGAGAGAAAACCCCTTTCCTCCAGCTTCGAAAATGACTCCTTTTCTGTGACTCCCTGAGGCTGGGATGCTTGGATGTCCTGGATTTTTCTTGTGTGTGTGTGTGTGTGTGTGTGTGTGTGTGTGTGTTTCCCCAAAGGAATTCTTCTTGATCAGCAGCATGTTCTTTGTTTACCCCTCTGCTAATCTGCTCACTATGACTAAAGGAGTGTTATTATCTTTAAGACTTGAAACCTTTCGTTCTCAGAGAGAGTGGAGGGTTGCAAGGGAGGGACGGTGGCCAAAGCCCATGTGCCTCAAACCTCACCCGGGATGGCCTGGACAAGTGCCAGTAAAACAAAGTGCTGGTCAGCCCAGGGTGTTTGCACAGCTGGGCAGTGTTTGGGGACAGCATGGGTGGGGAAGGGGGACACAGAAGTGTCAGACTCTGTCCAGTAGCATAATGCCATTGAGAGAAGCCTTAGGCAGAAAGCAGATGGATTTAATCTAAGGGGACTGCGGTCTAAAGACTTTCCTGCCTCCATCCCCAGTGCGTGCGTTCTCAGTCAGGGTCCAGAGAGTTTCATTTCTAGATCTCTGTGAAATATAGGACATTAGATTGCCTTTTACAAAAGCGTCCCCCACCAGCAACTTTGTGAGTGTAGAACTAACTTGCCAGACATGGTGGGGAAGCTTCGGCGGGCGTGGTGGAATGCTTTAGTAGAGCCAGAATGCACATGCACTGAAACAACACACAAAATTTTCGATGTATATGCACTTTTTCCAGGTAGAGGATCCACAGCTTTCATCAAGGAATCTATGATGCTAAAAGATTATATACCATTGCCTTTCAAGTGCCCATGAGAACGAATGATCATTTCAATGTTGTTAAGCTAGCAGAGATGGCTAATTTAGGCTAGCACTAGAAAGCCTTGGTCCTTCCTATGACAGCAAAACTAACTAAATTAAGACTCACGCATTTGTTCACTAAAAGTGCTCTCTTTCAAGACGTAAGATTGGATAGAACAAGATAAAAAGGAACAGACTAAGCCAAGTCCAAAGGATCCTAAGAGATAGTTAGATGAGCTCTAGCAAGACAGGAGGGTGGGAAAGCCAGAGCAGCCAGGCCCACTGGCAGACACGGAGAGATGACTGAGCACGAGGCACAGATCTGAGCACAAGTTCAGAGGCAGATGGGTACATCGGAGCCTCCCCAGAGAAGGGCAACCAGGAGAGTGAAGAAGCCGGAAGTCACGTCTCATGAGAAAGCAGGAATGTTGGGTTTAGAAAAGATTGAGAGAAAGGTGACAGGGATATTTATGACTGAGATTTTAGAATCTTATGATTCTAAAGGGACCAAAGATTGGAAGGGACCAAAGAACATTTGTGCCATTGCTCATGTTACACGAGAGGAAACAAAACCAGAGAGGACTGCCTGGCCTAAGGCGGAGCTGACACTCGAATTTGGTCTCTGAGTCCCTTTCCATCATTTCCAGCTGCCTCCCTGAGTGCCCGATGTGCAGGAAAGAACTAGAACTTATGCGCTGCCATTTCAGGAAGGTAGATCACGGCTTCATAAAAAGCATTCGTATGTAGAATGGGACACTGAGTGAGCTAGTGAACTCACCATCATAAAGAGTATTTCTGAGACAGTGTATATTAGTTTCCTATTGCTGTTATAACAAAGTAACCACAAACAATGGCTTACAACAGCACAAAGTTATTATCTTTCCAGTCTGGAGCCAGAAGTCTAAAATGGGCCAGCAGGGCTGTGTTCCTTCAAGAGCCCCTAGAGGAGAATCCATTTCTTTGCCTTTAATTTCTAGAAGCCAACTCCCTGCATCTTCAAAGCCAGCAGTGTAGCATCTTCAATCTCCCTCTAACTCTGGTTCTGTCATCTCATCTTCTTTGATTCTAACCTCTTAGGAGGACCCTTGTGATCCATTAGTCCCACCTGGATGATCCAGGATAATTTTCCATCTCAAAATCCTTAACTTGATCACATATGCAAAGTCTTATTTACCAGATAAGGTGGCTTATTCACAGGCTCTGGGGATGAGGACATGGACATCTCTGGGGGCTCTTAGTCAGCCTGCCATAGAGTGGACCCTGAAAGGTACGTTCACACTGATACTGAGTTTAAAGCAGGCCTGACTTCAAATCCTGGTTCCAGCACCTATTCATTGCCCAACAATTACCCCTTTGAGCCTCTGTCCCCTCATCCACAAAAAAGAATAAAATCTCAAGGTTATCATTGTGAGGGTTTGTGGCAATATATATAAAATGCCTAACATAGAGTGCACCCTCAGTAAGTGGCAGCCATATTTGTTCAAGGAACTTCCAGATGATTCCCACCAGACAGGAATTCCGTAGAAGACATTCCATTATTAAGTTCTATCAGATTTCATAAAGTGGCCTCCAAATTCTCTTCCGAGATTGCTAAAATAAAAGGGAATGAAGTAAAGGGGATTTTTCTCCCAGATATAACTGTGTTGTCTACTTCACAGATCCAGAGGCCAGCTAATTGCTTTTCTGGGTTGTCAATAGCTAACAGACCCTGCTTTTTGCCCCCTGTGGTACTGCTATCTGATTGTGTCACCTAGATCTCTGGTTGGGTTTGAGCAGGATCGACAGCCTGACCTGGTGTGTAATGATTGGCCAGACCAGGCAGCTGAGACCAGCACGGGCTCCCGCCTTCACATCTGTCAACATACCTGGCTGCAAGCAAATTGCTGCCCGTGACCACGGTGTGCAGGAGCCAGAGAGACCGGGAAAGGAAACAGAGGGGAACATCTCAATTTCACGCTTGGGGAAAAAGTAGAAGCCTGTGTCGATGCTTCTTCCGAACATCCCAAAATCTTCAGCAAGGACAGTCTCAGGCCACCCCTGCTGAACCAGGAAGGAAGCTGAGGGAAGAATCCAGATCAAGAAGCAGCAATCAAGGTAGGTGATCTGTCTGGTCACAGGCCCTTCTCTGGAGATCACAAAGCAAGCACTTGACCCAACCCTGCAGCCAGCAGTCTCGGATGATATTCTGCTGAAGGAGGTGTGGTCAATGTGGGCGTAAGTCCGGGCAAATCAAATCATTTGTCCTCCAACGTGCTCTGAAAGTGGGTTGTATTTTTCTTCCAGCTTCTCTCTCCCTTGAAAGTTGCTGCTGTTCTTCTACATATTTCGTTTTAAAAAACTCTTTCATTATAAAAAAATCCTATTTGTAATGTGTTGAAATTCTTCCATCGGGCGTGGCTCTGCAAACATGGCTTTGTTCCAGAATTTCATTTGCATGAATTCCTTTCACTTTCAAAATGCACCAAAGAGGACAGTTTGCAATTATTCTGAGGAACACACAGTCCATGCAGAGGCTGTAAACCTCAAAAGACAGGATATCCCAGGAAACCATGTGCATTTTTCTGCTTTGGAACCTAGGGAGTTAAAAGTCTTGAAATTGCTGGAGCAGAATCAAGCCTATTTACCTAAGCTTTTCACCCCAGGCAGCAGGTCAATCATTTACTGGTGCCAGGCTCTTTCCTACCTTTGGTGGAGGACCACTAAAGCCCTTGCCTGTTTCTCTCTAAAGAATGGGCACAAGGAAACTTAGAAGATATATTTCCCTGAAGCCATAGCCTGTATTCTCTCCAGACCAGAGTACATTTTTACCCTGCCCAGAGTAGTAAATGCCACAGGGTCCTTCCCAGCTCGATAATAAATGTGAGCAAGACTCACACACAAACTGGATATCTGATCAGGCATAAGAGCTCATGACTTTGGAGAGACTTCTCCTGCTGCTGGAAGTCGATAGGGAAGAAATAGACTAGCTCTAGAATAAGTTATTATTCTAGGGGGGGATTGAGGTTGTTACATAATCCTCAAAAAACATGGAATTTTCCCCTCCAAGTCTACACATTCCAGAAATATGTTATTCTCAGTGAACATGATCCACTCTTCTTTAGGCCTGAATGTAAGTCCTCTAGAAACATTGTCATATTGTCACAGCATATGTCTGTCAGGTCTGTGCAGTGGTTCCTGTTTTTTTATAATTATTAGAAGCCTGGTGGTAGGGAGGCCCTATTTTTCTGAACTCCCTTTAGGGAAGGGGCTGGGCCATGTATTTGACTTGGTAATGTTTGACACTATTTTGGGGGGCTGTGTTGGGTCTTCGTTTCCACGTGTGGGCTTTTCTCTAGTTGCAAAGAGAGGGGACTACTCTTTGCTGTGGTGCATGGGCTTCTCATTGTGGTGGCTTCTCTTGTTGCAGAGCACAGGCTCTAGGCGCATGGACTTCAGTAGTTGTGGCACATGGGTTCAGTAGTTATGGCTCGTTGGCTCTAGAGCGCAGGCTCAGTAGTGGCACACGGGCTTAGTTGCTCCGTGGCAAGTGCAATCTTCCCGGACCAGGGCTTGAACCCATGTCCCCTGCATTGGCAGGCAGATTCTTAACCACTGTGACACCAGAGAAGTCCCAATATTTGACACTATTTTTGTCAATCATTGATGGAACTGAAGTGACTCCCCTCTGGTGAGGTTTGTGGCTGGAAGTTTTAAATGGCTCCGGCAGTCAACTAGAGGCAGGAGTTGAGGCCCAGACAACTGGGAGTGTTGAGAGTGCAGCCCAGACACAAACCCCATGTGTGATTTTCGATGAATCTGGGGCTAATTCCCAGGAATGTGGTGAAGAATTATGAGAAACTGATAGATTTCTGTGACAATATTAAGCTCAGTAAAATGGTAAGTGTGTATCTGGCTGGTTTCCAGAGAATTCTTGGAGATAGCGATGGAGGTGGTTTTGAAGAGGGGGAAGGGTATCAATGCATTCAAATGCATTGGCCAGATTTAACCACAGTCCTGTAGGCTGTCTGTCCCACACTAGGTCTTACCTATCCTTTCTGTGCAGCTTCTGGCTCGAGGCCAAAACTCTGGTGGCCCTTTGAACATATACCCAGCTTTTCTTCCCTCTTCACGCATATTGGATGTTAGGTGGAGGGAGATTATTCTTGAGACCGACTAGACTAGATAGACAGTATTATTCCTTTTACATGTCAGGAAGTTAGAACTCAGAAGGTAACTAATTTGCCCAAGTTCACTCAGTCAGAGGCTGAGCCAGGATTCTACTCATTTCTGCCTCATTCCCAACCCATTGGCTTTCCCAAGTGGCCATGGAATTAAGCACATGCAGGAGCTTAAATTGGGTGGTAGGTGGGAATGTCACTGAGGAAAGCAAGGCTGACTAACAAAGTCAGTGGTTCTCCACTGGCCCTTGGATGTGCCATGCCCTGGGCCAGTTGGGTACCACCATAACCAAAAGGCCAGCATTGACTAAATTGGACCTTCTTTGAGGGGAGGTAAGGGGAGGAGTGGGTGAGGAGCAAAGGGAAGTGTTCCCAATTCCAGAGGTAGCAGTCACTGGGGTCTTCCCAGTCCTGAATATTTCCTAAGGAAACCCAGGCAATTCTCAGGCTAGATCTCTGCCCCATTCCCTTCCAGAGATTCATGAGCCCCAACTAAAATACAACATCTGCACTATTTCCAGGGAAAAATGACACCCTCTCAATCTTTCTCTGAAAACTGAAGAATTTAATTACTGTTTCACTTCACCTCAGCTAATATCCACTCATCTAAATCCAATGGATTTGGACAGAAAGACGCTTGCACTATTTTTCAGATTCATTCTAAAAATTCCATGAGCTGTCTGGCAGACATTCCAAAGCAGCCACAATTCCTGAGCATTCCCAAGATCAAGATAGAATGCCATCGTGAAATGTGGTTGGCTAAACAACTTTGAACAAAGAGTTTCTTCTTTTTTACTGACCCACCTCATACATACCTAAGAGTGTGATAGCAAAGGTATTACAAACAAGGATTGCATCACCACGTCTACTGAGTGCCCTTTTTTATACAGCTGGCCCCGCATGAACTCTACTCAAATGCTATCATTTTTGTTAACTTAGGATAAACAGGATAAATAAATGTTTTGTTAACATTAGGATAAAGAGAAAAGTTGAAGCTGAAATATAAGGATGAATAACAATCCAGTGCTTCTTAGGACCCGGAATTGAACTATTGCTTTTTTGTCCTCATTTCTTTTTCATTTAAGCCCTATAAGAAATTTACAATACTTGCTCAAGTCACAGAGCTAGTGAGATGAAAGTGAAATTTGAGTTGGAGCCTATCTGACTCCAAAGCCCATGTTGTCTACAATCCGGGAAAAATACTCACCCAACAGTATCTATACTATTTGTATTTTAAGTGTAAAAGACTAAGGAGTCCTTTCTAAATTATTTGCTTGGATCCTCAGAGTATATATTTATGACACCACCACCCTCATGGTATCCTTGATCCTATACAGGTATAAAAATCAATATCACAGTGGTTTTCCTCTCCTCCAGGAAAGTAACCACAAAACACACACACTCCAGGAAAAGTAACCACAACACACACACACACACACACACACACACACACGCACACGCACACGCACACACACGCACACGCACAAACAACTGCCCACAGGTTAGCACATTTATCCCTTTCTGAAACCGCAAGAGCAAATTGTTTTTCTCTCCTGGTTCACAAACATTGTTCAGTTTGTTTGATTTTACTGTGACATACAAACAAATTTTTTTTGCATTATACCAGGATTTTTTTGATGTTTATTTCTGTCTTTGAGAAAGCTAAGTATGTCAAAACTTTCCAGTATGGTTTTATTTAATCTTCATAAGAGCCCTGTAAGAGAAGTGTCATTTTCTGATGATGGCCTTTGAAATAAGGAACCTGAGACTCATTCAAGGTGAGTGTCCTTCTCAATATCACTCAGCTGGCACGTCCCAGAGGGTTTGGGACTCCAAATTCTTTGCTCTTTTTTTCTAATACACAAACAATTCTCTGGATTCCTAGGGCTTACAAATGATAAGAATGGGACACACAGCTATTTTCAGAAATTAAAAGTGCCGGATGACTACACAGTCTGTTCTCAGGCTACAGAGACCCGCTCAGATAGTGACTGCTTTGGGCTGGGATTCTATGAGGTCAGTATGCTGATGTTGTTACTCTAATTAGATTTTCATTGAGTACTGGAAATGAAGACACTAATTGTTACTTAACAAAATCTGCCTCAAAGGCAAAAACTTTTAAACCCACAAGCCCACAAGCAAAATAAGATCTCAAAGAAATTCTTGCTTGGAGAAATCAGTGGTAACAAATCACTGTCCCCTAATCTATTCCATGCCTGGGGACAGTGTATGTGAATAGGGCTTACAGAGCCCCCGTGGTGTCTCTTGATATACACAAGTCCTCTCTTGGTTAACTCTGTAACCAGATGAATGTCTCATGAGTCAAGCAGTTGCCAAATAGTAGGAAACCTAAGGAGGTTGAGAATCCATCCTAGATGTAGTCCCAATACCTATAGAAGCCAACTAAAGTTACAGGAGGAGTTCTTGTGCCCTATGAATTCCGTTTGTCTTAAAAGGCTATGAGGAGTCAGAAAGCCCTGCATCAGCCGTGAATCTGGGTGAGGACTAATCATTTTTTTACTCCTAATGCTTTACTGGGAACTGCACATGGTCGGTCACCTGAGTCTCCATCCCATGTGGCAGTCTTGTTGTCTGCGTCCTTGCCTTGGGGTTAATACACATCTTCATCACAACTTTTATCCTCATTTCTGTGACCTCAGAGGCTCTAAGGTTATTGGTGCCGGAGAACCTATAAACTTTGGGCAATGAGAAAACAGAAGGAAACTTCTGCCCCTGCCCTGCACCAGCTTGAAAATTATTTCCCTCCTTTCTACAGTTCCAAGGTCAAGTTTCCCTTGGGAGCAGCTAAGAAACTAAAGGTCACAAAAGCTGGCAATTCACCATGACTTGGAGGGCTTCCCAGAAAGCAAAAGGAAAATGAGATTGTTTTCACATAAGACCTCTGTATTTGGAGGACAGGATTCAAACAGTTTGAATTTGCAGTTTCACTGTGCACTTAGGTAACCCCCATAAAGTCCAGTGTTAGTTTTTTTTTTTTTTTCCTAAAGCCAAAGCAATATCAAAAACCCTTCCTGCAGAGAACTCTAACTAGGCAGAATTCTTTTTTTATCATCGCTGGGCTGATGTTTTCAAGGATTCATTTCTTAAAATAAGCCTTATATGGTGCATTTAGCTGGACCTCTTATTTCTGGATAATGATGGCTGTCATCCATGGGACCTGCTTTGTGGTGCTCTCATTAGATTTCACAAGGTAAGCAGCTGGAAACTTGTGGTTAGTATGTGAGCAGGTAGCAAGAAGAGAGAAAACCCAAAGGCCAACCAGAGATGTTGCAGAAAGCAGGCTTCTCTTTGACCAAAGGAAAACTCAATTCAAAGGAGATGCAACCTCAAGTTCAAACATACGTATTCCACAAAATTGAGCTCTGCTTCCTAGACAGGAATCCCGAATATAGGCAAGAACCAATGGCTAGACTTCCCCAAACATGACTGTTCTCTACCAAAATTCATCTCTTTTTGTTTTTCTTTGGAGAATGGAAGTGCCCCTGAGAAGAGGTATTATTAGAGAATGTAGCTGTGTTGGTAACTTGCAATCCAACAAATAGAACATAAAACATGGCCCAATGTAGGCATCTCGATCCTGACTCCACCAGTGTCTTGCTCTGCACCTTGGTGCCGGTTTCTAAAGTTCTTGCTGGTGACTCAGTTTCAACTCTTTACCATCTGCATCCTTCTTGTAAAGAACCACAAACATTTGTTAACAGGTCATCTTCACTTCTGTAATAGTCACCCACTGTTTCCCAGAAAAATGTTAGGTGCTATTTTTGAAACAGGATGAAATAATCTTAGAGGTCTTAAACTTATCAAGTGAGCCAAACCACAGCCTCCATGGAGTCCCCTGTTTGGGTCTCTTTGTGTGTATAAATACACTTCTAATTATTTGTAGAGTACTCTGATGATTACAAGTTCTCAATAAATATTCCTTGGTGATAATAAATTAGTAATTGACTGTAAATTGAGTAGAAAAAGTGATTTATTTTTTTAAAAAAGACTTTGGAATTTCCAGGGATGACTGGCAAACTAGAAGTACATCTCTGACCTCCTGCCCCTCCCTAACCCACCTCCGCTGCCTGCCCAGGTTTGCTCATCCATTGCTAACTGGGTACCTGTGCTCATGTCCCTTCCTGTAAGCTTCATGAAAGGCTATTTTTAATGAAGAGAAAGGCATAACGAGGAAGAAGAATGCATCAAAGATCTTCCCCGAGGCCCCAAACTGAAAGGGCAGTTTTCTTTAGAGAGGCTCTAACTTCGCTCTTATATTCTGCAGAGATGAATGATCATCAGGATGACGGACAGAATTATGACGTTCCATTCCAAGCACTGATATTTTTTTATTTTTAACCTCAGGTTATTTTACTCTGCTCTCCTTTTCCTATAAAAAGGAAAGAATAATGTTGCTCACTGTGACATTGTACGAGAGAAAGCTGCCCAGGGCAGTACTGTTCAAAGGAAACTGCTAATTGCACCAAGCACCAAGGCATGACGGGAAGTTCTCATAAAGAAAATGTGTAGCATCCTGGCACACACCAGTTCACTTCCTCGCCGCAGACCATGCCCAGGGAGCTCTAAGGCCCTGAAGAGCCACTCTCATAAGTAATGACAAAGAACCTCTGGTCCAACAAGAAAAGCACTCAAAGAAATTGGGCATCAGTGGTCTGATGTTTCAGCAGCAGTCAGAGACTGCATCATCTTGCTGCCCATTTTTGTTCCCTTTTAAAGATGAGGGGGGCTTCCCTGGTGGCGCAGTGGTTGAGAATCCGCCTGCCGATGCAGGGGTCACGGGTTCGTGCCCCGGTCCGGGAAGATCCCACATGCCGCGCAGCGGCTGGGCCCGTGAGCCATGGCCGCTGAGCCTGCGCGTCCGGAGCCTGTGCTCCGCAACGGGAGAGACCACAACGGTGAGAGGTCCGTGTACCACAAAAACCAAAAAAATAAAAATAAATTTAAAAAAAAATAAAGATGAGGGAGGGAAAGACAACATTAATTATAATCCCTAAGGGTTATCTGGCAATTTTCCAGGTGATGAGGGAATGGCTTGAATTCAGTCAGAATAGGCCAATTTCCTGGCAGCATCCTCAAGTGACTTTCTATTGTACTCAGCAAAAATCTTACTGAGTTTTCACATTTCTCAGTCTTGATTCTATTCCTAATATCTAATTGACTTCTTAGGTAGTCTTTTGGGGAGAGGGGTGTGTAACACAATAAATAATGCTTACCTGATAGTCTACCTACTGGCTACACTTACTATCTAGAAGCCACAAAACAAACCACGGAAAGTCACCCTTGGGTTGCCCACCATATACATTCAACTAAGGCAGGTTAGGAAGAGAATAGACTTATGATTCAACCATGAACTACCTTTTAGTGATGCCAGAGAACCAAAATGGTCTATGGTTCCACCAATCATTATCAGTGTCAAATTTTAGCTCAATGTAGACCTCAATGTACTCCCATCAAGTTAAAAAAAAAACAAAAACAGGCAAGGTGCTGAAAAAATATGGGACAATTGCATATATTCTCTAATGTTAATGAACAAGTGGCCAAACACCAGTTGGCACCTTCATAGCTTTTTTTTTTTTTTTTTTCGGTACGCAGGCCTCTCACTGTTGTGGCCTCTGCCGTTGCGGAGCACAGGCTCCGGACGCGCAGGCTCAGCGGCCATGGCTCACGGGCCCAGCCACTCTGCGGCATGTGGGATCTTCCCAGACCGGGGCACGAACCCGTGTCCCCTGCATCGGCAGGCGGATTCTCAACCACTGCGCCACCAGGGAAGCCCTTCATAGCTTTTTTTACAGGGTCAGTGAGCACACCTTGCTTCTTGAATTGAACTGAATTCCTAATATTGAACTATATTCTCTAGCCCTGCCAGTTTTCTAGCAGGAGGAAAAGTGTTTCAGAGCATGAGGCAATATGGAACTCTGTTTTCCTACTTTCAGAAAGCCATGTGGCCACATATACACTTACCTCTAGTCCTCATTCTGCCCCATGAGTATCCCATCTGTGCCTGAGAGTCTGCTAGACAGTGAAGGTAAGGAGGGGCATAGCCAGCAGAGACTTTCCAGAAGATGCAGGAACTGTTCCTGATAATCCTGTTTTTCACTGTGCATTACCTGAAAGGGAAAAGGCAACATTTTGAACAGAGGAGACTTTCATGCCATAAATCATCAGGCATTCGTAGGCACCAAGTGTTTCACTGTAATTGCAGTGGAACAAAAATAATTTACAAGTTGTGTGTGTGTGTGTGTGTGTGTGTGTGTGTGTGTGTGTGTGTGTGTACAATGTATGGAAAGAATTTTAATATGAGAAAGGCATTAGGTCAATTTTGTGAAAAGACAAATCTTTTGTCTGGTCTATTTCTCAGTGTGGGTTCCACAAAATCTAGATACTTGCCTAATTTCTGGAATTAATTAGCAAATGTCTGTCCAAATCATGGGCCTTAAAGACTTCTATTGATAGCACACCCCTTTCTTTAAAATTGCTACAACGCATTTTGATCATTTTTAGAAAAGGCAAACTACAAGAACCTTTGACATGTAAAAACTTCTTTTGAGATATCTAAATGAATGTCAGGGTCAGTTAATAATACTGGACTTCTGATGTCTTCAAGTAACTCTTGGCATGCTGAAGTTTATATCCCATTACCATCTTATTTTACATGATCTTATAAGTAAGATTAACTAATGAAATTCAAGTAAACTGATAGATTGATACAGTGGCCTGAGCATTATTTGGCTACATGTACACTTAGCCCACTCTCCAGACATATTTTTTTCTTCTACAGGCACTCTGATTATGTCTTGATCTTTGGCTGTTCTCCAGAGAGGAGAGTCACAATATTTCTCCTTTAAACCACTATCTGATACACCTCCAACTGGGATACCACTATTTTCACATGCATTTATCTCAGAAACTATGAGTTCCCACTTGACCCAAGCCAAGGTCATTATGGCATGTTAGAATCAAATATTTTCCATTGTTCTATCATAGATCCAATAAAAAGATATTTGTGGAGTGCCTAATGTACACTTGACACTGTGCTAAGCACTACAGATACAGAGATGAGTAGCTCACAGTTTTGCCCAGAGAAGACCAGCATCTCGTAGAGTAGATGAACTAGTGAAGGAGCCAAGGCAGCATGGTGTGAAGCTGTAAGGACAGTCAGTGACAACTGAACACAACCCAGAAAAGTTCTAGATAGCTGCTCAGGAAGACTTTCAGAGGAGTTGAGGTCCAAGTGATGTTTTAAAGAAAAGGAATTAGAATTTGCATCCTTCTTTGTTAAGAATTCAGACTTTGAAGAGAAAGCTGCCTCCTTTCCAGAATTTGTCTGAATATCTTAAAGAAGAGAAAGTACAGGAGTGGAGACAGTTGTGGTAGGCATGGCTGAGCAAGTTTTGATTGCACAGAGAAGGAAGGTAAGAGGGTCCAGAGGGAGCCTTCTCATTAAAAGATAAGAACTAGAACTTTGGGCTTCCCTGGTGGCGCAGTGGTTGAGAATCCGCCTGCCGATGCAGGGGACACGGGTTCGTGCCCCGGTCCGGGAAGATCCCACATGCCGCGGAGCGGCTGGGCCCGTGAGCCATGGCCGCTGAGCCTGCGCGTTCGGAGCCTGTGCTCCGCAATGGGAGAAGCCACTACAGTGAGGCCCGCATACCACAAAAAAAAAAAAAAAAAAAAACTAGAACTTTACCCTGTACCTAATTCTCAGCTCTTGAACCTGGAGCCTTAACTTAGAAATCATTCTGTGAGGTCCAGGCCCCACGTGCTCTCACTAACCCTGGGGACTTTTGCCTGGTGAACAGTAGTGTTATAAATCTGAGCTCTACTGAGTTATGATTTGAACTTCATTTATCCTGGGAGCAACTTTTAGGAAGAACAAAGAGCCAAGCACTGTAGAAATGGCAGTGAGGATTATGACATCAGCAAGCAGGCACCATTTAGGAAGCTCAGGGTTAAAGAATAGGGATGACCCACCTGGCACCCAGCCCAACAGCCTCCATTAACATCCAAATCCAACTCTGACTTGAATACCACACATTTTAAGCAGGATACAAGCCGGAAGGGCAAGCTTAGTAGCTTTCACCCTAGCCTGGTTGGAAATCCTTCTTAAGTTGGCTTAGGTAAATATTTAGTATGTAAGTGAAAACTTTTACCATCTTAAACAATCTGGCCTGTTTCCTGAAGTTGGGCCAAGAGATTGTTGAGTTGTCAGATTCTTTTAGAAACTCAGATTATAAATCAAACTTCTGATGGACCAACTTTCATGTTGGTTTCATTCTTTCATCCACTGAAATAAAGAATGTAAGTAAAAGCTAATTAGAGTAGATTTGATTACATAAATACTTATGTATACTTATCCCAGTTGAAAGTTGGGCAGAAAATGAATTGGCAATTCACAAAAGAAGAAAGGCAAATGACCTATAATCATATGAAGAGCTGTTTAGCCACACCAGAAAAGAAATAAAAGTAAATTTAAACAGTGAGATAACATTTCCATTTTATAAGATTGGAAAAAATTGGGTAACACCAGGTATCAGAGAGCGTGGGAAACAGGCACATTCACACACTGCGATGGTGGAAGTGTGAATTGTTGCAACCACTTTTTTAAAAATAAAATTTATTTATTTATTTTTGGCTGCATTGGGTGTTCATTGCTATGCGTGGGCTTTCTCTAGTTGCAGTGAGTGGGGCCTACTCTTCGTTGCAGTGCACGGGCTTCTCATTGCAGTGGCTTCTCTTGTTGCGGAGCACAGGCTCTAGGCACACGGGTTTCAGTAGTTGTAGCATGCGGGCTCAGTAGTTGTGGTTCGTGGGCTCCAGAGCGCAGGCTCAGCAGCTGTGGTGCACAGGTCCAGCTGCTCTGCGGCGTATGGGCTTCCCAGACCAGGGTTTGAACCCACGTCCCTTGCATTGGCAGGCAGACCCTCAACCACTGCGCCACCAGGAAAGCCCTGCAACTTCTTTCTTAAGTGCAGCTTGTCAAACTATATAAAGATTTTTAACGAGGGTAACTTGTGACTTAGCAAATCCACTTCTAGAAGTTATTTTTAGACAATAATAGAAGAGTGCATTGAAATTTTCCCATAGTGCACAGATATTTCTGTAAGATATTTTTATAGAAGCAAATTTTAAAAATCAGCCTAAGTGTTTATCAGAGAGGGGTTGGATAAACACACGCACATACACACTCACACACGAGGATACTGTCCAGCCATTTAAAATTATGAGATCCGTCCAGCAGCAGTGGTAGAGCTTGAACTCTGTCACCAATAGATCTATGTTTACATTTTAACTCTACCAGTTACTGGCCTACCAGGGACTTAAGGCAAGTCATTTGACCTCTGTAAGTCTTGGTTGTCATCTTTAAAAATGGCGATAATATTAGTTCCTATGTTCCTATGTCTTAAGATTGAGGTGAATTAGATGAGAGTATGAAAGTAAAGCTCCTAGCACATCACCTAACACACAATAAACACAGAATTCTTAGTGACTAAGCCTCTTGATTCAATACTGTCACTTCTGTACAAAATGGCAAACTAGACCCAAAATTCTGCCTGTTGATCTTCCCAATACTTTATTGAAATAAATGTATTTTTTAAAAAGTATAAACTAATAACAGAGAAGACACTATTAAAAAAAACAGTCTGAATAAGAACGTTCCCTTAATGATTAAAATTATTGTTGTTATTCAAAACCAATAGGCATACTAGAAAATAATGTTAAAGAAACTTTTCAAAATTTAGAGCAAAATGACATGAGTGGAGAGTAATAAAAAGGATTATTAAATATAATAATAAAAATTACAATAGCCAACATATACTAAGAGCACTAGAATATGTGCCAGGTGCTGATTTACATCCATTATTTCAATCAGTCTTCCCAACAAACTTATGAAGTAGCTAGGGATATTATTCCCTCTTGATACTTGGAGAGGTTAAAGCATCAAGAAATTAAGGAATTAGCCCCCAGCCACATGGCTAGTATATGGCAGATTTAGGGTATGCACTCAGCCAGTGTGACTCTGTGCTGGATTGTCTCTTTCACCTCGGCATCTCTGCCACACCTGCTAAAGACTTCTCTGCATCACAAAGAAGTGGAAACTACATTTCCCAGAGTTTCAGATTAGAGCCTGGAGCGGATAACTGTGATTTGGAAGGTAGAAGAGAAGAGGCCATTATTCCCCAGAACAATGGAGACAGCTGCAGGAAGATGTAGGGGCAGAAGGTGCCTATGAGGTTTGAAGCAGCTTCAAGGTGAGCATCTGGAGAATCACACATGTTGGGATTGCAGACTGAGCTAGTCAGTGACAGTTCAAGAAACTTTCACTCTCTGGCCTTTCCAATGATTATTCCTTGTATTGAAACACTTCCTACTGGGAACACACAGAAAGGCTTTTGTTTTGCCGACCAAACGCTGACTGATAAAGGTTCCGAATACTGAGATCCAATCCAGGAAGTCCCATATGTAATTCACAGGTGTCTCAGAAACAACACAGAAAATTGAAAGGAAGGAATTACCAAAAACAACCTTAGTACTCAAAAATTACAATGCTTAGATTAAAAGAGCTCATGTTCAGCTAAATGAATTAAAAAGAAAAGCAAACAACTAGGCAGTCTTATGATATTTTAGAATTCTGAAGATTAAAAATCATAAGAACTTTCAGAGAGGAAAAAGAGTAACCTACAAGGAATGTAACTTAAACTGACTTCTGACTTCTCATCAACATCACTGTATGACATAAGGCAATTGCTAACAGCTATAAGAGGAAATCGACAGTAACACAGTAATAGTGGGGGATATTAACACCTCACTTACACCAATGAACAGATCATCCAAAATGAAAATAAATAAGGAAAGAGAAGCTTTAAATGACACAATACACCAGATAGATTTAATTGATATTTATAGGACATTCCATCCAAAAACAGCAGATTACGCTTTCTTCTCAAATGCGCACAGAACATTCTCCAGGATAGATCACATCTTGGGTCACAAATCAAGCCTCAGTAAATTTAAGAAAATTGAAAGCATATCAAGCATCTTTTCTGACCACAATGCTATGAGATTAGAAATGAATTAAAGGGAAAAAAAACGTAAAAAACACAAACACATGGAGACTAAACAATACATTATTAAATAACAAAGAGATCACTGGAGAAATCAAAGAGGAAATCAAAAAATTCCTAGAGACAAATGACAACGAAAACACGATGATCCAAAACTTTGGGATGCAGCAAAAGCAGTTCTAAGAGGGAAGTTTATAGCTATACAAGCATACCTCAAGAAACAAGAAAAATCTCAAATAAACAATCTAACCTTATACATGAAGGAACTAGAGAAAGAAGAACAAACAAAACCCAAAGTTAACAGAAGGAAAGAAATCATAAAGATCAGAGCAGAAATAAATGAAATAGAAACAAAGAAAACAATAACAAAGATCAATAAAACTAAAAGCTGGTTCTTTGAGAAGATAAACAAAATTGATAAAACATTAACCAGATTCATCAAGAAAAAGAGAGAGAGTACTCAAATCAATAAAATTAGAAATGAAAAAGAAGTTACAACAGATACTGAAGAAATACAAAGCATCCTAAGAGACTACTACACGCAACTCTATGCCAATAAAATGGACAACCTGGAAGAAAAGAACAAATTCTTAGAAAGGTATAACCTTCCAAGACTGAACCAGGAAAAAATAGAAAATATGAACAGACCAATCACAAGGAATGAAATTGAAACTGTGATTTAAAATCTTCCAACAAACAAAAGTCTAGGACCAGATGGCTTCACAGGTGAATTCTATCAAACATTTAGACAAGAGCTAACACCCATCCTTCTCAAACTCTTCCAAAAATTTGTGGAGGAAGGAACACTCCCAAACTCATTTTATGAGGCCACCATCACCCTGATACCCAAACCAGACAAAGATACTACAAAAAAAGAAAATTACAGACCAATATCACTGATGAATATAGATGTAAAAATCCTCAACAAAATACTAGCAAACAGAATCCAACAACACATTAAAAGGATCATATACCATGATCAAGTGGGATTTATCCCAGGGATGCAAGGATTCTTCAATATATGCAAATCAATTAGTGTGATACACCATATTAACAAATTGAAGAATAAAACCCATATGATCATCTCAATAGATGCAGAAAAAGCTTTTGACAAAATTCAACAGCCATTTATGATAAAAAGTCTCCAGAAAGTGGGCATAGAGGGAACAAACCTCAGCATAATAAAGGCCATATGCAACAAACCCACAGCAAACATCATTCTCAATGGTGAAAAACTGAAAGCATTTCCTCTAAGATCAGGAACAAGACAAGGATGTACACTCTCACCATTATTATTCAACATAGTTTTGGAAGTCCTAGCCTTGACAATCAGAGAAGAAAAAGAAATAAAAGGAACACAAATTGGAAAAGGAGAAGTCAAACTCTCACTGTTTGCAGATGACATGATACTATACATAGAGAATCCTAAAGATGCCACCAGAAAACTACTAGAGCTAACCAGTGAATTTGGTAAAGTTGCAGGATACAAAATTAATGCACAGAAATCTCTTGCATTCCTATACACTAATGATGAAAAATATGAAAGAGAAATTAAAGAAACAATCCCATTTACCATTGCAACAAAAAGAATAAAATACCTAGGAATAAACCTACCTAGGGAGACAAAAGGCCTGTATGCAGAAAACTGTGACATTGATAAAAGAAATTAAAGATGATACAAACAGATGGAGAGATATACCATGTTCTTGGATTGGAAGAATCAATATTGTGAAAATGACTATACTACCCAAAGCAATCTACAGATTCAATGCAATTCCTATCAAATTACCAATGGCATTTTTTGCAGAACTAGAACAAATAATCATAAAATTTGTGTGGAGGCACAAAAGACCCCAAATAGCCAAAGCAATCTTGAGGGAAAAAATCAGAGCTGGAGGAATCAGACTCCTTGTCTTCAGACTATACTACAAAGCTACTATACTACAAAGCTGCTCAACATCACTAATTATTAGAGAAATGCAAATCAAAACTACAATGAGATATCACCTCACCCCAGTTAGAATGGGTATCATCAGAAAATCTACAAACAACTAATGCTGGAGAGGGTGTGGAGAAAAAGGAACCCTCTTGCACTGTTGGTGGAATGTAAATTGATACAGCCACTATGGAGAACAGTATGGAAGTTCCTTAAAAAACTAAAAATAGAATTACCATATGATCCAGCAATCCCACTACTGGGCATATACCCAGAGAAAACCATAATTCAAAAAGACATGCACCCCAATGTTCATTGCAGCACTATTTACAATAGCCAGGTCATGGAAGCAACCTAAATGCCCATCGACAGCCAAATAGATAAAGAAGATGTGGTACATATACACAATGGAATATTACTCAGCCATAAAAAGGAACAAAATTGGGTCATTTGTGGCGATGTGGATGGATCTAGAGAGTGTCACAGAGAGTGAAGTAAGTCAGAAAGAGAAAAACAAATATTGTATATTAACTTATATATGTGGAACCTGGAAAAATGGTGCAGATGAACTGGTTTGCAGGGCAGAAATTGAGACACAGATGTAGAGAACAAATGTATGGACACTAAGGGGGGAAAGCGGCAGGGATTGGGGGTGGTGGTGTGATGAATTTGGCCATTGGGATTGACATGTATACACTGATGTGTATAAAATTGATGACTAATAAGAACCTGCTGTATGAAAAATAAATAAAATAAAATTAAAAATAAATAAATAACTAAATAAAACTCCTGTGCAATTTTACAAAAAAATCACTGTATGATATTTGAAGATGTTGGAGAAATGCCTTCAAATTTCCGAGGAGACATGATTTCAACCTGGAATTCTATACCCAACCAAACTATAAGTTAGGGTTAGAGCTGGAATTCTATACCCAACCAAACTATAAATTAGGGTTAGAGCTGGAATTCTATACCCAACCAAACTATAAATCAGGACTCTTTCTGGTAGATAAGGACTCTGAAATGTTAACTTCTATGCACAATTTTTTTTTTTTTTTTTTTTTTTTTTGCGGTATGCGGGCCTCTCACTGCTGTGGCCTCTCCCGTTGCGGAGCACAGGCTCTGGACGCACAGGCCCAGCGGCCATGGCTCACGGGCTTAGTCGCTCCGTGGCATGTGGGATCTTCCCGGACCAGGGCACGAACCCGTGTCCCCTGCATCGGCAGGTGGATCCTCAACCACTGCGCCACCAGGGAAGCCCCACAATTTTTTTAACAAGGGCAATACCTTAGTTCACTTGATAAACTTTCTGCATCATGCAAGGCGATAATGTTTAATCATTTTACTACTATGAGTTTATTTCCATGAATATTAAAAAGCTGGAGCATAGCAAGCTCTTACATTCATGTATGTTATTTAGAACAAAGGTATTTTAGGTATTTACATATGAAAACTTTTAAAAAATATATAATATATGAATACGGCAGGATTGTGATGATAGCACATGAATGACTGACATTTTGCTAAAGTAAATGACTTAATGTCTTATCTCTTCCAAATATACTTAGATTTTAAAAGAAAAGACTTAAAGAACACTGCAGACCAAAAGCAAGAACTCATCAGCCACAGCAATGCCAGGGCAGAAGACCCCAGGGACCATTATTTGGTGACCCACCCCTGAAGGTGGCTGAGTTTCCATTGCTTAGATTCCATATCCATTGCCCTCCCCACGGAAGTTTCTGACTCTTTTGGGTACCCAGGTAACCCCTCCTGCAGGGAAGAGAATGTGAGGACCAGTTAAACCGAGTGTTCTCATTTGCCCACAAGTTCCATTTCTCCTTATAAAGTAATGCATTTAGCAATATGACTTACTTGCCAATATCTTTATTTTTACCTCCTCCTATTTCCCTCTACTTTTTTAATCTTCTTAGATTGCATCTTTCTGTGTAATCTCAAATCTCATTTGGAGTGAGGAAACGTTTATCTAAATAATACTAGTCACACTAATCTCAGTTTCTTGTGAGATTCACAGCCTCCAGAGCCAGATCACCTATGGGCACATGGACACACTGGAGCTTCTAGTCCTATAGTCAGGGTTCTTGGTGCCACAAACAGACAGTAACTTTGAAGCTCTAAGCAGGAAAGGAATCTATTGGAAGTATGTCAGATAGTTCACAGAATGGCTAGGAAGGCTGGAGAGAAGCACAGGGAGGAAACAGAGGAGGCAAAACAGAGCCAAGATGGCTCCCCAGGACAGTCTGTTCAAGATGCTGACACTGGTGTTGTCACCACACAAGCCCGCTACAGTTCCACCAGCCGCACCTGGTCTCTACCTTCCATCAGAGGCACCGCCCATAATCTCTAAAGGCCCTGGACATTTGCATTCCTCAGTGAAGACTCAAAGTCTCTGGCAAATGTAGCTGATAGCCTGAGCTGCCTGTGCTCTAGAGAAGGAAACCTCTGGCCCTTTGGGCCTGGGTCTCCTTACAGAAATGCCCTGACATAGGAAGCAGGGCAGGCAAACATCAGGAAAGTCCAGTTCACTTGGTGACCTTCTGTGGTTCTATCAGAGCAGCCTTCCATGCTCCTCTTTATTGTTACCTCATTGCTCTCATTAAACTGAGCAATTTGCAAATCAGGATATTTATGTTGGATTAATTAATTATATATATAATTATATATAAAAATTATATATAAATATATAATTATATATATATTTATATATATTTATATATTTATAATTATATATATATAATTAATTATATTTACATAATATGTACTTTCTATTTCTTTCAAAGTCAGACTTTAAACATAAGTTTCTCATTTAAAATTTTACTGTCTTTTTATTTGTACTTCTAAATAAACCTGGACAAGGCTGAGGAGTCTTCCCTGTTAAATTCTATTGGGACTTAAGTTGCACATTACCTGTGAGTTTCTTTCATTTAAAAAAATCCATTCTGAGGATAAATTCAGAGAGGCTGAATGGTCTAATAAAACCAACCATAAACAGTGTAAGATGCTTATTTTATGAATTCTTGAAGATTTTAAACTGTGATGGTACAAATACACTGAACTGCTTAACTTAAGAACCCAATAGATGTCGCTGGTAAATTCTGGTAAAAAAACAATCTGTGGGGAAACAAACACATCTGATTTAGTGATGTATGAAATATTATGTCAGTAAGTATAAAAAATAATTAATGTCAACTGTTGATATTCTTTGTACTAAATTATATTCCTAAGCAAGATTTTTATGTTTTATTGGGTCTGACTTCACACTGCCCTATTACAATAACATTCCCAATGTCTAGTTTAGTCTCCTTTACATTTACAACATCCTGGAGGGTGGTGGTGTTAAATTTAATTTGTCAACCTATGTTAATTTTACAAGGATCCAGATCAAACTGCTGTATAAACAAGAACTGCCTTGCAGAGGCTTTTTGGCAATATGGCTGGAGAAGTCACAGCTGAACTAAAAAATATGCCGCCGGGGTATTTTTCAATTTTTCCCCCTATGATTTTAATGGCTCAAATGAAAGAGCTGTTTTGCTTTAACAATAGAGTCCTTGTTGAAAGTCCTTTAAAGAGCTGTTCTACCACCCTGAAACAGTCTAATGAAGCCATTAATATAACAAAGATATCAATAGTTGCTAAACCAAAGAATACACTTCCATCTCACAGTAGAAATTAAAGGTGATGTTTTTTCAGCTTGTAGCTTGATTCCCAGTTTAAAGAAACCCTGTCCATTAGACTTTTTTTTTTTTTTTTTTTTTTTTGCAGAGAAACATCATTAATCTGTGAGACTTACTACAATGGGATATTATATTCCTCAACAGAGGCTGTTATTGAAACTGCATATTATCAAGACAGCTGTCCGATTAAGTTTTTATAAAGGATTAGGGGGTTATATGAGTACCTAACAGCTGCACCAGATAGACTAATACTAGGGTTCCCGAATCATATGCTTCTTGGTATATGGAATGAAAAGATATATTCTTTACCATTGCAGTGAGATATTAATATTTAAAGGGAAAATTAAATTAGAAACAAAACCTCGGGCTTCCCTGGTGGCGCAGTGGTTGAGAGTACACCTGCCGATGCAGGGGACACAGGTTCGTGCCCCGGTCTGGGAAGATTCCACATGCCGCGGAGCGGCTGGGCCTGTGAGCCATGGCTGCTGAGCCTGCGCGTCAGGAGCCTGTGCTCCGCAAGGGGAAAGGCCACAACAGTGAGAGGCCCACTTACCGCAAAAAAAAAAAAAAAAAAAAAAAAGAAACAAAACGTCATTTCTCTGAGTGCAAAGTATTGTGTGAATACAAATGAAGGATCAACAGAAGTATATAAAATGTAGTCCCTCCTCTTAAGGAGTCCACCATAGTCTCAGTAGGCATGAAAAATTTTGAAACATTAAAATATAATTAAAAGGACTTCCTTGGTGGTGCAGTGGTTAAGAATCTGCCTGCCAATGCAGGAGACATGGGTTCAATCCCTGGTTGGGAAGATTCCATATGCCGTGGAGCAGCTAAGACCGTGTGCCACAACTACTGAGCCTGCGCTCTAGAGCCTGCGAGCCATAACTACTGAGCCCACGTGCCACAACTACTGAAGCGTGCCTAGAGCCCATGCTCTTCGACAAGAGAAGCCACCGCAATAAGAAGCCTGTGTATCATAATGAAGAGTAGCCTCTACTTGCTGCAACTAGAGAAAGCCCGTGTGCAGCAACAAAGACCCAATGCAGCCAAAATTAAAATAAATAATAAATATATATATATATATATATATATATATATATATATATATATAATGTGTATAATTAAAGATTTAAGTTTGAGGCATTGAAGAAGTTAGTGCATGAGGAACTGCTGAACGGGTTAAAGAAGGGCCAGAGGTTAAAGAAAAGAGTTGATGGAATTTATCAACCAAGACCTCTGAGAAAAGCCATCAGGATTGTCTGAAGAGTAATCTGTTAAAGTTCGAAGAGACCTGGGAGATCACCTCCTATTCCAGTGCTTCCTAGACTTATCTGTTGAAAAGAATCATATGAGAAACCCCCTAAAAATGAAATTCCTGGTCTTTCCCTCAAGCCTATTGAATCAGATATGCAAGGGAATATATGAGCCCTCTCTTACATATATTTAAATAATTTTAAACTGGCTCAGAGAGCCCAAGAACTGTTTGTTTGTATTTTTGTTACTTTATTTGTTTTTTTAAAATGCCTCAGGTGGTTATTTTCAACTGGGAAGTTTGGGAAAAACTGTTCTAAGTCAACCTTGTGATCTCAGAAAGTGAAACATTAAACAAATACCAAACGTAAGAAAAAAAAATAAAAGCAGATGGAGACACAGATGTATACGTGAGTGTGTGTGTGTATATGTGTGTGTGTGTGCTTGTGTGTGTAAGACAAATAGTAACCCCCTTGGGATTACACAAGAAGAGAAAACTTGCACAAGGTCCAGGGCCAAAGAGCTCTGGCCCCAGTGTCTTTCACATAATAGACCCTCAAGAAATACTTTGTGCTGGCCGAATTGAAAATGAAGCAAGGAACAAAGCAAGCTGTAACCCTCAAGCATTTCATGACCTATTTATTACCACCCTATGTTCAATTCATTTTGTAAAACCTCTGGTTGGAGACACAGACCGTGAATCTTAACGAGTCTCTTATGGATTGTGTAGCAAGACTGGGTCGAAACATTCAGTGCCCAGGAAACATTTAAACACCAAGGAGGTAAAGAGATTTTGCTGCAAGGAGGTAGAAAGTTGAAATTTAAGGAAAGGAGACTCTGAGCTGCATCTCAGAGAACATATCCAGATGCTTATTAGATTGTGGTAGATTTTGCTAAAGCATGTGATAGAATGAATTGTTCACAAAATAATTTTAAACTGGCTTAGAGGACCTTGAAGAAAATTACTTAAAACTAGCTCAAGCCCTCAGCAAACCACAGAAACATAAACCACCCTATGGGGGATAATCTCCCTGTGGCAGGGAGGAATGGATGACCTAATGCTTCTCCACCAGCTCCCACCCTCACCGCCTTCATGCCCTGGTTCTCTCTGCATTCCTCTAGTCGGTGGGAGTTTCTAAAGTTTAGTGTGTAGATATGTATGTGCATTTTTTTTACCAAAGAAGTGCCTGTACTCATGTCCTAACACATTCTAAAATTCTAGCATCCTCTTTACCCACAGAATCCCCACTTGTTTAATATTGAATTGGGGAGGCACATCAATAAGAAGTTGATTTACAAAACAAATAGATAATGTTATGACATTAATAGTTTATTTCTTGACTTTATGAGCATATATATTTTAAATACCAGAATCAGAGTTTACTAGAAACATCAAATTGTCATTAGATTCTTTTCTAATAATATATTCCAAATGCATTTTTTACTCTGGGTATAGCTTGAATAATCCATGGCTTGACATTTTTCAAAGGATTGAATCCGTAGGATGGGTGAGTAAACAATCATGATGAAACCATGAGAATGGTTTTGTAATCTACTAGACACCGGTGAGACTGATGCAACAACCTGCATTTTTCCAATGGGTCTTATCAATGTGGGGCCTGCCAGGGCCATCTTTAGGTTGTAAGCATCACGCATGATGCCAGGAGTAAGTCTGCAGAGTTCACGGTGAAGTTCAAGGAAGAAAGAAAAGGGAAAACTTACACTTTTCAGAGCTGATTGGAGTTAAAATGTAATTTTACATATCTATTTATTATATATTTGTCTCATATATGAGTATATATATATATATAGGCAGCAGGGAATATTTTTTTTAACATGTAAGTTTACTGTTTGAACCAACTGAGTTTAAGATGGCAAATAATAATAATAATAATAATAATAACAGCTACTAAATGCCAACATTAAACATTATCCAAACCACTCTTCATAGCAACTCTATGTGGTGATTATTTTATCCCGAATTTATAGAGAAGGAAAGTAGTCTCAAAGAGGTTAACTTACTTGTCCAAGGGCACACTGATAGTAAGAAATAAAGTCAGACACTGGACTTGGATTTATCTCTCTCCAAAATTGTTAATCAAAATTTTATGTTGAGATGAAATATTTATTGTTGGTTCACAAGAGCAACAACATGCAATTTGTAACACAAGGATCTTTAGGGGCAGAGAACTTGGTGTATCTGTCAAACAGGAAAGGGCAGAGGAAGTCCCAGTTTTGTCATTCTCCCTTATTGAATTTATTCTGCAGCCATGACATTTCTGTAAATGGATCTCAGGAGAGGCATTGCTAAGCAGAGTCTCCACTTCCACTAGGTCAGGGTTTAATACCCATAACACATCTTGCCTTCATTTGTGTGTTGCTAACTCATGCTCATGACTTAAATTCTTCAGTATGTCTGCAGTGAATTAAAATAAGGCCAGATAGCAACACAAAGTGCTGAGCAAAACTCTCTTGAAACTCAAAAACAGTTTCTGGAAACAGAAACTATGTTCACATTTTAAAAATTCTTATTTTACCTTATTTGGAGATTTAAGATGGACTCCAGAGACCCCTCCAACCAGAACATAATGTTAGTAAATCTTTGTTGAGATAAAAGAAAATGTCCTTCTACCCCAAAGATGCTAAATACAGGTCACATCAACAACCACTGTTTCCATTTTTTGGCAAAGCTGAATAAAATTTCTCACTATTTTTGAATTAGGAAAAGTAGCATCTCAGATAACAAGAAAGGCTTTTGTAACAAACTAGCAAACTCGGAGTAATCTTAATTGAAAGTTATGTTTAAAAGGGGGATTTTGTTGGACTGGAGACCCATTTTACACCAGTCTCTGGAGAAAGAACTAGGGGGAAGAAAACCTTTCCCATTTTCTTGCTTCTGAGATCTGCGTTCAGTTTTCGTTTTCCCACTGAGAGCCACGTGGGACCCCTGAGCCTGGGAGGCAGACAAAGTCTGAGTCAGAGCTTACACTAACAACTGAAGCAGTGATTTTCCCCATTTTCAGCTTTAGTGGCTTCACCCTCTGTCACGAATTTTAGGTGGGGTGGGGAGGAGAGAGGAGGACAGGGCACCACTTGCTGGTACATAGCAGCACTATTCGGAACCCTCAAAACTAAGCACATTTGGAGACCCAGCCCCAATTCTGCAATTGTTCAATTCAACCTGGAACCACGGTTTTATTAAACCTTATTTTGCTCCTCTGGCATAACGGTAACTTGAAGCTAATCATCCAGACTGGAAAATGAGCAAGTGGTGCCAAAATCGGAAGGGGCTATGCATACACATGGGAGGGGATAAAGCTGAAAGTCTCCTCATGCACATCGATTCAGAAAGGAATGGACACTGTTTTTGAAATGTATCATACACGATGGGATGCGAGTAAATCCTTCATCCTAAAAAGGACAGAAACCCAGAAGGGAATGACTGGGGAGAGTGAGTCACCAGCAGCTGTTAAGAATCATAGACCTCTATTCCTGATTTAACTCTCTCCTTTATCTACCCCAGAGGCCAGTGGCTCTCAAACTTTAGCTGCATCAGAATCAGCTTGCCGACTTGTTAAAACACGGAGCGCTGAACCCCACCCTCATAGTTTCTGATTTCAACAGATCTGGGCAGGGGCAGAGAATTTACATTTCTTGCAAATTTCCTGGTGATGCTGATGCTGCTAGTTGAGGATACTGAACTATAAGAACCACTGCCGCAGGCAATACCCATTTCAGAATTGAGCCTAAGGGACCAAGACCAGTTTACCTACCCGGAAAACCATCCCAACTTTTTTTTTTTTTTTGCGGTACGCGGGCCTCTCACTGTTGTGGCCTCTCCCGTTGCGGAGCACAGGCTCCGGACGCACAGGCTCAGCGGCCATGGCTCACGGGCCCAGCCGCTCCGCGGCATGTGGGATCTTCCCAGACCGGGGCACGAACCCACGTCCCCTGCATCGGCAGGCAGACTCTCAACCACTGCGCCACCAGGGAAGCCCCCAACATTTCTTAAAAATAGGTGCTTCCATGTTAACCTGAAAGGGGCACTACTAAAAAATAGGATGAGAGGGTCAACGGAACACACTGTCAATCAAGTGATGTCCCCTATCCCACGCAACAGATTCAGCTCAGGACCAGAGCAGTGTGGCCCAAGGATGGCCTGTCCTTGGGGAGGCAGGATAAGGTATCCGTTCACTGGAGCCAGACTAGACTTAAATTTGAGACCCAACTTCATCACTTAAGGTTATGAGCTTGTTCAAGTCAGTCCTTTAGCTTTTCTAAACTGTAGTTTCCTTGGATACAAAACTAGAAAAATAATACCACTGATCTCATCGAGTGGTGAGAATTAAATGAGATAATGCTTAGAAAGCTTTAACACTGTGGCTCATGCATAATAAGGCTTCAGTAAATGCTAGTGATAAGTATTGTTTAATAATATTATAGCTAGCATTATCATATCATCATTCATACCATTTTTACTACTCTCAACAAATTCTGAGGTGTTTATCTCATCTTCCAATATTGGAAGTCACTGAGAAATTACCTCTCTTGCCCAAGGGCATTTTAGGGAGGTCTCTGAAGTTATGCCCCGTGATGCTGCTGCCATCATCATCATCCTAATCCCAGACGTCTATGTGTGATCTGATCCAGACCCTCTGGACAGCCTTCCCTGAGAACCTGGCCATACTCCTCTCAGGATTAAAGGAAGAGGTATTATTTCTTCAGGCCCTCCCGGGGTTTCTCTCTGCCTTTTTTGGCCCACATACCACTGTATGTAGTTTGTGTCTGAAATGGAAAATTTCTGTAACACAATACCCAGCTCTGATCCCCACAGACTCTCAAGTCTTTTTTTTTTTTTGGTTTGGGTTAAAATATGACTTCATGTGCAAAAAGAAGCCTCACTTCCCAGTGCTCTCAGCAGATACAGAAGCATCACAGATTCAAAACCTTCTGGTTCCTAAGAATTCTAAAGAATTAATTTCACTTTTCTGAAAAAGCAGAGCAATAACTGAGTGACAAGAGAAGTGGGAAAATTAAAACTACCTTCTCTTTGGATGCAGGATATATCACTCTGCAAGCCCAACTTCTCTTCCTGTGCCCCTCAGCCAGCACCCCACAGGCACCCCCAAGGAAAGACAGGAGAGCATAGCTGCCCTGGGATTTATGACCTTGCCTGAAACTGGGTATGTTGGCCAAGCAGGCAATGGAAACCAAGGACTTAGAGGTTTCTCTCATTGACTCACTAGCACTCTTCTCTCCTAGAGTGTCAACTCTTCACAAACTCTGTCAAATGCAAGCCCGGACCAGTCTAAACAGGACAGCGGGTTTTCTGATAAGTCACTGAGCGACTTATCTCTTTGACCACCTACTCTAGTCTTCAGTGGCCTGCACAGGTTCTGGAGCCCAATCTCCTGGCTTTGATTTCCAGCTCTGCCCCTTACCAGCACGCTGGGTGACTTTGGGCCAGGTTCTCAACCTCTCCATGTCTTCATCATCCATAAATGGGGCTTGACTCTACATTGTAAACTTTTACAAGGGATTAGTTATTTAATAAATTATGAAGTCCTAAATTATTAGGACAGTTCCTGGCACATACTAAGCTCCACATATGTTACTATTATTACTGTTACTACTGCTACTGCAAGTAAAGGAACAGTTAGGGTTATATTTGCTCTAGAAAACATAATGTCTAAATAGGAAGCAGTTTGGTGTTCTGGTAACTGGCACAACTCTGGAGTCAGACAGATCGGAGTTGGCCACCAACATTGCTATTTAAGTTGTGTGACCTTGGGCAAGTTATGAACGTAGTGGAAATCCAATTTTCTTTTTATAAAATAGAAATAATGACACCTACCTCAGAGGGTTACTGGGAGGATTCAGTGAAGCAATGTTTGAGAAGCACTTGGCCATTCGTTGGCAGCCAGGAAACGGTACTTATTATATTGTAAACTGGTCACAGGAACAAAGAAACCCTTTAACTTCGGAACCACTTACAACCTCCCTACTTGATACAACTGACTAAAATAATTCCAACATCTAAGATTCTTACCAAAAAAAAAAAAAAAAAATATATATATATATATATATATATATATATATATGTCAAAGAATGTAGGGTAAAATGGTCTTTTGTACATTTTTCTGTCTCTGGTGGTAAACTTGGTTAGCTGTCTGGTTTTAGAAGTTACTCATCACCCCCATCCCCAGCCTAGCCTCTTTCTTATCAATCCAATTTTTGTCCCTGCCTATGCATGCTGATAGGGGATTTTGCCGGGTTTCATAAGAGCACTATGATGAAAGTACTCCCCGAACCTTCAGACTCCAACCTCCAGATGATGTGAACTTCTTATGTGTTGAAATGAAGGCACTTGAGGCATCACAGGCAGGGCAGTAGCATCGCTCAATTCTAGGGGGCAGTACTCCTACCACACTGTATTAAAACTGTGCTCCAAGAATGCCTTTAACAGAAAATAGAACAGAATGGGCGCCGCCCACAGTTGTGCAACAGGATAGCTCTGACCCCAAAGTGCAGGAAATAAGGCCCACTTGCTCAGACTTGGGCTCTACCCGCCCTTCCCCCTTACTTTTCATGAGTCAGACTCAGTCTTCCAAACCTTAATTTATCCTTGCTGAGTGATAACGTGTTAATCCCCTGGTGATATAATCAAGAGGAGTTGCAGAATCACCGATTCTGAGAGTTGAAAGGCCTACACAAGTCATCAGGCCAACTCCCTCCTGTGCCCCAGAGGAACGAGCCGGTGCAGTTCTGGTTTGCCTTTTGTCAATAGGAAAAAATAATCTCTGGCAATGGCTTCCAAGGAGCATTAGTGTTTAATAACCCCTGGTTCTCCCTGAAGGATGGTGGGGGAAATGCACAGGCACAAAGCCTCTTCGCCCTTGGCTCCCTCCATCAGCACCTGTGCTTGAAGCACCTGAAGGTGACTAACGGGTTTCCTGAAGAGATGGAAGAATGCAGTGATGTTGGCACTCAAGGTGCAGTGAGCAAAAAATGGATGAACCCAAATACCAATGGAAAGTCATGACTCCAGGAACGCCAACAAAGAGGCTGTTTTTGTGCTTTTATACTTTCCCTTCCCCCATCTTACTTCTTCCACGACAGTATTATAGACAGAGCTCTTTAGAGCTAAAAGCCACCCATGAAATAATCTGGTCCTAAAGCCCTCTGTTTTCAGATGAGGAAATGAGTCCCAGATGTCAGGCAGTACAAAGCATCCAGGAAAGACGATCGATCTAGAAATCACTTATGCCTTCAGCTGCCTTTAGAAGGAGAGAGAAATGTATTGAGGTCAGAGTAAGTGGTTTTGTAAACTCTATTATATAGATGAAGAAGTTACGGCTCAAAAGGGAATGGCGATGCATCTTCTTTCCTGCTTCTTAGACATCTCTGCCAGGTTGGGTTGGACAATCTATGGAGGCATGAGGACTTGAGCTAACCAGAGCCAGCTCCCGGAGAATTAAAGCTGGTAGGTCGGTGGGAAGACAAGAACCCACTGGTTGAATCTTGAGGGGGAAGGGATCCCATCTCTAATCAGTCGTGTAGAATCCACTTAACACTTCCCTGCTGTTTCTTTTTCTGCAAACACACACACACACACACACACACACACACACACACACACACACACACACACACTGCAGATGGGAAGAACACAAGTCTGGAGCCAGAACACCAGGTTTTTAAATTTAATACCTGTGTCATCTTTCTCAATTTCACATTTTCTTCTGTAAATTAAGGATCATTTTAATGTCTTTCTCATGACACTGTTGTATAGAGCAAACAAAGTAATGAAGCATAACTGCTTTGCAAACCATGAAGCAGTGATTCTTAAATAATTTGGTTCAAGAACCTTCTTAAAAATTTGATGAATGCTAAAGACCCTCACCAAAATTCCCACACGTAGATACAAAATTTTGCAAATAATTTCAGGGGGGTTCACAGAGCGTCTGAAGACCCCCACTTACCACCCACTCTAAAAGTGCTCACCAAATATGGAATATTCCATCCTGGACAAGTACAGCATTTTCCTTGGCATAAACTAGGAAGAGGCATTTGTTTATTCGATAAACCCATACTGGGCTCTTAGTAGGTACTGGGGGCTTCAGGGGCACAGATATCCTGTATTAAAGCAAAGAAGTCCCTTCACATGTATTGTATCAACTAAGAAGTTCACCTCTGGACTTCCCTGGTGGTCCAGTGGTTAGGACGTAGGCCTGTGTTGTGGGCCTGTGTTCCCCTTGGTTGGGGAACTAAATCTCCTGCAAGGCACGTGACAAAAAAGAAAAATGAAGAAGGTCACCTCACTAAGGTATCTGACCTCAAAGCTCCCATCTGGTTATTCTGGTTAGATTGAGGGTAGTGGTCACCTCTGTTATGAGACAGAGAAATCATATACCAAAAAGTCAAGGGACTTCTAAACAATTTTAAAAAATTGAAGCATAGCTGATTTATTATATAATTATTATTATATTATTATATATTAATAATATAATTAGTTTCAGGTATACAGCATGGCAATTCATATATATATATATATATATATTCTTTTTCAGATTCTTTTCTCTTGTAGATTATTACAAAATACTGAGTATAGCTCCCTGTGCTATACACAAGGGACTTTTCCCAGGTCTATGAAGGTGTTCTTTTACCCAGGACTGAATGCACCAAAAGATTTGGGTGCAGATAAGCAGAGGAAAGCTGTGTTCAGTTTTGGGTAAAGCACAACTCCTCATGGTTCTGGGGTCTCCTGGTCTGATTCCCCTCATGCTAGTGAAAGGGTATCTGTAATCATTTGTCATTTTCCCACATTCTACAAAATACACCTCTTGTAGATTTTTGCTGCCAGACTAGCACATCAAATATTTCTGGTGACATAACTCAAAATCAGAAACAGGCATTTTCACTATGAGCAGAGTGCTTTTTTGTTTTGATTTTTTTTTTTTTTTGCTTCTAAATTCCTGCAGTCCGGGGTTTAAATCACTCTACCACTTTCTAGTTTGGTGAAGCATAAAAAACATATTTTCCCTATCTGAAAATGAGGATGATAATTGTGACTCCATTTAGTTGTTGTGAAATTCAATGACTTCTTTCAGATAAAACGCTCAGAACTGTGGCTGGCACTTAGTGAAAGCTCAGCAAATGGTAACGATGATCATTTTCATTGGTCCCATCCTCAACAGCTATATCCTTCGCTTTGTCACAGACCCATTGATTTTACCAGCAATGGGAAATATATTTTGTTGTCACTGCTATTCTCCAAGAATCATTTTTTAATATGGCTACTAATTTGTCTGTAGAGACGTTAATTTTTGTAATGACTTAGACCTGATTTTTTTTTAAGCTCCAGATTGAGAGGTATAAAAATTGGGTTGCATAGGGGAAGCGGGTGGCATTTGGGAAGAGCTGCTGGGAGGCACTAAAGGGTGAGGATCAGAAGGTAAATTAGAAAAGGAGAATCAGAAAGAGAGATGGGGGCTTCCCTAGTGGCGCTAGTGGTTGAGAGTCCACCTGCCGATGCAGGGGACATGGGTTCGTGTCCCGGTCCGGGAAGATCCCACATGCCGCGGAGCGGCTGGGCCCGTGAGCCATGGCCGCTGGGCCTGCGCGTCCGGAGCCTGTGCTCCGCAACGGGAGAGGCCACAACGGTGAGAGGCCCGCGTACTGCAAAAAAAAAAGAAAAAGAAAGAGAGATGATTGACCATATGGGGAGTGCCTGAAAAAAAATTTGGAAGAAGTGAGAGCAGCAAGTGAGTACACTGTCCCCTATTAGAAAGGACTTAGGGAAATAATTTGTGTTAATAATCTGAGTAATGTCCAAGGCAAGTTATCTCATTTAGTTTTAGGGGATTATGACTGGAAACTGGGTTGCAGGAATACAATAGAATTTCTGTATGGAGGAGAATTAGGAAATGACGCTATGTGTTGAGGAGAACTAAGGGATTTTAACATAAAACCTTGTTGAGTCAACCTGGATTCAATGGCTGAGTTACCTACGTGTATATATAGCTTGTAACAATTGTTTTTCCACATTGAAGTCAGTTTATTATTTTCTATAAATAGCAGACTCAGGTTATGATGCATTTGTAGAGGAAGACAGTGTTAAGAGACAGTTGGTGAGAGATCTGGTGCTAAAAAGATGACCTGAAGAGGACCCTTCCCTCTCTTAGACTAAGCCCTAAGCCATGAATGAAAACAATGGGACTCATCGGCCGCAAGAATTTGGGGACAGTTGGAGAGATCTGGAGACCACGTGTCCACCCATCAGCTAGCCCGTCAGTCCCCACCTCAGCACCCTCTGATCTGGCCACAAATACATGAATCACCGTCACTGCAATGTTAAGGGACCATGCTGAGTAAAGGTCCATACAACTGCCAGGGATTTAAATATCTTCCTGCGAACCCTCATCACTCCAAGCCACCTACATTCCTAGAGTTTGCTCTGTCTTGCCGGCTTATTTTGCATTGTCTAGCTGGGCCTACGTGCAGAGATCCTCAGAGACAATACTTAGATTCATGACTGGAATGCTTCAGCATACCATCCAACTAACTCCCACTCTCATTTTTGCTGGAGGAAGAGATTCACAAATGCCCAAGAAGCCCTCTGGCCGCCAATGAGCAATTTCTCGAGTATTTAATTATGCACCAATGAAAACAATGCCTTCAGTGAATGGCTGTCTCCCTTTCACCTCTGACCCATGGTCAGACATGCAGCCGTGAGTGTTGCCAGATGGAAATTGTGAGTGAAGATCCACATGTAACAGCACTTTTATTTATGACCCAAGGGCATCACTCATCAGTAACCCTGTGGGTTGGACTTTTGTTTAGTACATAAGAGACCTCAATGTTTTGTGTGAAACCCTATATGTTTGGATGTGGCTTGGTCTGTGGAAGAGAGAAAAATGTGTTCCCCCTAAGTTCCTTTAAGCACCCAGGCGAAAAGGAGGATGGGGAAGCCAGTCCAAGTTCTTAGGGCCTAGTGGTCTGGGAGGGAACCCAATGCCCAAAGAAACATTTTCACCTCAGTCCAAAGCCTTCCTTGGCCAAGTTGTTAGACACCATCCTCTCCACATATTCTAACATCCCAGAGATTATAAAGACAAGCCCTTTTACCTCACAAGCCACTGAGACCAAATTTCATCATCTGCCTATCCCCAATCTGAATATTTTGTAGCTCTAGATCAAGCTTTTGTTGGAGTCTCTTCAATATATTCCCAAACAAAACAGCCAAAGCGCTGATGGCATGCTGAAGCATGTTCAAGCGTGTTTAGGGGCCAGGGATGTTAGAGAATTGGCTTCTTCACCTTCAAGATGTCCCAGGTTGCAAACGCACTTGTGAAAACTGTAGAGAAGGTCTTAGGATCCTGGATGTGCAACACTGTCTACAACCTGCTGATTTATTTTTTTTTCCACGTTGGTTATTTATTTTAAATATAGTAGTGTATACATATCAATCCCAAGCTCCCTAACTGCTTTAGAAAGTTTCCCGTCCACCCACTGTGTTTTGTTCCATCTTGAAGCTGTATGATTTTTAGCCTCTCTGTTCAGTAAGTGTTTGGGCAGATGGATGAGAATTGATGAAACACAGATGGTTTAGAGAGACAGAGATTAAGAACCCTGCTGGGTTGGGTATATTTGACTAGTGATTACCACAGTATTTCAGCAGTTTAGAAGATAAAGATAAATTCACCCATAAAATCTATTGTTGAATTTTAGCTACTTTATTTTTTAGCCTCTCATATAAGTTCACAAAATTTACTTCACTTTCCAGTATTCCTATGTAGTACTTTAGAGAAAGGAGAAGAATCATCAATTCATAAGCGGAAAACTGAGGTAATGAGAAAGACAGACCAGAGCCGTACAGCTGAAAATCACTGGTTGTGTCCAGAGGCCCATGTTTCCCTCAGTAGAAGGTGCTTCCTCTGGGAAAGGTTCCATTACATCAACAATGTATTTATCCAGATACCAGGCTCCTTTGGGATGTAGAAACTCTGTCTGGGGAAGCATTTATCATCCCTCAGCAAGTATTTAGATCTTTGTTTACAAATCACTTTTTCTCCTATTTTCCCAGTGTGTGTGTATATGTGTAGGTACCCTTTTCCTCAGCGATTACCAATCAGTGAGAATTTGTAAATTTAGTCTGACAATTATTTGTTACTATTTTTAATGCAAATATTAAGTGGTTGCCCTCTGAGACTCTGACTTTCATGCTATATTTTCTTTCCAGAAATAACAATTCTTTTGGCTCAGGCACACCACACACACACACACACACACACACACACACACACACTCACCAGGTTATAAGACCAAAGGAACACACTTAGGAAAATGTTGTACAGTGTACAAGATACTTTAGCTTATGCTATTATAGGACTACTATGAGAGGGCTCATGTTAGTGTACCCGTTTCACAAATGGGAAAACTTATTCAAAGATATGAAGTGATTTGTCAATATTATATGGTTCTTGTATCATAAAGATGGAATTGGAAACGAAGAGTGAAAATCTGACATCTCAACCCAGGAACTTGCCAGTTTATGCTGTAAGGCTCCTTCTGGGAGACTAGCAAAGGGAGGCAATGATAAAAATCCCAGTCCCCGTGGGCTAGTCAAGGATCTGATCATCTACAGAGAGGAGAACAAAAAAATAATTGGTACGAATCCAGTAAGCTGGAGCAAAGGCTAGTTGAGGGGGCTTTAGTGGGGGTGAGCCAAGAAATGGAGCCCAACAGCCTCAGGGCACCAAGAACCTTCCCCCAAGTCCCCTCACACACCTGTGTACAATGGTCCCTTTTTTGATGGCAGTTCTGGTACAGCTCAAACCACTCAAACCAGTATCTGGGCAATCCAGGGCCTTGAGAAAGAAGATGCTGTGTCGAGGTAAATGTATTAGTTTCCTAGGGCTGCTGTACAAAGGGTTACAGACTGGGGGGCTTAAACAACAGAAAAATTTGTCTCACAGTTCTTGAGGCTAAAATTTCAAGATCAAGGTTCCGGCAGGTTGGTTCCTTCTGAGCGCTGTGAGGGAGAATCCTTTCCATGCCTCTCTCCTTGGTTTCCAGTGGTTTGCTGGTAATCTTTGGTGCTCCTTGGCCTATAGTGCATCGCCCTGATCTCTGTCTTCATCTTCATATCTTCATCTGCATCTTCACACTTCCTGGGTGCAAGTCTGTCTCTTTGTCCAAATGCCTCCTTTTATAATGACACCAGTCACATTGGATTAGGGTTCACCCTAGCAGTCTCATTTTAACTTGATCATCGGCAAAAAGCCTGTTCCCAAATAACCCATTTCCACAGGTACTGGGAATTAGGGCTTCAACATCTTTGCGGGGGATGTAATTCAATTCATAACAGAAAGAAAATGTTTCTTCTTGGAAAGCATCTCCTAAACCAAAAAGTCATCCTTAAATTTGGTTTCACCTACCTCAAACATAATGATTATCTTAATGAATATCTTACATAATGAAAACATATCTTTTTTATAAAGAAAATTTTTTTCTGTTAGGTCTTTTTTTTACTTTGTACATTTAACAAATGACCCTTTGAATTTGGTATAGAATATCCTCACCACCACCACCCCCAAGAAAGATAAATGCTCTACTAAAATAGAAGGCTATCATCATTATGAGAATTTATTCTCTCTTACTTGAACTATGAACTTCCATCTATTCATATTACCAAGAACAAGAAATATATTTAAAATGGCTCAAAATCTATGATATTATTATAATTGTTATTGTTATCATTTAAAAAGAGACTCTGGTCAGAAGGAAAGTCTTTTCCTATGTGATATTGGAAAGTTCTACAAGTTGTATCTTCAAAAGGATTTAATTTTATATTTCTGATATATTTTTTAAAAAATAAATTATCTTTATACTTTTTAAGGTAAAAGAATTTTTTTTTAAAGGGGAAAGAGGAAAAGAAAAGGAGAAGAAGGAGGAAAAGTAAACCCATGAAAGCCTGTAGCATATAAATGACGAAGCCTACAGGTTTCTGTGACTGTGGGTTCACCCCAAAGCTAGTGGATTTTTAAAGCTCTGCCAGCTGTCTGCGCTCTGGGTTGATAAGTAACAAGATTAGCCGTGTCCTAGCCAGACACTGGGAGTGTCATTCTTCTTATAAAGTTTGCGCCAGGGACGCAGCCAAGTCTAAACTCCCTTTTTTCATCTGTGTCAGCATTTTTCTTGGTTCAAATTCACAGGTAAAAATTCCCTCAAGAGAATATCCAAGGTTGCTTTCTTCATCAAAGGCCTTACCTCTACCCGAGAACTTACCTGTTTGTCTTGCAGGTCCACATGCTTCAGGGAAAGACAGGATATCATAAATGAAACACCTCCCAGACCCCCTCCCTCACGATCTCTTCAGATGCGCCACAGTTCTGCCCCCTGAAGGAGGGCTGGGGTGTATAAGGAATGTAGTTTGGGTTTTCTCCAGGGAGACATGAGAACTCTAAGATGAGGCCAAGAACCCTTTCTCTATCCACTCCCACTCATGCCAGTCAGACACTTCTGATTCCCAGCATATTTTTCCTGGGTTTAAACATAGACGCAAACAATGCAGTAAACAGGTAAGAAGCTGCCTTTTTGCTGCAAGGATTGAATTTGCAAAGGTATGAGAAGAGTCCTTGGTGAAGGAGACCAGGAAATTCAATGTTCTTGACAGCGTTAATCAAAGTACAGTCTGAGAACTACTTTTAGCAGAATCACCTGCAAAACTTGTTCATAAAAATTTACAAGGTTTCCCAGGCTCTGCTCCAAACCAAAATAATCAAAAATTCTTGGAGTGGGAACTCAGGAATCTTATTTTTATCAAGCTTCCCAGGTGCTTTCAACTCACATTAAAGTATGAAAAACACTTCATGGGCTTCCCTGGTGGTGCAGTGGTTGAGAATCCGCCTGCCAATGCAGGGGACACGGGTTCGTGCCCCGGTCCAGGAAGATCCCACATGTCGCAGAGCGGCTGGGCCTGTGAGCCATGGCTGCTGAGCCTGCGCGTCAGGAGCCTGTGCTCTGCAAAGAGAGAGGCCACAACAGTGAGAGGCCCACGTACCACAAAACAAAACAAAACAAAACAAAAAAAAACCACTTCATGACCCCAATGCACGTGAGGACAGCCAAGGGTTCTGTGCATGTGGATTCCAATATGTACCTGAGGGTCCCTTATAGACCGATAAAATCAGTCTTTCCAAGAAAGTTGCATTTTAGACAGGATTTTCCTTGACTCCTGAAATCTCTGCAAAGTGTTTTTCTGTACCTTTGTGTTTTCTGCCTCACTTCTAATATCATCTGTGCCATTGAATTACCATGATCAATTTACATGAATTTCTCTTGCAGGCAGAGACAGTGACTTATTATCTTTATGTCTTTATATATCCCTTGCTTGGCAGAGTGCCTGCTTAATAAAACTCTGTTGATTAAATATATAAACCTAGCTGCTTTACCCATCAGGAAACTAGCAAGCAAAAAGTTTATGCTTGTTCTTAATAAGCTATTGAGTTGTTTTTTTTACAGTATAGGTTTAATATCAAGCCAGGTCTGATTGGACCTTTAGCTTTATTCCTAATATCCTATAACAGAATTTTATCACAAATGCTGCCACCAACATCTCTTGAGTTGGAAACTTGTTTACGTGCCCTCTTTTCTTCTCACTCCTCATTGGAAAAGCTATGCTGATATTGGGTAGCTCAAAGGAGCCAAACTGGCCTAATTAGAGAAAAAGGTCCCAATGGTGTTTAGTTTATATATACAGTCATCCCTAGGTATCCTCTGAGGGAGTGGTTCCAGGTCCCCCTCAGATAACCAAAATCCATGGATGTTCAAGTTCCTTTCATAAAATGGTGTAGTATTTGCACATAACCCACACACATCCTCCCATATACTTTAAACCATCTCTAGATTACTTGTAGTACCTAATACAATGTAAAAGCTATATAAATAGTTGCTGGTGTGCAGCAAGTTCAAGTTTGCTTTTTGGAACTTTCTGGAATTTTTTTCAAATATTTTTGACCCAGGGTTGTGTGAGTCCACGGATGGGGAACCCACAGATATGGAGGGCCGACTGTATCCAGTACAAAAGTGACCCCTCCATTTAGCCAAGGTCTAGGAACGCCAGTTCCATGGCACCCGGCACCATGATGGTGCCGTCCTTTGCGTGCTGTTGTTCCAAGTGCACAAGGACTACAGACCCAGCAGAGAAGAGAAAGCCAGTGCCTGGGAGAGCGACCCCATTGTTAATTCTGCTCCCTCCCTGCTGAGTGCTCCTGAAGCTCTCAGGTAGGGTCTGGGAGAGGCTGAGGCATCTGGGTGCTGTGCTGCAAGAATGCATTTCACACTAGGTGTTTCGCCCAACGTGTTGTTAGGCTGCAGAGTTACCCTCTGACTAGTGACCCTTCAGGGATGGTTTAGTGGCTTAGGAAATTAATAAAGTCAGAAAGAAACAAATAAATTTGATCAAAACTTATGAGGCTAATCAACACTCTAGCTCCAGGAAATCGATGGAGATCGGACAGGAAAATGCTGGGGATGAAAGCGCTGAGTGGCTTGGCACATCTGGTTCGAGATGTGCTGACTAAAGAAGTGCCAGGACTAGAAATGTGAGAAGAAATACGGGGTCCTGGGAAAGGGCACTGGCGCCAGGGCTTGGGGTGGTTTTCGTGGGTTTTTTTTTTTTCCTGTTTTCATCCCCCCAAAATAAAAAGCTGAACTAAAGCTGACTTGAAATAATTTTAGTCATGTGGATATCCTAACTCTGGCACATTCTTTATCATGTTAACTTCTTTTTATTTCAAAGAACATTCAATTTACTAGGCCCAAACTTCATAGTGTTTTTAATTTAAACAGAGGGTTTTGCCAAACCTAGCCCTAAGAGAAATATTTTCATTATCCAGCTCTTTTATCAACTCCACAGCTCGGGTGTGGTTTCATTCCCCTGCTGGCCTTCCCTCTGTGCTGCTAGGAAACCAAACACGATGGCCATGAAATGGGAAAATACTCTCGATGGATTGGCTTCCACCTGCATGTGATGTGAGAGACGCACCGTAAGGAACGAGTTGCCGAAACAGGAGGACCAAATTAAAATTTATATTTAATAGTGTTATTGATCTCGGAGAGACAGCAGTGAGCAGTCCGGAAGAGAGATCTTAGTTCCCTGCCCAGGAATTGGACCTGGGTAGCCTGGATGAAAACCAGGAATCCTAACCACTAGACCCCCAGGGGCTGGAGGCCAGAAGCAAAGTGGCCCTGGCTCTTTCCCCCCGTTTGAAAGCAAGAATGTTTCAAGGAGGCAAAAATTGTAAAAACAGGTACAAAGTTTATTATTAAAGGCACAACACAATGTATGGGAAAGCACACAGAGAAGCAGTTTGCTTATTTAAGACAAAAGCAAGGCAGAAATACACACCCAGAGAAGATTGCGGGCGTCCTGAATGAGGAACGCAGTAAAGAGGTGATTTAAATCACTCATATAGGGCAGTCCTTCTGGGTCTTTGTCTACATTTGGCCAATTATCTTGTTTCTTTTTTTACACCTGACTGGTCCCAGGACCCTTCCCAACTTTTTTGCTAGGATGGATCCCACCCCAGAGACCTGTGGGTTCATGTCCACACTTATTATGCGTGGCACCCCCCTCCCTTTTTGACCCTCAAGGAGACTTCCTGCACATGTGCAGACAAGGAAGTTTTCCTTGACCTCTTTACTTCAGCAGAGCTCAGCTTCTGCCACTAGCTCTGTCCTTGGAGTGTCTGGGTGAGGACAGAGGCTTCAATTTTACTCCATTTGACAAACACCAGCTGTCCAGCCCAGGGGCTCACCTATGTCCTACCTCATTATGTGTGATATAAAGAAAATATGAGGGTTTTATCATAAGAACTCCTAATAATGATGATAATTATAGCTATCAGTTATTGAGCACTGACTATTGCAGGGCGCTACTCTGGTGACTTTATAGACATATGTTCCTCCTAACAGCCTTATCAGTGGACATCATCATCATCATCATTTATAAATGAAAACAAAGAGCAGACAGATCAAAGGGAGATGGCTTGACCTATCATTTGCCGGATGCATTATTGGTTCACACACTTAAAAAACAAACATTAAGAACGCTGGTCTTGGGCTTCCCTGGTGGCGCAGTGGTTGTGAGTCCGCCTGCCGATGCAGGGGACACGGGTTCGTGCCCCGGTCCGGGAAGATCCCACATGCCGCAGAGTGGCTGGACCCGTGAGCCACGGCCGCTGAGCCTGCGCGTCCGGAGCCTGTGCTCCTCAACGGGAGAGGCCACAACAGTGAGTGAGAGGCCCGCGTACAGCAAAAAAAGAACGCTGATCTAATATATTTAGTCAAGGCAGTTTCCTCCCATGGATTAAAAAGGTGAGTAACCATGGAAGAAAATCATAGAAGGGCATGTAGATGATAATTTGGGAAGACTAGTGAGTCACGAAGTAAGAGTGGGAAAATGCAGAGTATGGATGCTGAAGGTGTGATCTGAATTTGATACAGCTCAAAGCACTCTGATAGCAGAAAATGTGTTAGAAAAGGAGTTTGGAAACCCTTACATGATAGCTAATCCAGATTTTTGGCAGCCTCACCCAGATTGTCTCCTAATGTACAGTTTTTTAATGTTATGCAATTCAGGTGCATGGAATCTGGTTTATTTGGAAGGTTAAATAAAAAGGAGAGTAGAGCAATCAAGAAAGGTAATTATAGAATTGGATGTGATGAAACTTTGGCTTGAAATTTAACCCAGAGAATAATTATTTTAGATATGTTTTTCTCTACTGTATAAATTAACACAATTGGTAGATTTTTCTACAGTTGCATTTACTTTTATACTTTGTTGCTAAATTAATGAGAACCTAGAATTTGCATTGAGTTTATGGAAATGAGTACTCATTTCTCAATTAAAGTATTTAAGTATGCCTCATTGCTTTGCTGTAAAATTAGCCCTGAAGAGCCACTAATGCAAGCTTTGGGACAAATTTAGCTCTTTTTCAGAGATACTGAGCTCCTCCACAGCAATGCCGAAGGCAAGAGATCTTTAAGCATAGTGTACAGCACAGAGCAAGCCCCTGGGCTGATGCTTATGAATAACTGGAATGAGAAATCCTGATAACTGCTATTTGAGAAGGTGTTCTTGAAGAATAGGCCTTCTTTAATTGTGGACTGGGGAATTACCTATATACTTGGAGTATACTGGATCTGTGCAGGAATCCCCTTTACTATGTAAACATTCCTGAGTCCTCCTATTCTAAGTCTCTCTTTGTCATTTAAGAGGGACTAAGGGAGAGGAAAGGAAGCAGGAAAAGGAAGATAGAAAAGCAATTAGTATGGTGCAAAGGACAACATTTCCATTTATGGAAAGTCCCTTTCTACTCTTGTAACGTATTTCCAAAGTATTTATGATTTATGGGCTCTGATATCTATTTTATAAACTAAGTATTAATTTACTATCTGAGTGCACATTCCTACAATTATGCCTCACTCTCCAAGTTGATCCAGTGGGGATCTCCCACAGCATCCCAAAAGTCCGGCTTCCTGAGGGTAAATCTTTCTTTGCCAAAATACTAAATCAACTGCACCCTATCTTAGAAAACTGAAAAATGTGAAGGAAGGAATCTGTAATGATTCATACACCTGGATGCAGAGCTCAAAGAATCTAGGCCAGCATAGGAGTACAAAGTAGGCACAGTTAACCCTCGAAATTGCATATAACTTTCACCTTCCCATAGTCCTGGGGAAGTTTAACAATATGCATTTCCTTTGGATTTGGCAGCTGGCCCTGGAGCCAGTGGTAATTATTATGCTTGCTCCTTTCCAGTCTTTCTCAGGAAGAGAAGATAGAAATATATTCTGTACGAAGATACTTAGGCTGAAGACACTTAAGTACAGGAATACCTCCGAGATATTTCGGGTTTGATTCCAGACCAATGCCATAAAGTGAACATCTCAATAAAGTGAGTCTCACGAATTTTTTGGTTTCCCAATGCATACAAAAGTTATGCTTACACTCTATTGTAGTCTACTAAGTGTGCAATAGTGAAACTGTGCAACCCAGGTTGGGACTTGAACCCACAGTCTTTTAACTGAGATTACACACCTGGTCTCAGGACTTAAGGAAGCTCAGGTTCCTGGTGTCTCATCACAAAAAGAATTCATTGAGAGACAAAGTGATGGGCAAGAAGTGCATTTATTTAGAGAGGAAACACTCCACAGACAGAGTGTGGGCCATCTCAGAAGGCAAGATGCCCCGAAACATAGGGTGGTTAGTTTTTTTTTTTGGGGGGGGGGAGTTGGTTAGTTTTTATGGGCTGGATAATTTCATAGGCTAGTGAGTGGGAAGATTATCCAAATTATTTCAGGGAAGGGGCAGAGATTTCCAGGAATTGGGCCACAGCCCAATTTTATGGTTAGGCTCAGAACTGTCATGGCATTGGTGGATGTGTTATTTAGCATATGCTAATGTATTATAATTAGCATATGATGAGGCTCAAGGTCCCCTGGAAGTCAAATATTCTGCCATCTTGGACCTAGTTGGTTCTAACCAGTTTTTGTCATGTCCTATGGCTCTCTCATTTTTTTTTTTTTAAACAATCTTAGTTTTGTGTGTTTTTTAAAAAAATGTATTTATTTATTTATTTATGGCTGTGTTGGGTCTTCGTTTCTGTGCGAGGGCTTTCTCTAGTTGTGGCAAGCGGAGGCCACTCTTCATCGCGGTGCGCGGGTCTCTCACTGTCGCAGCCTTTCTCGTTGCGGAGCACAGGCTCCAGACGCGCAGGCTCAGCGGCCATGGCTCACGGGCCCAGCCGCTCCTCAGCATGTGGGATCTTCCTGGACCAGGGCACAAACCCATGTCCCCTGCATCGGCAGGCATACTCTCAACCACTGCGCCACTAGGGAAGCCCTCTCTCATTCTTTTAAAGGTTGTTCCCTGCCCCCTTCCCTCCTGTTTCAATAGTGTCTCAAAAAACGTACATACCTTAATTTAAAAATGCCTTATTGCTAAAAAATGCTAACCATCATCGGAACCTTCAGTGAATCATAATCTTTTTGCTGGTGGAAGGTTTGAAATTCTATGAGAATTACCAAAACATGACATAGAGACATGCAGTGAGCAAATAGTCTTGGAAAAATGCTGTATATAGACTTGCTCCATGCAGGGTTGTCACGAACCTTCAATTTGTAAAGAAAAAAACCACAGTATCTGTGAAGCACAATAAAACGAGGTATGCCTGTATACTGCTAAGGAAATAGAAGATAGACTCTTAGCCTTAAAGAGCTTATGGTCAAGCTAAGAAAATTTGGAAAGACTGTACAGTTTAAGAGCCAAAAGAAGAAAAGCCACGAAGCAGCATAAAAAAGAGAAGACAGAAAGGTAAGCCAAGAAGCAGTCACATGCGATGACACAGGAAGCTCAGACAGAAGGGCTTTATGAGAAGCAGCAGTATTTGCCACAGGAAGTCCTGAGAAAACGAGTCCTCTATGAAGACGGTGGTTCTTGCTAGTGGAAGAGACCTCTACTGTACAATACTAATAAGGAATTAATGATTAAAATTGAACCATTATGATGTCCTAAATAAGGATTTATGCTTATTTCTTTTCTTTCTTTCTTTTTACCTTATAAAACAATCCAAAACATGCAGAATATAATTTGAGTATTTCTTTCCTCTTGTTTTCTAACAAAGGGACATTTAGTACAGTATCATAAATCAGACCAGTCCTCTCTCAAATGCAAATATTTAGGAGAACAAAGAGGTCAGAGGCACTTTGGTTCCAGATTACTAAAACAGTTCTTTCGTTCTCTGTTCATCTTTATGTGATTTCCTTCAATTATGTGCCACATTTCTTTTTTCTTCAAAAGGATGCTGGCTTGTGGTACGCCCCCCTCACCCCGCCGTATGCATCGTATTCAAAACGTGTTGTTTGATGCCATCTGTTTAACACAATAGAACAGAAATAGGAGTCCTATCACATCATCTGATCCCCCTCCAAAGAAATATATGGCACTATTCGACTGGGCAAAAGTCACGGGTGCTAAATCCTTCAACTAGTTTCAGATGTGAAACATGTGTTTTTACCCAAGTACAAATGTTACATGTTCTTCGACATCATTGCTCTCCCTTTTTCCTGGTAAATAGACTGGCTTTTGGCAAATCCAGACAACTTGACAAGCCTTAGAAAGTATATTTTATAAGCATAGGAGTCAGCACAATCTTGTGGAGAGCTCTGGGTTTGCCTTCCATCACACAACCAACCCACTTCCTTGAAGGAGTCATATAACCTCTCATTTTGAAAATAGGTATACTGTTATGGATTGAATGATGTCCCCCCCAAAATTCGTATGTTGAAATCCTAACTCACAATATCTCCTAGTGTGACTTCATTTAGAGATAGGATCTTAACAAATGCAATCAAGTTAAAATGAGATTATTAGGGTGGGCCCAAGTTGATGTGACTGATGTCCTTATAGAATGGGGAAATTTAGGCACAGACCCACATACAGAAAAAACACCAAGTGAACATAAATATGGCTGTCTACAAGCCAAGGAGAGAAGGATGGGATAAATCCTTCCCTCACAGCCCCTTAAGAAGGAAACAATTTTGCCAACTCCTTAATTTCAGAATTCTACCTCCACAGCAGTGAGCCAGTAAATTTCTGTTGTTCAAACCACACAGTTTGTGGCACTTTGCCATGAGAGCTCTAGCCAACTAATACCGATAGTATTATAGATCCACTTCACTGGGCTGTATTAAGGATTCTAGAAAATATGTCAAATGTCCAATCCAGCTTCAGGGCTCTGAAGTTGCCCTTCCTAGAACACTGTATTTGACCAGTTTCAGTGAAATTAGGAGACAATTCATGGTCTCATGTGAAATGTGCTTCAGCTCTCATTATGGTGTCCGTGGCCTTAAAATACCTTGTACAGAGCATCTCTACTTACTACCCAGGGCTCAAGACAGGCCAGTTTGGTCCTGAGAAACCCAAAGATCCATTCTGAACACCTAAGAAAACATAACAATTTTGTAGGCAATACCTGGGCATAAACTGGAACTGAGGAATCTATGGAGATCATGCTTTCTCTTCGGTTCTTTTCAGCCATTAGATCCATTCTCCTTTCCCTATACTTTTCTTTTGCTCACACAGAGGTCCTCAGTGACTCACTTTATCTTCCATGGTGTCCATTAGGTCACTCATGCAGCCTCTCTTTGGCTACTGTTCCAATAGTGGTTCTCATACTTTAGTGGCATCAGAATCACTTGACTGGGTCTATAAAATTCAGATTACCAAGGCTTATTCCCAGAGTTTCTGATTCAGTAGGTCTGGGGAAGCACTAACAAGTTTCTAAAAGATACTCACGCTGTTGGTCTAGTGACCACACTTTGAGAACCACTGTTATATACTATGACATTTCTGCTTCAGTTTTCACTGATTACTTATCTACAAGCTTTCAGGTTCCCAAAGTCTGTAATCTTAAAAAAGATCTGACTCAGATCCTCCTTTGCTTATATATTGAAATACCCCTTCTGTAAATGTTATATGTGGAGCCAGGAGTCAAGGACTCTGACATGTGTCTAGTGTAAAATGTGGGCTAAAATTTATTTATAAGTCAGATATTTCTCACAGTCAGTTCAAATGTTAGCGTCACTAGAAACTATAACATCTCAGAATCATGTTGAAGAATGTCATGCTAAAGGAGAAACACGTTTTTAGTTCTAACTTGGGTTGCCTCTCATCTCATAGAGATTCTTCAGGTAAAATCATGACTCGTAGCTATGACTGCAAGGGAATGGGCCTGACTGAAGCAATGGCAACAGAAGTTGAGACAAAAATCTATAATGAATGTTGATAAATGTTTTTATATGTGGGTATATTAATTGAGTGTTAATCAAGAATTATCTGTGTTCTCACAAATAGATTATCTGTCTGTTTCCCTACACATACTGAATCTTGGTTTCTGCCCTGGGTCAGGCATAGAGCTATAACACATAATAGCTGCTTGTAAGAATTTGATCAATGAATGAGTGATTATCCTCCTTTACATTTGTGTAGTTACTTAGAATCTTTCCACTGGTATTATCTCTGTCATCGTCATAACGTATGGAATTTGCTCTGAAGTCATTTTTCAGTTTTTATGATTCAAGCTGACATTCCTGTGGCACAGTGACAGTGATATCACAAGTAAATAAAAGTCTAATTCTTAAAAAAATTTCAAAATAACTTCTTATTTCTGAAGAATTATAAAGGAAATCTACTGATCATGGTGATCACTTCTTTTAAATCTCCTTTTCTCTCTCCACCTGCTTTCCTCAGACTGAAACCTCTTTTGACACTCCCAGGAAAACTTCTTTCCAGCAGCTCCAACCCAGATGGAGCCCCATCCTTTTCTATCTTTCCCCTTTTCTTCCAAATTTTGTAAAAAATTCCTTATCAAGGGCCCTCCTAAGACAGGGTTGCCAGAAGAGTTTGGAATACTCATGGTTTGCCCCAGTACTGAACTTAATTTGGGGGGTTCATCAGGTCTTCCCAATGACAACAGCCTCTTCCCAAGAGCCCATTCTTCTGGGAGACTTTGCTTCTACTTTTGAAGTATTTTTGTCAAGTCACAACTGAATCTCTCCTTTGTGGACAGTCACAAACAGATCAGCCTCATGTGGATGGTAGAAATGATCAGTAATCTTCCAAATATGTTTCAATTTAAAAGCAAGAATTTTCTTCAGCTTCTGTTATGCAGAGACATTCCTTTCTCCCTACACTCTCAACTCTCAAATTCGTAAGTATAGAAGTTTTGAGGGTTTGTTTTTTAATTTAGAAAAGAATCAAGAGAACTTTGCAAGCTTTTCTTAAGTAGTTCAAATACTCCCTTTAGTGCAGAGGAAATACAGTCCTCTGTATTTGAAGTCTGAGGTGGCAGCTGTAGACCGAGACAGTATGTCCTCTAGCACAAAACTACTCTGGTCAAAGAGCTATGGTGCAACCTGCCTATTTTGAATTTATTAAACAAGGGAAGAATGACTTAGTTCTATCTCCCTCAGGCAAAAGCTCTGTTTACTCATTTAGTATCTCAGGAATGGGACAAGATCCGAGGACCAGGACCAAGATATGGTGAGAGGATTTGAAGGAGAGAGACAAATTATAAAGATAAAACTCACTATTAGCATCCAAGTGACAATAATAATAGAATTTGGAGATAGGCAATGACTGCCTTTGCACTTGATAACAAATGTCCAGATTTCTACTTAGGTAAATATGGAACCTCTTATTCTAAGTTAAATGGTCAGTCTTGGAAAGAAAGCCAAGTTCCCGGCAACTGTGTCAAACATTGAGCTAGTCCATACCTCTTGTTCCCCTGTGGGTAAAAGGAGAGATGCTCTGTGCCTGCATGAGTCCCCAGAAATTGTGAACACTCTTTGAGCTCAAGAGCTCAAGTTCAAGCTTTTATAGTCAATTGATTTTGTTAAGTTTTTGTTCTTATTATTCTTAAATCTAGAATGCTCTCCACCCTCCTTTTCACCAAAGCAAATTCTTGCCTATCTTTTTGGCTTTAGTTTAAACATCATTTATGCCAGACAGCCCTGCCCTGGTGCTCCCTACTCTCCTTTAAACTAGGTGACCTCCTGTTGGAGCCTCTGTAGCACCAAGTATTGATCCTGGCAGACTATTATGACACGTCTGTTCCTGCTCAGGGATTGTCTGTCTTTCTGATCAATGGTAAATTCCATGAAGGCAATGACTCTCTACTTTCTGCGCCATTTTATTTTATTTTATTTTTTTATTGGAGTATATTTGCTTTACACAATGATTCTGCTGTACAGCAAAGTGAATCAATATATATATATCCACTCTTTTTAGATTTCCTTCCCATTTAGGTCACCACAGATCATTGAGTAGAGTTCCCTGTGCTATGCAGTAGGTTCCCATTAGTTATCTATTTTATACATAGTAATGTATATATGTCAGTCCCAATCTCCCAATTTGTCCCACCCCTTCCTTCTTCCCTTGGTAACCATAAGTTTGTTCTCTACATCTGTGACTGTCTTTCTGCTTTGCAGATAAGCTCATCTGTACCATTTTTCTAGATCACATATAAGTGATATTATAGAATATTTGTTTACCTCTTTCTGACCTACTTCATCCTGTACGACAATCACTAAGTCCATCCACATCTCTGCAAATGGCACTGTTTTGTTCCTTTTTATTGGCTGAGATATGGTACATATGTACAATGGAATATTACTCTGCACCATTTTAAACAAGTGCTTAGCACATTTAAGACGATATCTAGAGATTTGTTCTTGTTCTCAGCCTATTCAGAGAGAAGGGAAATTTTGAAATATTTCTATAGACAGTGTCCTTTTTTAAGGCTATCTATTTATCTACATATTTTTTCATGTTATTACATAGTTTGAATTAATCTTTACAAACTAACTTTGTGCTACATATACTTTTGTCTTACTTCCAGTTTTGTTTTTCATTTTTCTTCTTAGTTCCTATCTGCTTTCCCCTCTTCTGTCCCCAGTGGCTATTCCAGAATAGCACTTTCTAAAATTCCAATGCACTCTGGTCTTCAGAATTTGAGAATTCTTGCTTTACATGTTTATTTCTAGAAAACTGTGTTTGCGGGAGTTCTGAGGTCTGTGGCTTCAGCATCAAGGTCATGGGAAAATCCTTACTGTTCAAGAGGAGATTCCTGGAGCCTTCCAATGAATATGTGCAAATCCTCTACTGAGTAATAGTAGAAGAGCTAACTCTTGATCACGGTTGCTTAGAATACTTCTCCCTGAAATGGAACAACTCAACAGGCAGTTACATCCAAAATGTCCTCTTTGTTTTGGAAATTTACTTCTACTTTTCTTAGTAGTGACAAATTCTTTAAAAGGAAAGAATAGAAGGAGCATTGCTAGGAAGGAACTGAAGCAGGAGCAAGATTAGGAGAGAACACAAAACATCTCCTTTAAGTGTGTTCAAGTCTTTGGGTACAGATTATTCTGAACAAACTTGCAGACCAATCAGGGAACTCCCAGGGAGAGAAAATGTTTGAGAGAAACATGTATAACTATGAATATACCTGCTTTCCAGAGACAGAAAAGTGTCCTTCTGATTTAGAGATTAATAAGCTTGCTGTTGATCTTTAGCAAGATTCTAGAATTGAACATTAAATCACCAATTTGTGGGCATTCGGGTCAGAATATCTTGGCTTGGTCCCAAAGGAGTTGGTTAAAATTAAGTTTTGTCAGACTGAAAACACTACATCAGGTGAATACCAAAGAGGAATTCAATTTTTATTTCAGTAAAGCTTTTGATAAAAGTTTGTTATCATATCATTAAGAACCAGAAGGTAAACTGAGGCCTATATGAAAACACAGTGGGGTAGATTCAGAGCTGATTGGACAAATCTATTAAAGGGAATTATTTAGTGGATCCACGTCCTTTGGAAGGAATAGTCTCTCTGGCATGTCATAGCGCTCACCCTGCCTGGTATCATGTTGATGATGATTTAGTTGACATTTTTTAAAACTGCCAAAAGCACCAAGTTGGGAGAGAAAATGTGTTGATTAATAAAATCAAGATCAAGATTGAGATATATTTTAACTGGTAATAAATTTAATTGTCAACATTCCACAAACTTATGATTAAGGACACATGTCTGAACAGGAATTTTTATTAATCAAGTATTTTATAGGATGATTTAGAAAAATCAGAAAATACAAACAAGCAAATGGAAGAAAAAACTTTCAGTGTGGTAGTCATCAGAAAATTTGCAAAAACTGCAGCTCTTTCCAAGCTCATTGGTAAGATGACACTTCTTTACTCCCTTTGAAGTGAGACAAGGCCTTGTGATTTTCTTTCAATAAAACAGCAGAAGTGTCATGCAGTGTGTTCAAGTTGTCCTATCCTTTATTCCTGCCTCAGTGACAATGAAAGCTTCTGGAGCCTCCATCTGCCTGTGTCTTTAAGTGGGTATGATGAGCAGGCCCCCTCTCATAGCCTGCGTTGGTAGGTAGCATGAGCAAGAACTAATCTTTTGTTGTTGAGATTTGGGTGTTGTATTAAGTCACTGAGATTTGGGATTGTTTGTTACTGCAACAAAACCTAACCTATTTTACTGATAAAACTAGTATTTCTGAACAAAAAGATGAGAAGAGATGTGTTTGCGGTGTGTTTATTTCCAGTACAATTTTAGTATGTATGTATCGTACACACATAAACTATAAAAATGTCACCACTCTAATTTGTAACATACTGGTTCACTTCATTAAATTGTGAGGTAAATATATTTCTATAACATCAATTTTATAACTTTGGACATAGAACTCATTATTCAACCAATCCCCTACTGTTAGAACTTAATTTTTTCCTATTATATGATAATTAATGCTATAATGACACTCTATCACATCTTTAATATTTTATTTAGGATAAATTTAAGAGAGTGGTATCATAGGAAGAAAGGTTGGGCTTCCCTCGTGGCACAGTGGTTAAGAATCCTCCTGCCAATGCAAGGGACATGGGTTCGAGCCTTGGTCCAGGAAGATCCCACATGGCAAGGAGCAACTAAGCCCATGCGCCACAACTACTGAGCCTACATGCTGCAACTACTGAAGCCCACATGCCTAAAACCCATGCTCCACAACAAGAGAAGCCACCACAATGAGAAGCACGTGCACCACAGCAAAGAGTAGCCCTCACTCACCACAACTAGAGAAAGCCTGGGCTCAGCAATGAAGACCCAATGCAGACAAAAATAAATAAAAATAAAATAAGTAAATTTATAAAAAACAGCAGAAAGGTTATTGCTTTATTGGGCTTTTATTATCATTTTCAAATTATCCTAAAATAACTACTACAAACATATAGTCCCACCAATTGTGTGTGAGAAACTCAATTTCACCAAATATTTTTCTACATAGGATATTGGTTATTTTTATTTTTACCAGTCTAATTTTGCCCACACTTTTGGTAGCTAGTTTGTTTGAACCTTTCTTCACATGCTTTTGGGCCGTTTTATTTCTTTGTTATTCAATTATTCATGGACTTTTTCTTTTGTTTATTTTAGTTGATTCACAAGATGTTATTTGATACTAAGTCTATTAACCCCATCATATTTTTTGCAAACATATTTCTCAGTTTTCTGTTTTTTAATATTATTTATGATTTTTTCCATATTAAAGTTATAAATTTTAGTTAACAAAATATAGCAATCTTTTCTATGTGACATGTCTTGGAAGTCAAACTTAAAATATCTTCTCAAATCTCCAAATAAAATACAATATTTTTCTCTAGTACTTTTATTATTTTTTTATATGTACATTTTTAATCCATCTGGAATTTATTTATGAATATCGAATATAATAAGAATCTTTCCTTCCCCACTCAAAAAAAGACCTGGAGTTTTTAACTGACATAAAACACAACAAGAAGCAAGTAGTGAGGCAGGACAAACAGATTAATGCAATTTTAAACTTCCTTAACAAAAATCCAGGGCACACAAAAAAGGAAGTCAGTTCTACTGCATTCTGTATCCATTAGACTGCATCTAAAATATTTAGTTTTGGGTTTTACATCTAAACTGGGATATTGGCAAATTGGAGGATAATCAGAGAAGGGCCAACAGAATGACAGAGGTCTGGAAACACTGGTTTTAGAAGAATAATTCAAGGAATGCTTTGCTTGGAGAAGAGATTCTTGTTGATGATGAAAATTATATTCAGATTTAGGAACAACTGCCATGAAGAATATAGATTCATTCTGTGTAGTTCTAGATGTCAGCATTTGTTGCATTAAAATGTATAGCAATGCTTACTTCACTTAAATAAAAGGAAGAATTTTGTGTCCATTAGATCTGTTCAAAAATAAGGTACTGACATTCCCACTACTAAAGGATTTCAAACAATGACTAAATGTCATTCTATCAGGAAGTTTGTAGAGGAGATCCTTTCCTGGATTGGACAAAAAATCTCTAAGGCCTTCCCCAAATCTAAGATTTTACCATTCTGGACTATGTTTGACCTGCCTGAAGAAAATGGCCTAATAAGTAACCCTTATGCCTTTCAGAAATTTAGGCCTGAGTTCTGAAAATGACTTAAGTTGAGAAGATAAGACAGAGCATCAGTTGAAAAGCAGGAGCATTAACTTTGGGCATTTGTGTACCAGCTCAGACCTCACCACCCAGTAATAAGCAATAGAACTTTAGGCAAATAACTTATCTTGCCTGGGGTACAGTTTGTCATTCTAAAATGAGTGAAGTGAAGGAAGATATCGTTATGAGATAATCTAAAGATCTCATCAAAGTCTAAGATGCTATAATTCCATGTTTAATAAATAGGTGGAATAAACTACATAACCAGGTTTCCAAATAGAAACCCAGATGCCTATTCTAATAAACCTCAATCCTTTCAATGCCTTATCTTATTGAGAGCCGCTACAAGCAGATCCAGAGGTTAAATCCAAGATTCATACATTCATTATTAATCAAAATTTTTAAGAATCTATTGTGTACCAGGCACTACACTACTTACCAGAGATTCAAACATGATTAAAATGAAGTCTGCATTCTCAGACCTCACAGTTTAGTAGTGATGAGAGCCTAGTAGACTAACAATTACAATACGATGTGATAATTTTGTGGAGTGTCTTTAAGTGCCATAGGTTCAAAGACATGCATCTTCTAGGAAGTCTGTAAACAGTAGGTCTAGACAGTGTCTAAACACTCTTCCAGCTGTACATCTTGCACATGCTTCTGAATCAGAAGACTAGCTTGCCATACCCACCTCACCAGGGCTAACCAGTAGTTGTGTAAAGACAGATGCTGAGCAATGCCTCCAAGGCTCAAGTCAAAGACTCAAGCACAACTGCCTGTTTAAGATTAAAGATGCCTCTGGAGTCTCAATCAAGCAAACCATAAACAGCCTCTTTATATCCCTCCTGACAATGACCTTCTGTGGACATTTTCCATACTGCTGGCTCATCTAAGATTTCATAGTATGGTATAAATAAAACTCAAAAGGACATCTTTTCTATGCTTTAGCAACCTGATCAGTAAAGGCACATTTTGTTTTAGGGAAGAGTCTAATGATACCTCTGTGGTTATATTGGCAAAGTGTACTGATACAAGAGATGTCTGGGCTGTGGCTTGTCTAGTACCTAAAGTTGACCTTTGAAGAGATAGTTATATGATCTGCCTCTTAGAGCCTATAAACTATTGGGGCAGGATTCTCACATTATATTTTGTATAGCACTAAGCCCTCAGACTCCCACATTATGAAACTCCAGGTTTTGTCTCATTAGGAATAACCTGGCAGTACCTGATTAAGAACAGAGGAAGAGAAAATACATCAACTGACAGAACAGAACATTTCAACAGGATCCTGACACATGTGATTTCTTCTCCCACTACTAGTTTTCAAATAAAAACACAACCCCAGGTATGCAGCAGCTCAGGGAAAAAAGCTCATCTTAGAATAGTGGTATCAGAATCACCTGGAGGGCTTATTAAAACATGGAATGCTGACTCACAACCCAGAGTTTGTGATTCACATAGGTCTGAGGTGGTACCTAAGAATTTGTATTTCTGTAAGTTCCAGGTGATGCTGCTGCGGCTGGTATAGGGACCAAGCTTTGAGAACCACTGCCTTAGAAGATAGCTGATACTTGACAAATGCTCTCCCATCTCAAAGAACTTCCCAAGACAAGCCAGGCCTCTATGTCTACTATGGGTCTCCCTAGAGAGATCTCTCAGAAATGCAATAAGGAAAAGAATGGAAGTAAACAGTCTTAAGAGTTTTCCTGGGGCCAGAAGAAAAGATATGAATAGATCAATGACGTTTGATGTATGGTGTAAGTGGATAGCATCCACAAGAGGTGGAACCAACAACCTCATATCAATCAACATGGAGAAGACAAGGACACAAACCGTCAGGATATCATACTTCAGACTGTGGCTGTTTCTCCCATTCCTCAGGAATATCCTAGTCCTCTTGTTTTCTTGTTGTTTATGATGACTACTGGAGCTGAGCTCTTGGGCCTTTAAGTACTCCATGTATAACCTGAGAAACTCCAAGAAATTCTCTTTGTTATTATTTTTTCATTGAAGTATAGTTGATATATAATACTATATTAGTTACAGGTGTATGGTATACTGATTCACAGTTTTTAAAGGTTATACTCCATTTATAGTTATTATAAAATATTGTTGGGGCTTCCCTGGTGGCGCAGTGGTTGAGAGTCCGCCTGCCGATGCAGGAGACACAGGTTCATGCCCTGGTCCGGGAGGATCCCACGTGCCGTGGAGCGGCTGAGCCCGTGAGCCATGGCCGCTGGGCCTGCGCGTCCGGAGCCTGTGCTCCGCAGCGGGAGAGGCCACAGCAGTGAGAGGCCCGCATACTGCAAAAATAAAAAAAAATTTAAAAAAAAATTAAAAAATAAAATAAAATAAAATAAAATATTGTTGTACAATTTATCTTTGTAGCTTACTTTATACCTAATAGTTTGTACTTCTTAATCCCCTACCCCTGACTTGCCCCTCCCCCCTTCCCTCTCCCCACTGGTAACCACTAGTTTGTTCTCTATACTACCTGTGTGTCTGCTTCTTTTCTGTTATATTCACTAGTTGTTATTTTTTTAGATTCCAAATATAAGTGATATCATCAGTATTTGTCTTTCTCTGTCTGACTTATTTCACTTAGCATAATGCCCTCCAAGTCCATCCGTGTTGCTGCAAATGGCAAAATTTCATTTTTTTTTATGGCTGAGTAGTATTCAATTGTCTATATATACCACATCTTCTTTATCCATTCACCCGTGGATGGAAACCTAGGTTGCTTTCATATCTTAAGAAATTCTTATCTTTGTGATTTCAAGTTCCTCAAGGTGGATGTGTTGTCTATTTAAACAGCTCAATAGTTCACCAGTGTGGGTATTTATTATATTCTCTATAGCATGCTATGCTATCAGAATTTCTTTAGAGAGCAGTTAATTTAAAATCAAGTGATCCCTATAAGTGAAAGATTCTTCTTTATCTTTGGATACTTTCTTGGGTTTCCAAGGCTGGAAGTAAGGGCTCTCCTCACAGTGTCATCCACAGACCCTTCCTGACTTGTCATGGTGTGTGACTGTGGCCAAGCATATGCCGCTGATTAAAGCACTTTCAAGCTGGAATTGTAGTGCTCCGTTTGCTTGTATCCATTTCCAAAAACATGGCTGGCAGCTTGGGCTGATCCTGGACTTTCCCTTGTTCTCTGGACCTTGCTTCTGGCCCTGCCATTTCCCTTCTGGTCCACCTCACCTCAAAGAAGATGTAGGCCCCCATGGGAGAAAGGGGAGGCATTCCACAGACACAACTAAGAAGAAAGTGCCACCCCAGGGTAGAACCACTGGCTGCCCACCCAGGCTATTTTGGGGTGGATCCAACCCTACTGCTTATTTCTCTAAAATAAAACATCCAGTTAAATGTACACCAAATTCTTCTTTTTCTATGATCTTTAAATAAACATAGGCTTTGTAGGCCCCCAAAATAAACCTTTGAGAATAAAGAGGTAATTTTTTTCTAAGTATATTAGAAATAGATGGTTAGGAGTCTTCTAATCTGGCAAAGATAGAAAGTGGACCAAGACTCTTGGTCACAAATAGGCTTCTCACTTAAACCAATATGATCACCTCATGCATTCTGACCCGAGCAGTTCACTGGTTTCCAGGAAGACAGTTGGTCAGATATTTTAGCCTTAGATGTGGTTAAAGAACAAGAGAAAGGACCTTAGGCAAAGAAACCAGCAGAGAGAGAATCACTATGCTTTTTTTCTTTTTAATATAATTTCAAAACTGTGATTTGGATAGCTGTTATTTTGTGTCTTTTGAAAGCCATGGGGATAGATCTGTGTGACTCTCCTCCTCCGACAGAAAACTGAAACTGACATCCAGATAGATTTTGGCCAGGTCAGAGGTAGAACTCAAATTCGTAGGCATTAGTCCTGCTATTTAATGTCAAGGTCTTCATCTTCTAAAGCTTAGAAAGAAGTTCAAGAAGAGAAAATATATGTCACTATTATTTTGAGTGACATTAATTTGATACTCCCTAAAATATTTACTTGACTCTTCTCTTGTTTACTTCTCCACTCTAGCTACCTATTATTCTTTCTCTCTAAAAATGACTGAGGTAAGGTGGTAAAATTGGAATGCATAAACCTACCACATAGGGATGCTTTAAAGATTAAAAGGATAACCTACGAGAAAGCACCCAGCAGACAGATAGTAGATGCTCAATAGAGAACTCCTTCTTTCCTCGTTGGCAGAGAGAAAGCATCGCAAGATCATGAGCAAAGAAGTGTTGTTATGAGAGCTACATTAGGTTCTTCCCTTCATTGGAGTCAAATTGGTGAGAAAGGAGCATCAAGGTTTACACATCAAATCTGTCTGTGACTCTTTTGCAGACTAACTCTATTTTCCCCAACCATCACTGCAGGTTTTAGAACAAAGCACTGAACAAAGCAATGCTCCTCACAACCAAAGAGGGTTCTGCTAAACAAAACAGGCTAAACAACAACTTTGAACATAGTTCAAGGTTCTATCAGATTCCTGGCATCAGATTAGGAGTTCCTTTGAAGAAAAGATTGCTGTCTTCAATAGAACTCCTTACTAGCCCTTTCTTAGAGGGTGTAATAATACACTTTCTATTGGAACTAGGTAGTCATTTGGTCAACCAACAATTAAGGAAACAGCATTCATATTAGGTTACACAATCAGCATATATCTTCCTGTCTGGATGATTTTAAAGGCTATAAAGAACAAAATAGTTTTGCTCTAAGTACATATAAGTATATTCTCCATAAAAAAAGAGAAAGAATTAAATGCCCTACCATATACACATGAGAAGCCATGTCTTATAGTGAATGAGAGTGCAGCTTTGGGTTCAGATGGTCCTGAGTTCAAATTTCTTTACTAGGTTTGTGGACTTGGGAAAGTTATTTGACCTTTCTGAGTTGCAGTTTTCTCATCCATAAAATGGAAATGATAATAGCTTACCTGGTAGGGTTGTTAAAAATTGCATGAGGTAATGTGAATTATGTACTTATTATGCATACAGTGTCTGACCCTATAGGGGCTCCATCAATAAACAATGGTTAATATATTGGTGATGATTACTAATTGTGCCAAGATTGGCCAAGCTACCGTCACAGAGGCTATGTGCCTTGAGTGTTTTTGTTTGACACTTACCTTTAGCCAACTGAGCAATATAAGACAGAGTCCCCAAAAGTTCTTGGGAACAATGACCTCTTTGATGATCACCACCACCATATTGTGAAGTCTATGATCTGGCCAGTCAGAGTCTATCCAGCCAAGGCCACTTCAGAACTTTGGATTGGAGTTCCATCACTGGAATAGCTGCTGTGGTGTCTCCATGAGCTTGAGGAGCTTAATGGGGTTGGGCGGGGAGGTGGGTTGTGGGCAGGAGGCTTCAAACTTCCCTGGATCTTACCATTGCCTCAGAGGTGTTTCAGCTGAGTCAACCACCAGGAGGTGGAAGCCTAGCCTCCTAGTGTTTATTCACAACCAGAAATAGGCCATAACCCAGGTTTTCATAATTCTGAAAACCTTGTACCATAGCCTGAGTATTCAGCTTCCCCCATCAAAAATAAAGACAACTCTCCATCTAGAGACTGGCCAAGCAAGAAACTCCTTCTATTGTAGGAAATGGGGACTCACTCTGTTGCCCTTTGACTCCAGGCAGGCTCTGAATGTCTCCTTTCTAAATAGACTTATTCAAACTCCTCAGGTAAATGTCTCTCCTCTGACAAGGAGCCAAGCGTTCGAAGTCCTTGAAAAGTTTAGTATTTACCTTCCAGAAGTTTCTAATCTCCATAATAGTCTCTTCACATCCTCTTCACAGCATTTAAGGTGTTAGGACTTTCTCAATGGATTGCTGAGTGATTGCAATTAAGGAGACAGACTTTGACAGTAAACTAATTTATGTTTGTGGCCACCTAAGCCATGTTTTTTTTTTTTTTTTTAACATCTTTATTGGAGTATAACTGTTTTACAATAGTGTGTTAGTTTCTCCTTTATGACAAAGTGAATCAGTTATACATATACATATGTTCCCAAATCTCTTCCCTCTTGCATCACCCTCCCTCCCACCCTCCCTATCCCACCCCTCTAGGTGGTCACAAAGCACAGAGCTGATCTCCCTGTGCTATGCGGCAGCTTCCCACTAGCTATCTAATTTACATTTGGTAGTGTATATATGTCCCTGCCACTCTCTCACTTCATCACAGCCATGGTGTTTTGATAAAGAGAGATAACTACTCGTGGATGCAGTAGAAACTTTCGTTTGGTGAGGTGAGCATAGTATAAGAAAAGCTGCCTCTCCAGGGCACTCTGGATAAAATGACATATAATGAAAGCAAAAATAACAGAACAGCTTCCAGACCAAATAGTCCTCTGCTATGACAGGATTTGTTTTTTCGTTTGGTTTGCTTCTTTTCACTTGTAGATAGATAAACAAACAAACATTGTAAGAAAGCACAATCATATAGAGAAGCAAACTAAACAAACGTTTCCTAGGAATCCACGAATATTAATGCTGTAAAATACAACCTCTTGGTCTCTTTATATATACAGTTAATCTTAGATGACTGCTTAATAATCCATTTTATGAATGTACCACAATCATTTAACCAAGGCTGAATTGTCAATATTTGGATAGTTTCCAGATTTTCAGTATTACAAAAACACTTTGATGAATGACATAGTCGATAAATATTTGTTCTTAGTCAGTATCCTTTCCTTACAATAAGTTCCAAGATATTGCATTTGTTGAGTGAAAGGCTCTGCACAGGATTTTGTTCACATGAAGAAGGCTGCTCTGAACATTCCATGCAGGACTCCTATGGAATAGATGCAACATATGTCTCCTGGGAGTGGACTTTCCAGGTCTTGGATAAAGGACCATATGGCTCAGTTTTCCCAGGCAGTCCCAGTTAATTTCTGCTGACCCAGGGACTCACCCTTTTAGTGACCCTTTTTATTCTCAAAAGTGTCTTGGTTGGGGCTTCCCTGATGGCTCAGTGGTTAAGAATCTGCCTGGCAATGCAGAGGACACGGGTTTGAGTCCTGGTCCGGGAAGATCCCACATGCCGCAGAGCAACTAAGCCCGTGAGCCACAACTACTGAGCCTGCGCTCTAGAGCTCACAAGCCACAACTACTGAGCCCACGTGCCACAACTACTGAAGCCCATGCACCTAGAGCCCATGCTCTGCAACAAGAGAAGCCACCGCAATGAGAAGCCCACCCACCGCAACGAAGAGTAGCCCCCTCTTGCCGCAACTAGAGAAAGCCTGCGCGCAGCAACGAAGACCCAACGCAACCATAAATAAATAAATAAATTAATTATTTTTTTAAAAATGTCTTGGTTTAGGCAATGTATAGATAGTCATCCTAGTCATAGGGTAGATGAATGCTTTCCTTTTAGAGATAATGAAAAACTGTTCCCCAAATTGTTGCACCCACTCAAACTGCCCCAATAATGTAAAAGTGACGCTCTGGATCCACAGCCTCTCTGACACCTGGTCCTGTCAGACTTTTTCATGTTTTTCAATCAAATGGTTGTAAAATCCTATTTTATTAAAATCATGATTTACATGTCCTGATCTTTGTTGATGTTATATACCATTTCATATTTTTGCTAGCCATATATATATATATTTTTTTTTTCTTCCTTTCCTTCGAAATGCCTGTTTATACCTATTGACTACTTTCTATTCTGATGTTTGGGTTGAGCCAACAAAAACTGAACACAACCCAAATGCCTATCAAAAGGAGAGGACATGAATGAGCTGTGCTGTATACAATGTGGTATAATTCAGCAGCCAAAATGAGTTCATCAAAGTATCATGCGACACTATGGATATCTTAGCAATATATTATTAAATTAAAAGATAATTTTGTGGGCTTCCCTGCTGGCGCAGTGGTTGAGAGTCCTCCTGCCGATGCAGGGGACACAGGTTCGTGCCCCGGTCTGGGTGGATCCCACATGCCGCGGAGTGGCTGGGCCCGTGAGCCATGGCCGCTGAGCCTGCGCGTCCGGAGCCTGTGCTCCGCAACGGGCGAGGCCACAACAGTGAGAGGCCCGCGTACCACATAAAAAATAAAAAAATTTTGTAAATATTAAATACACATATTTACATATGTATATATACACATATATACCAAAAATAAAATTTTAGAAATACGAATGCTCCCAAAAAATCTGTATAAAAGAGAAAACATTTATATGATGATGAATAAGAGATTCAGGTTACCTCAGAGAGGAGGGAAGCAATAGGATGAAATCCAGAGACCTTATGGTTATTAAGTCAGTTATCATCAAGATAAGAGCATTTGTTTAGGGTGGTGCATTCTAAGGATTTATCACAAATAAACAAGGAAGTAAACAAACAAAAGAAGACCATGTTTATGTAATGAGTCAAGATTACCATTAATTCGTCTCCAATGAGGATAGGGGAGGAAATGCAAATTTTAAGGTCATATAGAAATATTACCAGATCTGCCCTCAAGAAAGATTAAACAATTTATATTCCCACCAAAATGTATGAGTGCCTATTTCACAGTGCCCTGAATTATTCTGTAATGCTAAAGCGATTGGATTGAATGCACCCGGGCCACGGTGTATGGAATGAAATGGGAACCTCTGTCCCCAATCCCCTAATGGTGAGGCATTTGGTCCACCTTTACCGGTCTCATCTTTGCTGAAAGCCTGCCTATTTTGGTCTGCTGCTGGAAGATGGGATGTGAAGTGCGGCCTATATAGCACTGGGCTGAGGGGTGGAACCATACGAAATGTCTCTATTACCATTGTTTTTAGTGACTCCCAGATGTGAAGAGAACCACCTGCTCCCCAGCTGTTTCCTTGCTTACTCCAGCCACAGCCCCCTTTCAGCAACATTTTCTCCAAATGTATTTGCCAGTACTATTCTAAAAATGGCCTGCTGTCCATCACTAACATCATTAACAGTAGCAACTAATGTCTGGTTTTTGTTTAAGATGCCAGAAGTGTCAGGTATATAAATAAGAATACATATACTTGTATTTACCTATTAATTTTTAAATCAGATAAATATGCTTAGGCCTCTGCCCTCCAGTCATGAGACATTGCATCTCAGCAAAGTTTAAGAGCCCCTTTCCCTCCCAAAGATGGTAGGAGAATAGAAATGGCTGAAAAGGAGATGGTACTCTAACTAGAAAATTTAATCGATCGCTGAAGTGCACATGGTCCAAGCTCGTGTCCATGTGCATGTAGTTGCCTCTATGGAAAGTGGAGCTGGGGACCTATTGTTGAGGCTCATCGCACTGGCCTCCACAAGGACTTCCATCAAAGATCTGTCCATCTTCAGTGAGCCCCATGAGAGCAGAACTTGGCCCCCATCATATCTATTTGAAATAAAATATGTATTCAATAAAATCACTCACCTCCACACACCTTCAAGTCTTGGGAGATCCCAGTCTCCTTCCCACCCACACCGCCCCCTCCAAACCTTGGAGCTCCTCTCCCTCTTGGATTATCCTTCAGGCTGCCTCAGTTTGCCTGGTTGTAAAGGCCTGTTTATCTGAGGGGTTATCTTTCGGTCTTTCCAGAGTCTTCTAGAGTAGTGAATACAAAGTAAACTGATATCTTACAAAAAATTCCAGAGGTTTATGACATTGTCCTAGTGAACATATCCTCAAAGTATGTCAAAAATCTACCACTTCTCTCCAGCTCCTTTGCTGTCACCTAATTCAAGCCACCATCATTCTTATGTGGATGGTTACAACAAATATAAACAAATCTCCTTTGTTTTCTTCAGATGTATTCTCCACAGAGCAGCCAGTGGGAGATTTTAAAAACACAAATTGGATTGTGTTACAGCCTTAGTTGGTAAGATATGAAACAGTAAGAATAATAAAGTATTCAAATTTAAAATCCTAATCAAGGACAAGGCCTATAAGCCATCCAGCCTTATTCCCTGCTGCTCTTCTCTAGGTGCTAGACACAAACAGTTTTGTTTTTCTTTCTTTCCTGTTTTTAAACTGTCCCTGGCTCTTCACTACCACAGGCTTAGTCTATCCCTCTGCCTGAAATCTTTTCCTGTCTACCTCCTGCTTATGCCTTGGGTCTTAGCTAAATGCTACTTCCTCAGAGATGTCTTTCATTGATTTCAAAATCTAAATGAGTGATCCTGTTTTCATTTCTCCTTATACCCTTTATTATCCTTCCTGGTAGTTTCACAATTCATCATTATCTACAGGTTGGCCCTGACCACGTATTTCTAGTGCTTAACGAATAGTAGACACTGAAGAAATTAATGAATGAAAGAGAAAGATATGCAACCTTGAGTGGCTTAAGTTCTACTTAGGCAGACACACACACACACACACACACACACACACACACACACACACACACACAGTAGTTACAGTAGATATGGATTATTCAACAACCCCACCCTCTCCTAATTCTCGGTTCAGAAACTGAGTAACAAGAGGCCCAACCCAACCATTGTTACAGCCTTTCTGTTTCATATTACTGTTGACTGACATACTTGCAAGCAATTCAATCCATGTGCAAGGATTCCATGAGACAGTCAGTCATGAGACAAAGGCAAAAATGCCTTAGTTCTATATTTGCTACAATCTGTGCCATTTTTCATCCTTCCTATCTGTGGCTTTTTTTTCTGATGCATGGGAGACCACTATAAATCTGGCAAATATACTTACAAACTGGAATAATAGGAACATATGCCAGGAATAAATATATATTTACTTCCAAGCAGAAAGTGAGCAATATTTGTCCTTGCACTTAATCAACTTTAAGAAGAACCAGCCTCTTGGGGGACATCCTGCAATCTTTCCCCTTTCACCAAGTCTCCTCCATAACACCACTCCACCCCTACCCCCCAATTCTTCACTTTGGTGAAGCAGAAAATTTCAGCTGGTCTTTAAAAGTATACAGACTGATTAGAAATTATTTTCCTGAAAACTAGGAATTACTCTGTTAAAAAAAAAAAGTCGTACCCATTGGAAAATGTTTCTAAAAACAGTTCTAGGACAAGAATAAACAAGAATATTTGTAGTTGCCTCTAAGTCATTAAGTTGGTAACTGAATTAGTTTTTCCTTCATATCACATCAGAGAGACTTCAAGCAGTCTCACCGCTGGGAATTTATCCTGTGGATGCATTCCTATGTGAAGATATTCATTGTGCTTTCATGTAATTTCCCAAAATTGAAAACAACATAAATGTTTATCAGAAAGGGTTGTTTTAATCACCCATGTCCAATCTATGAAATATAATACTATACACTCCTGAAAAAGAATAAGGGGGATCTACAAGTACTAACATGGGAGAAGGGCTAAGAAATACTATTAATGAAAATGCAAAGGACAAACTATGCATAAATAGAATCCTATTTGTACAAAAATAAAATTATATAATACACTATTCAGAAAGCATTTCTAGAAGGATATTCAAGAAACTTTTATTGCAGATATTTTTGGGAAATGAAAGTGTGGCTTGGGGTGAAGAGAACTTTTACTTTTTAAATTTTATACTCTTCTGTACCTTTTGATTATCTTTTAATCATGAATGGGTATTACTCTTTGTTATTAGATTCTTTTACTATTACACATATATCAGTTTAAAGCTAGAGTGCTTTTAGATTGAAGTTACTTGGGAAAATGCCCTGGCTTCTTTTCTCACTGTGTATATTCAGTTTCTGTATCCCAGTTACAGTTGTGGGCTATGCATTGCCTTAGCTTGCCCCATTTCTAATAATATTATGTGCTGGCAAGTCTGAATTTTCATTTCTGCTACTGGACTCTTTAATCCTGCTTATTTTAAGAAACACTTTCAGGTTTCTTTACAGAAATCTGTTAAAATAGTGATTTTAAGGTTCCTTCTAAATTTAAGTTCAAAATCAAAATTGTATGGGATCCTTAGTCTTTCAGCTAATCATTCATTTAACCTACCTTTATGGACATAGCATTGCATATGTAGCATTTTGCAAGTTACAAGTTGATTAAGACAAAGTACCTGATTTTAAGGAGCGTGAAATGAAATGGGAGAGATAGAAACTAGTTTTACTCTATATAACCTGTTCCAAAAAGTTCTTAATGCAAAGGCGGAGTGGGACACAGAAGAAAAGTTATTAAATTACACTGGATCAAGGAAGATTTCTAGGAAAACATAGCAATTAAGATGAATCTCAAGGGCTTCCCTGGTGGCGCAATGGTTAAGAATCTGCCTGCTAATGCAGGGGACGCGGGTTTAAGCCCTGGTCCAGGAGGATCCCACATGCCACGAAGCAACTGGGCCCGTGAGCCACAACTACTGAGTGTGCGTCTGGAGCCTGTGCTCCGCAACAAGAGAGGCCGCGATAGTGAGAGGCCCGCGCACCGCGATGAAGAGTGGCCCCCGCTCGCCGCAACTGGAGAAAAGCCCTCGCACAGAAACGAAGACCCAACACAGCCAAAAATAAATAAATAATTTAAAAAAAAAAAAAAAAGATGAATCTCAAAAAAAATAAAGTAATAGTTGGTACAACGCCACTACCTTCACTAGAACATTTTACGTGACCTGGAATTAGACAATTTTAGACGTAGAGGTGACCTTAAAAGAATATGAAGTCTAACCCTCCTATTTTAAAAATGAAGAAACATTATTTTTTAAAACAAGCCCTGGGGTTTCAGATTAAGTGATCAGTACAGAGTAGACATTCCTTCCCTCCAGGACCAGCTACATAATTTACAAGACACCTTGTTCAAAATGATTAAGAATTTCAAGACAACTACAACAAAGCATTAAATCAAGCATGTGCCCTTCTGAGCACGGGGCCTTGTGTAACTACCACATGGTCCTCAGGCCAGCAATGCAGGCCTCACTCCCTCCTCTTACCTAAGTTCCTAGAAGGCTCTAGAGTCAGAATGTAAATAAGAACGCAGACCTCCTCAGGCCCTGTTTCATGCCCTGTGCTCTTCAGATTTAGAACAAATACCAATTCAACTGGAAATGCCAATATCATGTATAGAGGATAATGCATTTTAAATTTTTCCTGTGCACAATTGTACAATTGTGTTAAGAAATGTATAAAATCACATTGCAGCAGTTGCTCAAATAGCTAAATAATCCAGGCCTTTAAGCAATGGAATGGGTCATGAATTCTGCCTTCCACTTTTTCATTTTTGCGTATTATAAAAAACAGATGAATTTATAATGCTGCTTTTAAAAAATGATTACTATAAGAAAAAACCCTACAGAATAAGGAAAAGCATGCTTCTAACAAGGCTGATGGTATACTCAACCCTTACCTATATAGACAAACACTTCTCAAAATTAAAAAAATTAAAAATAATCAATTAACCTAAAGTTTTTTTAACTGAGGGGATAGGAAAGTCTTATAATGATTTGTCTATATAAATGAATAAATGTGTGCCTTCATTTATTCATGTAATAAACATGAATAAACATGAATCAATGCGCCAAGAGCCTGGGACAAAGCTAGTTCACAATAGGTGTTCACTAAAAGTGAGTGATGACAGATGAATGAGTGACTAAATAAAGAACCACAGCGGAATGTTATTTGGCCACAAAAAGGAATGAAGTACTGACACATGTTACAACTTGGATGAAACTACAAAATATTATGCAGTGTAAAAGAAATCAGACATAAAAGGCCACATATTGTATGATTTGTTTATATAAAATGCCCAGAATAGGCAAGTCTATAGATGCAGAGAGTAGATTAGTGGTTGTCAGGGGCTGGGAAGAGGAAGGAATGGGGAGTGACTGCTTATGGGTATGGGTGGTTTGGGTTTTTTAATATGATTAAACGGTTCTGAAATTAGAATGTGTTGATGGTTGCACAACTCTGTGAGTATACTAAAAACTATTTAATTGTACAGTTTAAAAAGGGTGGATACTATCATATGTAAATTACAGCTCAATTTAAAAAAATTTTTTAAAGAACTAGACCAAGATGGAGAGAGTGACTAACTTGATAAAGATCAAATATTCCGTAAGGGACTTCCTTGATGGCACAGTGGTTAAGAATCCTCCTGCCTGTGCAGGGGACACGGGTTCGAGTCCTGGTCCAGGAAGATCCCACATGCCACGGAGCAACTAAGCCTGTGTGCCACAACTACTGAGCCTGAGCACTAGAGCCACAAGCCACAACTACTGAGCCCATGTGCCACAACTACTGAAGCCCATGTGCCTAGAGCTCGGGCTCCGCAACAAGAGAAGCCACCACAATGAGAAGCCCACGCACTGCATGAAGAGTAGTCCCCCTCACCACAACTAAAGAAAGCCCGCACGCAGCAATGCAGACCCAACAGAGCCACACACACACACACACACACACACACACACACACACACACACACACACAAATTCAGTTAGTGGAATTCTGAGTCTAACATCAAGACTTCTGGCTCCTACCTAGGGCATTTCCCAGTCTATCAAGCTACCACCCAGAAATTTGCAGAGCACCACTAGTTCTCTCTCAGGTGCCATAGACATGAGACTTACACACAGGAACCACATGGACCAAGGTGTTAACCCAGTGGAGGCTGCACTCTGACTCCAGAAGCTCTGGCCTGTGAGTGGTGTAGCACAAAGCAGAGAGAAAGAATGAGGGGAGAGCTCCTTCCAAGAGGTTCCTCATTTTCTCTCCGTCTTCCTTGATATCTCCCCAGAGGCCCTTGTATCTCAGGTCTTGCTTGAGAATCCAGAATAACTAGCAATATCCCTATGGGGACTCTGCTGTATTCCGTGATATCTTAGAATATTCATTTCCTGTTTTCTCAAGTCTAATTTATTTCTAGGCTAGCATAGAGCAAGATGACCCATAACCTCTTGTGAACGCTTGATGTTTATCCTTCAGGACATATGTTAAGCCTATTAATTTGGCTAATAATAAAATGACAACAATCACAGCTTGTCCTTGCTTGTGGGTTATGTGTGACAGTTTCCTAAGGTTTCTTTTATTTTGTACATGCCTTTATATGTTACAACAGAGTGAGGCAAGCATCATCCACTGTCTCTCTTTTAAAGCAAAGGAAATAAACATAGCACTAAAACCTCCATCTCTTAACTCCTAGTTTATTTTTCTCTCTTCTTTCCTACCAAGGGGATCAAGCAGAATTTCTTACGCTTAGTATTTTTGCCTAAAGGTTGGAGTGAATTATAAGGGAGGTAGGTGATAGGGACATGTGGTTTCTGTCCTCTCAAGAAAAGTTGAACGTTATGGTCCTGCTCCCAAAATAGACAATCAATCATAGTTAAAATGGCAACATGTCACTGGAAAAGGAAAGGAAAAGCAAATATATAAAATAAAGCAGATATGTAGTATCAGGTAGCACCAAGGAGATGAAAGATTTAACTCTACATGTGTGTAAGAGGTTTTATACAAAAAATTGTATACTTACCTCGAGGCCCAAAAGAAAAAGCAGAAATGTTGTCTACATGTTCATTGTTGTTACATAGCCATCTCTCTAATTTTGAAATCAGCAGTCATTCCTTGATGCATGTGTTATCTGGGAGTGGAATTTAGGAGAACATAGAGAACAAAAGGTCTGCCTTCAAACTGTGAAGCAGAAATAACAGGCAACTAGCCAAAATTTACGTGATTCTTCAACTTTTGGTCAGGATTGGAGTGCCTCTCCCTCACTGACCAATATGGAATGGAATGTAAGGTTGTGACTAACGGGTTCTCTGCAATCCTGAGATTAGTTCTGTTCTAACCAAATCCCCTGGATTCCTCTTAGCACCAATCTATTGAGCCTCCCTGGGGACCATCCCTCACCCACTCACAGAACTCCGGGGGTATCTCAGTGACAGTGCCACCCCCCCCCACCTGCTAGTCAGCCTTCACTCAGGCACTTGAACCAATTTTCAGTGAACTCAGAATAATTGAATGGGACACCATCCCACCCACCAGCAACCAGTGTCTGTCCTGTGGAGTGTAGGAAATGACGGGTTTGAAATCCAACAAACTCAGGACTTTATCTCAACTCTGCTTTGTAACCTATGTAAAACTTGAAAGTGTTCATCTCATTGGACCATCATTTCCTCATCTACAATAATGAAGATGTCAGTATCCTTCTTTAGAAGCGTTGTTTTAAAAGAAAATGAGATAAAGAACAAAACGTTCACTTTACAAGTATTTCTTAACAAATCTTAGATTCCTTCCTTCCTTTTCCAAAGCTAATGACTTCAGTCAGGACAAGCAGTATCTTGAGAGTAGGAAGGTTCTGAGGGATCAATCCCAGAATACATGAATACATGTATTCATTAGAAGGCATTTGACTTAATTAATTCCCTGAAACTCTTTACATGGACTTTCTTGTCCTCTGTCTACTCCAGTGTTTCTAAACCTTTTGTTCATTACCACACCAGTAAAGAGCCTTTATAGATAATTTTTTAAATCTTCTCTCTCCCATGAAGTTTAATAGCACAAATATACGATTATACTTGATTATGTATCACATGTATATCTGTGTTTTTTACATAGAAAGAGCAAATTTTTTCACCCGCCCCCCAAGAACCAATTTTTATTCCCTTGGGGGTGATATTGACTCCATTGAGGATAGATGGCCTATTCTATAAAACTGAGGATTTATGAGGAGATATTTCTTAAAGATTGTGGAGGAAGACAATGTTGGATTCTATTTTGGAGCACTCTTCCCTTCATCATCTCATAACTATTAGAAGTACGAGAGAGTTAGCCAAGTTTTAGCAGATTTATTATTTCCTATGATTAGCCACCAGGGTCCAGGTCAACATGTCAGAAATAAAGAAAGAAGCCTGGGGTTCAAGAAATTAAATGCTGCTAGGCCCTAACCCTCTGATGTGTTCTTCCCCACTCAGGATATTGTGACATGCCATCTGCAGCTTGAGTACACAGATACTACGGCTAAACCTCCAAAAATTCATCCCATGTCGGTTAACTAAATGGTTTTAACTCTACTCTATGAAGATGTCCAGACTCTGCCCCATTTTAAACTTTGATTCCCCACTTAAAATTACAACTGATACCACTTTCATCTTAGTGCAAATAATTGAAGTTTTTCTGGGGGAACTTTCCTAAACTGCAGCCTTTATTTGAATTTTTAAAATAATTCTGAGGACAATTGGTAAGACTTTATTTGTACACTAAGCTTCTACAAAGTAGGGCACATTTCTTATTTTTTTGAGAAAAACCTCAAAATCTTGTAATAAAAAATTTTAATGAGAAATGGAATTTTGTCACTGTAAATAATAGAGCAATACCAAATTTAGTCAAATTCAAGGTAATAATATAAAAATTAATAAAATAGAACACTACTAAGTGTTGGGGAGACTGAAGCAACTGAAACTCTCATACACTCACTGCTGGTGGAAATCAAAATGATACAACCACTTTGAAAAACAGTTGGGCATTTTCTTAACAAGTTAAATATACACTTACCATGTTATCCAATGAATCCTAGTTATGATATTTGCCCAAGAGAAATGACAATATAAGTCCACATATGATTTGCACACAAATGTTTATAGCAGCTTTGTTCATAAATAACCAGGAACAAACTGTGATATAGTCATACAATGTAACACTACTCCGCAATAAAAAGAACGAATTACTGATAAATGCAACAACATAGGTGAATCTCAGAAACAATATGCTGAGTGAAAGAAGCCAAACACAAAAGAGTACACATTATCTGATTCCATTTTTGTGGAACTCTGTTAAAGATGAATCTAATGCATAGTGGCAGAAAACCAATCTGAGGTGCCTGGGGCAGGGTTGGTGAGTAGAGGGTAACTGGGAAGGACACAAGGGAACTTTTGTGGGGGGATGGAAATATTTTATATCTCGCTTGTAATAGTGGTTACCTAGATGGTTACCTTTGTCAAGGGTTATCAACTTAAAATGGGTGCATTAAAAATGTAGGCCAAAATAATAAAGATACAGCAGTGAAAGTTACCAATGTGAAACTGCCACAAATAGTATTTGTGGTATAAGTCCCAGCACCATTTTCTATAGCTTGATGGAGACGTAATTTACATACCATTTCTCCCATTGTAAGTGTATAGATAGATGACTTTTAGTAAATGTATAGTTATGCAGCTATCACCACAGTCCAGTTTAGAACACACCTATCACACCAAAAAGCTCCCTTGTACCTCTTTCCCAATCCATCCTCTCTCCCACCCCAGCCCCAGGCAACCACCAAAGCATTCTCTGTATACCTTTGCCTTTTCTAGAAATTTCATATAAATGGAATTTTATATAACACAAACTGTAGTCTTGTGTGATTGGGTTCTTTTTTGTGTTCTTTTATTGTTTCTTTCCCTTTTTTGTTTTCTTAAGAAGAGGAAACTCAAGTCCAGAGTGAGCATGGGACTTGTCTGAAATGTTAGTAGCAGACCCAGGACAAGAGCCCACATTTGCTGATTCTTAGTCCAGGACCTTTCCATGATGCCATGCTATTGCCAGAATACAGGGTTTTCCAGGATAGAAAAAACCTTGGTGCAGGAGGTCAGATCTGCTGTTATCTCATGCTCTGTAATTGAAGCAAATAGCAGCTTCTCTAAGGCTAAATTATCTGTATATAAAATGAGGATAACAAAATCTAATGCATAACTCTGTCATGAGGAATAAATTAAGTGTACAAAGTGCAGAAGACAGGGCCAAGCAAATATTAAAAAGTTAATAAATGATCATTATTGTTGACTAGAAAATCATTAAAGCACATTCCATCTTGAGAAAAAGGACCTAGGGAGGGAAAGTAATGCAAGTTGTAACTGAAAATTAGGGTTTAAGCCTTGACTTATATAAAAGAAAAATGAATTCCACAGATCAAAGGCAGTGCCAGTAAAACTAAGAATAAGTTGCTAAATGTAGTTAACTGAAACGTTGCTTTACTTCCTTAGTAGGAAGAACATTTTATGAATAATCCCTTTTTTTTTTTTTTTTTTTGGCCTGATGTTATGCCTAACTCAATAGTTCTCAGTCCTGGCTGCACATAAGAATCACCTGGGTAGTGTTAAAAACTGCCAGCGCCTGGGTCCTAGCCCAAAACTTCTGAGCTGTCTGGGCATTGGGGATTTTAAAGGTTCCCCTGGCAATGTTAATATATAGCCATTGTGAAAAAGCTGTGGCCAAACTAAGAATCTGATTTATTTCCTGTGATTTAGGGAACCGTTTCAAAATAGTGGATTAAACAGTCTCTAGAGTGTACCACTTCTAACACCTCAGGATGAGGCAAACCACAGAGCCTTCCTGCCCCCATCCAGGTGTTCCATCCACAAATGATCTTTCTCAATTTTCTAAGCAGAGTTGGAGGTTTGGGCAATCAAGTGTGAAGGCTTTGTATGAGTGACATTAGCTATTTCTGCTCAAAAAGGGGAGGCTGTCCTCTGCCTCCACCTCCACTGCCACTTTTCTTTTCACTCTTCAGTCAGAACTGGGTTTTAACACATATTCCTAAGCAATATGTGTGCATCTTGCATGCGTAACTATTATAAGGGGACAAAATCTGCCTGGACTATTGCTCTAATTTAAAAGCTCTAAATACCCAGAAAGCCTGGAGAAGTCCTCTACCCTCTCTGGTCTCCAAGTATTTATTTATAAAATGAATGGAGTTCAAGTTATGAACTCTAAGGTGTTTTCCAGTTACTGTGATTCAATGGTTGTAATTATCACAGCTAATACAATAAGAGCAAATTCTTCATTTACGGTCCCGTTTACGACTCGGTTGCTAGTACTGAACAACTCCTAAAGTGAGGGTTTAGATTTCTGTTAAAATCATTCGCACATACACATAAGTGATATATTTGATCTCTGAGTAGTATATTTAAATTACATTTCCCAAGAAAGACAATGGCTCAGCACATAATTTCCAGAAGGAACTGACAGATGTAATGGAGGAAATGCTACATTAATAAATTATTATCCCTGACAGATAACATAATGACAGAACCCTAATTGATGTACTAATTGGTCAACTACAATATTGCAAAGTTGTGATATGACATTAATCATTACCTGGTGAAAAGATTAAGAGCCTTTGTGTGATGCTGCATCTTCCTAGGTAAATCACTAATAAATCCACATAAACCAGAAGTACCAGAAGAAAGCTTTTGCTATGGAATTGAAGGACAGTTTGTTTAAAGAAAGGAAAACAACTCAAAATAGTAAAGTAAATATTTTCCTCTGCCTTTGGGTGACCTTACGCTCAACCTCTTTCCTTGTGAGAATGCTGTCTCCAAGCCTGTGGTTTTGTGGCATGTCAGTAATTCTGGAGAGCCTCTCTGTAGTTTGGCAATAGGCCACTTCCCAGCCACACTGGCCTGATTTCCTCCTCTTCTCTCCACAAAAACCTGTATACTCACTAGCTTCCTCCTTTCTTAAGATAGATTCTCTTTCTTTAATGCCAATATCAGCTCATTGCCCCTGAAATAACTTTAACAAGATTCCTCTTCCTAATTTCTAAGGCACAGCCTGGCAGGTCTCCCAGTTATAGAGAAACTGCTTTTGTGTGGTACGAGGTTAAAAGAAAGGAGGGTCAGTGACATAACTTATCTGCAGTAAGAGTCACCTTAAGTTCATTGGTTTAGTCACTTGTAGAGGTTTGAGGATAACAGGTAATTAAAGAAAGTATACAAATCCAAGAGGTTAGATACTGCCCTAAGAATATAAGGTAAAATTTCACTTATATAAGATAAGTAAGTTCTAGATATCTGCTGTATAACCCTATGCCTGTAGTTAACAAACCTTATTGTACACTTTAAAAATTTTAGGAGGTTTGAAAAAAAGAATGTAATATGGCACAACTCAGTGCATCGTGTCATGGCTGGCAAGTGCAGAGAACCCAGTGGTGTGTCACTGTCCCACTGCCAGGATGTCTCAAACAGGGACTGCACACACCAAACAAAGAGATGGGAAACACGTGTTCCAGAAGAGGGTCTATCTGGGGCCAGACTTCTGTGTTTCCCCGTGCATTTCTGAAACCAGACCTCTTCTTCATGACTGCCTTAATCTGCTCCGGCTGCTGTAACAAATACCATAGACCCAGTGGTTCACACAACAGATATTTATTTCTCGCAGTTCCGGAGGCCGGCAAGTCTGAGATCAGGAGGCCAGCACAGGGGGTCTCTGGTGAGAGCCCTCCTCCCGCTTTGCAGACAGCTCCCCTCACTGCATGCTCAGGTTGTGGGGAGGGAGAGCAAGGAAGACGGGCTCTCTTCCTGTTCTTGCAAGGCCACCAGTCCTCTTAGGGCTTAACCCATATGACCGCCTTTAACCTTAACTACCTATAGAATCCCATCTCCAAATACAGTGACACTGAGGATGAAGGCTTCAACAGATGAGTTTGGGGGAACACAATTCAGTCTGTAGCATGACCCAGCAACCCACACAGAATATCCCCAAAAGCTAAACTCACGTTCACTCTTTAGAGTAACATTTCACAAATGCCTTATTTTTGATAACAGAATGCTTTATCCAAAATAAATTTTTACAAAGATATCCAGGATATAATAAATAAATAAATAAATAAATAAATGGAGTAGCGCCCACCTTATCTTAGGGGGTAGATTCCAAGACCCCCAGGGGATGCCTAAAACCATGGATAGTGCTGAACCCTATAAATACTGTTTTTTTCTATACATACATACCTATGAAAAAGTTTAATTTATAGATTAGGCACCATAAGAGAGTAACAACAATAACTAGTAATAAAATAGAGCAATTATAAAATATACTATAATCAGTGTTATGTGAATGTGGTCTCTCTCCATCAAAATATCTTATTATGTAAATTTGATGCCATTTTCCTTATAACTAAGCACTTAACCACGCACTGTGGCTGTAACTTTTGCAGTTTGAGGTGCGACAGCAAAACTAGCACAAACTTCTTTTTCCTTCTTCGCAGTTTCACAGATAGAAGACCCATTCTTGCTGTAGATCTTAGCAACCCTAGTATATGACTTTTTTTTCTTATTAAGTCAAGAACTTCTGCATTTTCACTTAAAGGAAGAACTTTACAGCTTCTCTTTGGCATGGCCGAATTGCCAGATCGCTGTGCCTTTTGAGCTGTGGGACCATTATGAAGGAAAATAAGGGTTACTTGAACACAAGCATTGCAGTGCTGCGATAGTCAATCTGATAACCAGATAGCTAATAAGTAACTACCAGGCTAGAATATGCTGGACAAAGGGATGATTCACATCCCAGGCAGGACAGAGTGGGATAGCGTGAGATTCCATCACACTACTCAGAATGGCATGCAATTTACAACTTATGAATTGTTTGTTTCTGGAATTAAGCGGGTGACCTCAGGAAAGTAAAACGGCGAGTAACTGAAACCTTGGATAAGGGGGGACTACTGTAAATAAATAATGTACTGGAAGGTGAGGTTGGAAAATGTTTTCAACCTGTGTAGATGTGGACATTTGTTTTGGCACCAAAGCAGCTCTATGAGAAAACACATAGGAGATTTCTAGGAGCTGCTATCCTGGGCAAATAGCTCAAGGGGCACATACCTTGAAACCCCCAGGGGAAATTTCTTCATTGCTATCACACAGGAGAATCTGTAAAAGCAGCTGTACCTCTGTGGTTATCATGCAACATAGTGCAGCCAACATGACCCTGACTGCATGAAGAGAATCTGCCAGAGGGTGTCTCATCCTGAGTCATCAGGGTATTTGGCAGGGGGATTTAAGCAACTGGTCTAGCAAGTTAAAGCCTCTTGCAAGAATGTACACCCTTTAGGATCTTACTGATAAAATCAAAGTACCTGCAAAACTGGAAGCTTTACAAACAGGATGTAATTTTTGCTGTAGGAGAGTCCAGGTCTTTTCATCAAATCATTAAGCAAATGTCTTAGACTGGGATCAGGGGAACTCTGGTCTCATCTATATTTTGCCACCACTGAGCTTTGTTGGAGAAGTGGCCCAGTTTCCTGATGAGTAAATAAAGAGGTGAATTAGGCCAGTGAGCCTCAAACTTTAATGTATATAAGAATTAGCTGGGGCTTCCCAGGTGGTGCAGTGGTTGAGAATCCGCCTGCCAATGCAGGAGACACGGGTTTGTGCCCTGGTCTGGGAAGATCCCACATGGCGCGGAGCGGCTGGGCCCGTGAGCCATGGCCGCTGAGCCTGCGAGTACGGAACCTGCGCTCCGCAACAGGAGAGGCCACAGCAGTGAGGGGCCCGTGTACCACAAAAAAAAAAAAAAAAAAAAAAAAAAGAATCAACTGGACAGTTTATTTTAAATGTAGGCTTTCTGACCTGTAGCTCCCCCCGCAAAATCTGATTCTGTTATTCTGTGGCAACAGGAATTTGCTTTATTTACTGATAGCCTGTTGATTGTGATACAATCAAGATGCCCCCCTACACCCACACACTTTAAGAAAACACTGATGATCTTTAAAATCCTCTGCCTTTCATAGCCTATAAATCTGTGTTTCTCAGGTTCATGCTAGCAAAGTGTGGTATTAGGCCTACATTCCTGACCTTCTATCTGCATCAGAATTATTAAAAACAAGCATCTTTTGTTTACTCTAAACACATTGGACCACACCATTGTGATAAAGCCCAGGAGACAGAGGAAGTAATGATACCTGAGCAGCTTTCATTTTTGCAACCTTCATCCTGTGAAGGCTGGTGATTTTCCACTTTCATTTTTATGTTCAAAATGATGCCCCAAGGGAAAAGACTTGGACTATTCCTTTAGCACTATCTGCTCTCTTCTTTCTCACTCTACCACCAGCCATGTCCCTGTGAGGTCTTAGAACCTGAATTCCAGTCCTCAAATAAGACACTACGGTCTCCCTGCTGTCCATTATGTCCAATTCCATTTCCAAGATCACTAGTGTGTTTCAGGCCAGATAGGTTTTTTTTTTTTTAACATTCTATCCTCTTCTAGGACATTCCAAGTCATTTAGAACATCATTTGTATGTCTAGGGCATATTTCTGTGATCAGTATTTCTTTTTCAGTTAATATGAATAGAACTTAAGATCATTTTCTTGAAGGGAGGGATGGTACACATGGGTTGTGTCTTTATGAAAAGACACAGTGAGCACAGAAGCTAGTACCTTGTGAGGAAAGTACTCTGGAAGAGGAATGGAGAAGGACAGCATAAATGCATGGTGTCTGAGTTGTGTAAAGAAACCAAAATTCAATCAGTGATCCGTGGATGGACCAGGGAACTGATTTTTTTTTTTCATAATCCAAGGTTTATGGATTATGGAGCTGCTCAATTTTAGATGGAATCAGTCAAGGAGGGAGAAATAAGGACTTCATTAGGGCATCCTCAGTTGGTCTCTTCCACTCTATGAACCCATCTCTAGGCTTAGGATAAGAGTTCACTTACTATGGGTCATCCTCGGAGGGTCACTTGCTGCCTGGTTTTACCCCCACTATACTTTTGTTTTTTTCTTTGCAGTACGCGGGCCTCTCACTGTTGTGGCCTCTCCCGTTGCGGAGCACAGGCTCCGGACGCGCAGGCTCAGCGGCCATGGCTCACGGGCCCAGCCGCTCCGCGTCATGTGGGATCTTTCCGGACCGGGGCACGAACCCGTGTCCCCTGCATCTGCAGGCGGACTCTCAACCACTGCGCCACCAGGGAAGCCCCTACCCCCACTATTCTAAGCAACTCCACGGAGACAGGTCCCTGAGGAAAGGATTCAGACTGGGGATCCATCAAATACCAGTTGCCTTTGACCTTCTGGAGAGAAAGTTAATGAATATAGCTTAGAGTCAAACAAATTAATTTTTTACATTTTCTGTTTGTTTTTAAGTTGTGTTCCAAAAACTTAGAGAGACTGGTGGGAGGGAAACTAGTCGGGCAGCCTTCGGAGCCCTAATACAGAAGTGAAGCCTAAAACCAGGAGGAAAACAGTACAAAGACTGGCAGGAACTTCTCTAATAGCCTTACCACACTGCTTTGTGAAATATATAACTATCACTCATTAGACTGGGAGCATCTCTACAGGACAGACCTAGTCTTCAATGATATAAGTCTAGCAGAGAGCTTTGGTACATAGTAGTTTGTAGCAGATTCAAGTGAAAGGACTCCTGCTGGATGGAAATTTTCTGCTCAAGTATTTTAAAAGTGTGCAAGACATTTTTGGTGTTTCGGCAACTCAGAAATTTTGGAATCTTTCAACATTAAATATGATGAGAGAGATATGAGCTGGAAATGGGTTTTTGGAGCTTGTTAGCATATTGGTGGTGACTGAAATCATGACAGTTGATAAAATTGCACTCTATGCATCCCTCACAGACACCTTACCCGTGCTATTGTTGTCTGCAAAGAACTTCTCCTCCTATAGACCTTCCCCTGGTCTGGTTCACTTTTACTATTCATTGTTCAGGTCTCAGCTTAAACTGCCCTCTGTCTCCACCTGTGCCCTTGGCGTATGGTCTCATAGCCTCCTCTTTCACAGCTCCCATTGCACCATTGTTATTACTTATTTAATATTCCCAATTAGACTCTAAACTCCCTAAGGGCAGGAATAGGGTTCACAGTGGTATCCCCACCATCTGACCTAGTCTTATAGTAGCCAGCAGTCAGTCAATGAATGGATAAGTAAATGAGCGAATGACATGCAGCATGTTGTTGTAACCCATGAACATTCACCTAAGAGGCACATGGACCAGGCCTTTCTGGGCAAGCCATGAGGAGAGGTGAGAACTGGTGAGAAGAGAGAAAACATCAACCAGCTGTGGCTCGGACCAGGAGAATAACATAATGGAAGTGAGAGACTCAGAGAACATGTGGGAGAAGGAGGTGAAGTTAATCTATCCAAAGGGGTCCACACATGGGTTGGGCTTGGTCATCACTGGCTTAGGAAGTGGGTGAGGCTAGTCTAAAGCTTGGAGACACCCTTGCTAAATAGGACATTACAGCACTCAGATGTCTGCTCATTGTGTTTATAAGAGTGATCTCATCAACACGTGTGCTTTTTTATCTCCTCCTATTTGAATGACCCTCTATCCCGTGGAAGGAACTGTTGAGCCACATCCCCTCGGTTTGAAAGGGGTGCAGCTCATATAACTGAGATGAGAGGAAGCCAAGCTAAGCCTGCCTTCCCTGCCCAATTATGATGCTTCTATTAAAAATAGAGCTAATTATTCAAACAGCTACCTAAATACAAATTAATCACTAAATACAAATTAATCACAGCTACCTAAATACAAATTAATCACTAAATACAAATTAATTTGTATAAATTAATCATTTATACAAATAAATGCTTCTATTAAAAATAGAGCTAATTATTCAAACAGCTACCTAAATACAAATTAATCATTAATCTCTTTATGATCATTTCTAAAATGATCATAAAGAGAGACAGTTATGTAACTTTGGACAAATTACTTTATCGCTCGGAATCTTAGTTTCCTTATCTGTGACACTGGAATTGCAGCACTTACCTTTGGGCTGATAGGAAGCTCAAATAGATAATATTTGCAGCAATTTACAGTAAACTTTAAGGAAATACAAATACCTCAGCATACTGTGATAACCCTCTCACTAAACATTGACTCTTCTATTCCAAACATTAACCTAAACTGTGTTTTCCTTCAGATCTCCATAGAATATAACCTATTACTTTATCCTGAACATTTTTTATTTCAAGAAGCCTTACAGATTGGTATACATTGGCACCTGGATACCTTGAGTCCGTTGAGACATTCCTCTTTAGCCTAATTCTTCTCACGGTAGTAAAAGATAGCTTTTGAAGCTCACTTAAAAGGCAAGACCATATTTGTCCAGAATTCCACCTCTCAATTCCTGTTTCTTTCTTCCCCTGCAGCATCCCTTAGACCTACACTCAGAGCACCAGTTCCATCCCTGCCATCTGACTCCCTCCTGCTACCAACTGCCAAATTGGAACCTACTTTTCCCTTCTCCTGGGTTTTTCAGGGTATCATTCTTCTATCTCTTACATCAGAATCACTAGCTCCCTCACACCAGACCTTCCAACTCAAAGTCTGTAGGAGTGAGATTGGGAATTCAAATTTTAACAAGCTCCTTAGATGATACTTAGGCAGACAGCTTGAGAATCCTGGCCTTAAACCATGGGCAGCATTTCTGTGGGCTGAGAAAAGTACCTGGGGGTCTTAGAGCAGGCCTCTGCTTTTACCACTTTTCAAGCCCCGTTAGAATGTATGTGCATCTTTTCCCATTGCCTGAAAAATACCCTGACTGGATCAACTTTAAACCTGTTTTGAACTTTGAAAAACCTAGCGCAGATACTTGTACCTAATCAAGTGTAACTGTAGTAACTTGTGATGAGTTTAAAGCTTAACTAACCAGTACTTCAAGTTAATAGGTAATAGGCTCACATCAATGATTCCCAAAAGGTAAGGCACTTGCTGGTGACAGTGGGAGAGAGGATGTTAAATGGCACACTCATGTAGTATGAAATAACAATGAGTCTCAAAGTGAGATTCTTTTCGATTCTCTTTCAACATTTCTGATTACATCAAGGAATAAGTCTCAGAACAGTGCTAGGTGTCTTTTAGAACTTCCCAATCTGTTTTTTTTTAATAAAGAGAGCATAGGTTTTAGGCTACAATTTTCTCGAGCAACAATATTTAACTAGAATGGAATGAATTTCATGACTTTCTGTGTATTTTTATTCTTTCCTTTGATTTATTTTATACAATGATATAAAACTTCCTTTTGTTAATTTAAATATTAAACAATAACTTGATTTAAAGAAAAATAATGGTCTAGGTAATATATGATATGGCAAAAATCATGAAGGTACAAATGAATGACTAAGTTTTAGAAAAACTGTCTAGTATCTAGTTCTAGATAAAGAGCTATGAGCAGGTTAGAGCAATCCTTAGAGTAAGATTAAAAAACAGATTTTTGTATTGTGTCCCACGATACTGAGTTTGGTCCATCGGTGTCTTATGTGCTTTTATACACGAGAGCAGCAGTTCATTTAGCATTCCTTGGATGCATGATATGAATGAGGTTCCATACCAGCTGTCTTATACGTATGGTGGGGGAGACAAAAGACCTCCTCCTTTTTCTAGGGACCATATGTAAAAAGGCAAACCCCAAGAGCTGTTTATTGATTAAGGGCGTGAGCTACTTTTACTGCTTATTAGTTTGGGACAATTACATATACATAATACATACATACATATGTACATATATATTTAAATATATACATATATTTGTAAACTAAGCACAATGCCCAACACACAGAAAGTGCTTAATATGGACTTGTTATTCCATTGTTACTAAGAATTAGCATAGTTGCTGCTCTTTACCATTTTTTAGTACTAGAAGTGAATCACTGAATCATTTAGTACTAGAAGTGAATCATTCTGAGGATGTTTAACCCTTTAGAACTCCTTAGTTCCCAACCAGGGATTGAACCGGGCCCTTGGCAGTGAAAGCACTGAGTCCTAATCACTGGACTGCCAGGGAACTCCCTATACCCACATTTTAATTCTTTACTCTTCAAATTAGGCTGAAGAACAACTTTGATCCCTTGACCAAAATTCATTTCCCATATTTTCTAGCATTTATATTGTGTCTTCCCCAAATCTTATCTCATACTCCATTATATTTAGGACCATGATTCCCCTGGTAGAGGGAGCCCAGCATTAAGAATAGGCTCAGAATATCTGGACTCCTGGGGACCTTGTCTTCTCAAATTTTATAGACACACTAATAATAACACTGTTTAGCTGACTGAGTTATAAGAATTGATTCAGAATGAGTAGAAAGGATAGTGAATTTTGTCCAATTTATTAGGAATGTCTCTTAGGGGAGAATATAGGCTGGTAATAGATTATTTAAGTTAGTAAGTACACAACAAACTGAGTTTTATAGACCATTAGGCCTTTATTCCTTCTCTGATGAGCTATGGTGCCTTATTTTTATTTGGTGATTTTTTTCTCATTTTATACAGTAATGTTCATCTCTGAGATTGAGCTCTTGTGTAAAAGCTTTCGATGGAAAGTGTGCCTCCTGTTAGTACAAGCTGACTCATAGAAATGGGCTTTGGGAAGCCAGTCTTGCTTGAAAAGAAGTAAGAAAATCAACTGTGTGTTTGTGTTTCTCTTCTGTAAAGTATCAGAAAGAAGTGTAGTGGCCTTGCAAATGGAGATATAGTAGCGCCCCCCCTTTTTTTGCCACATGGTGCAGAATGTGGGATCTTAGTTCCCCAACCAGGGATTGAACCCATACTCCCTGCATTGGGAGTGTGAAGTCTTAACCACTGGACTGCCAGGGAAGTCCCTTGGAAGCTATATATTAAATAAATGATATAATCTACTTTCTAAACTCAGTACAAATACATTCACAATATATGGTCACATAGTTTTTTGGTTTTTTTTTTCTTGCTGTACGCTGGCTGCTCACTGTTGTGGCCTCTCCTGTTGCGGAGCACAGGCTCCAGACGCGCAGGCCCAGCGGCCATGGCTCACGGGCCCAGCCGCTCCGCGTCATGTGGGATCTTCCCGGACCGGGGCACGAACCCGCGTTCCCTGCATCAGCAGGCGGGCTCGCAACCACTGCGCCACCAGGGAAGCCCGGTCACATAGTTTTGTTTGTTTTCTTTTGTTTCTTGTTTTACCCTCTCCCCCAATGTGGGCTCTTGGTTACTGAGTCCATTTTCTCCCATTAGCATCAACTCTCAAGTCTCCTACTTCACTCCGTTATCCAAGAACTCTAGGGGTTGACTTTAGCCCAGGTGGGTTAGTCTTGCTTCTACTTCTCAGGTAAGAGTCTCATTGGACAACTACAGCCAGGTCTTTTCAATATCATACACTTTCACTGTTGAAGGTGGGTCCTACAGAGTCTAACATCTCTTTGTAGTAATGGCCTTGCTAGCTGGAGCTTTGCTAGTGCTACAGTGGTACCCAATAGTAAGGCTCCAAAGTTGTAGCTCTTATGTCATATTCCACAAAGCTGACACTAGTCCAGACTAGCTGAATTGCAAGGAAATTCTGGCATCAGCAACATGCTGTGCCACATCCTTCCTATACATCTTGAACTTTGGTCACTAGACTAGATGCTTTCTTTCCTTAAAGCTAGTTTTATTTTACAGAGCTTGTTGCATTTCCCTTCCAATGTACATTTCAATGTTCATGTCCATCCTAGTTCACAATAAAAAATCTTTTTAACTTCAGGGATGTAGAATTTCAACTCATTCTTCTGCAAGAGAATCTGTAAAATCCAGGTTAGATAACCCATCTGAATTCAAGGCTGCATAATCTTTCATGTATTATCATCTGAAGTGGAAGACCGATCTGTATCCTTAATGTATGGCATAGCCAGAGATGTCCCACTACACTGACTGCTTCCCATCTAAGGGACACTGGGTACAGGAGAATTTCATTTCAAAATCTAGTTTGTTTCTTTGTTCTTTCTTGGAGAATTTATGTAGTAGGGAATTTTGAGAACCTGCCTAAAATGTCCAAAAAGCCAAAGTGGGTGTCCTAGAAACATAATTAGTACTTTCTTTATGGACATACTATAATTCCTTTCAGGAAACAAACCCACTATTTTCTCAACCCTTATGTTGTTTATCCTTTAGAATATACCCCACTATCATACCATAGCTCATTCTGATTTTCTTTTATCTGTGTACCTCAAAGATAAATAAACCTCACTGGGGTCTGTGAATTTAATTCTCAAGATGCATCCATATTTCTCAAATTATTGAGCTGGAAACCAAGCAAGGTTGGTGAGGGCTCAGACCTCATTTAGCAACCACATCTGTCATGGCATGAAGTGTGTCTCAGGCCTTAGTGATTATGAAACTTTGCAGAAAAGCAGTGTCCAAGTAGAAGGTCTAACCAAAAGAAACTTGGACTAAGGTCAAACCATCCTTGCCCTAGTGGCTTGAGGTTGTTCCTCTATGTTTTTCTTGGGCTCTCTAGAGGAGTCTGACCGTATTCTTCTGCCTCTAACAGCTACATGTAGAATCAGAGTTGGCAGGGAACTGAGTGATCAGCTAGTCTAAAGCTTTATTTGAGTCACAAATTCCTTTACTGTTTTAATGATTGACACAGATGGCCAAGAGTACAAGTAAATACCCCATGTCTAAACATTTAAAAGTTAAAAACAAAGCTAAAAAGGGTTAAGAACAAATTCCAGAGTCAGGTAAGATTTCTGCCTTCAGAACTTAAGAGCCAAAATATGCTAGTTCAGAGAGTAAAATTCCAGAACCAGAGTTTGTACCAAGATAGTTCTCCTTCCCTGGAGACCTCCTTCCCTGAAGTTCTGAAGTCCTCCTTCCCTGGACACCTCAAAGAAAGTCTTCTTTTCGGTCTTACGTGGGTCCTATTTTAGGATCTCCAATGATTCTGAGCTTCTAGTGGAATTCTGAACCAAATCAGGTCTGCCTTCAGCAACTCTCCCAAGATAGGACCCAGAGAAACACATATCCTGCCACCTTGGTGAATTTCACATGCCTTTTCCAAGCCAGGCAAGACTCAGAACTTCTAAGACCCAAGACACTGGGCCAAGGAGCCCAACAGAGTGACTCTTCCAAGTTTCCAAAGGAAGATGTGTAAAGACTCTGCATTAGGCTTCTCCAGAGAAATAGAATATTTGGAAATTAAATATACATATACATGGGGCCCAGCCCTGCCCGCACCTTGCCTCCCAAAAGCACAGTTGTGGGGCTGCCTGGGGAATGCCCACCACAGTGCTCTCTCAGGAAACATGCACTGCAAAGAGTCCCAGAACAGGGTTGTCACAGGTTCAGGGAGGGGGCCTGTGGGCCGGTGGTGGAGTTGAGTACCAGTGTGACTGATGTCTATATCACCAGCCAGGTGGGCAAAGTACCATGAAGGAACAGCCACTGGCTTCAAGGGCTCCAACTCATGGCTGGCTGGTTGGTCCTTGAAGAGGAACATGGAATAAATATATATGATTTATTTTATCATAAAGTAATAAATATATACAATTTATTTTAAGGAATTGGCTCATGTGATTATAGAGGCTAGAAAATTCAAAATCTGCAGGGTAAGCATGCTGGCTGGAGACCCAGGGAAGAAATGATGTTGCAGCTCAAGTCCACAGGCAATCTGCTGGCAGAATTTCCTCGTCTTCAGGGGAAGTCTGTCTTTTTTCTCTTAAGGTCTCCAACTGATTAGATGAGGCCCACCAACATTATTGAGAGTAAGCTGCTTTACTCAAAATCTACTCATTTAAATGTTAATCTCTTCTTAAAAAAACACCTTCATGGTATAAGGAGCATTTCCTGAAATTGAAAAGATGTGGATGGGCATGTCTCAAAGCACAAAGAGAACTGAAGAACTTGCAGATATTTGAAAACAAAAACAAAAACAAAAACACCTTCACATCAACATCCAGACTAGTGTTAACCAAATATGTGGATACTGTAGCCTACCCAAATTGAAGCAAAATTAACCACCATAGGCTCCATGACAACAAATCTGTTCTTAGATACAACTGCAGTAATGATTCTAAAAATAAGACCTTGTTTGCCAAGTGCTATTACATTCTTTAAAGTTGTATTTGAACATGTCCATCTTACTACTTTACCTAGGAAAATATCAGTAAACCTAGAGGAGGCCCAGTAAGCTGCCTAATGGTCAAAACCTCTAGATTTTATTTCCATTCTACTGCTGGCAGGCAAAAATGTCAGTACTGAAAAGACATATAACTTCCATGGGCTAACAGTTTTACTAGGCATGACCACATTTCCACAGGAAGAGTTTGAATTTCAGTTGTCAGGAAATCCTATATTTGGCAAATTGAGGTGATATGTCAAGCCCCATAAATAAAAGCAGGCCAGGTTACTTAAACTGTACTGATTACCTTTCCAGTCCCCAATTTTTTTTTTTTTTTTTTTTTTTTTTGGTACACGGGCCTCTCACTGTCGTGGCCTCTCCCGTTGCGGAGCACAGGCTCTGGGCGCACAGGCTCAGTGGCCACGGCTTACGGGCCCAGCCGCTCCATAGTATGTGGGATCCTCCCGGACCGGGGCACGAACCCGTGTCCCCTGCATCGGCAGGCGGACTCTCAACCACTGAGCCACCAGGGAAGCCCTAGTCCCCACTTTTTGAAGACAGAACCTTAAGCAGTAAAGTTAGATATTAGTTTCTCACATGGTGCTTGTCTCTATTTCTTTTGTACTTTACACTAGAGAGGGAAAAATAGTATCTCCCCCCATATATATATATATATATATATATATATATATATATAAAATGGGTGGAGAAACATTTTTTTCTATCTATATAAATAATCTGGATTCACTAAGGATTTTAAGAATCCAGATGAAATTTACCATGCTTTATAAACACTCAAATTAGTAGTCACAGGGACTATGCCATCCATTCAATCAATATATACTAACCAAAGAAGAAAAGAGAGAGTTATAAGATGCAAAGTAGGAATATTAAACATAATAATAATAGCATGGATTCAATACCAACTGTATATGTCAAATACTGCCAGACACATTATGTATACATTATTTCTAGTTCTAAATACAAGGCAATAAATGTCATTTCTCCCAATTTAAAGGTAAGATTAAGATTCAGAAAATTTGAATGACCTGCTTGAGGTACACTGAAAACAAGTTGTTCTGCCAGGATTCAAGCAGCTACTATCTTTGCGGAAAAGTGAAAGCCAGATGTAGAAATGATGCCTCTCAGACTTCTCTCAATTCCAGGAGTGTCAGGAAACGCAAGAACTTTCAGCAGACATATAAAGTAGCATCGATTCTCAGAGCTGAAAATCCCTTTGAGCAGTTTCCAGGCCACCTCAAGTTTCTGGAATTTTCTCAGTTCATCTTAAAGAATGGGAATTTATCAAACTGCAGTGAAAATCCAATGAGAAAGACCAAAGTCAAGGTACAGAACATTTTCCTATGAGCTCTAGGAAAGATTGGCAAGTTGCAGAAGAGGAAGCCTGAGGGATCAAGTTGATGACCTGAGCTCTTTTCTTACTCTTATCTCTCTTCCTTGGTCCAAATCAGTGACAGGAACCAATACAAAAAGTCACCAAAACTTTTCTTCATTTATTCTTTCCTTCATTAATTGATCACATACTACATACCAGGAAAAGCACTACAAATAGGAGATGAAAGATACAGTCCCTGTGTCTTGAGGGACTTGCTGTCTAGCCCTGGAGAAAAACAAATATGCACATAATTAAAATATACCTGGTTAAGTAATACAACAGATTTATGTAATGGATAGTGTGAGACCATAGGAAGGGCATCAAGGGAGCAAGCAATTTACTTCCCTGGAAGGAATCTCAGAAATAGTTGTTGTGTCAGATGGTTGAAGGAGCAGCAGTAGTTGTATTAATAGCATATGGGCTGGGCTTACCTGGTGGCGCAGTGGTTGAGAGTCTGCCTGCCGATGCAGGGGACACAGGTTCGTGCCCCGGTCCGGGAAGATCCCACATGCCGTGGAGCAGCTGGGTCTGTGAGCCATGGCCGCTGAGCCTGCGCGTCCGGAGCCTGTGCTCCGCAACAGGAGAGGCCACAGCAGTGAGAGGCCCGCGTACCGCAAAAAATATATATATATAGCTATGGCCTCACCAGGTGATGCTGGGGTGCTCAAATGGTGTAACTTCCAAAGTAGTCTGTGACCAGGTGGCCTCAGGGACCAGGAGGAAGACGGGAGTTGAGATAGATCCTGATCATCTCTTCTGGGCCAGAATTCTTGGTTTAAAGAGCTACAATTCCAACAGTTCCCATGGGTGAGGTGGGAATAAGTGTTCTGTAGTTTGCACCCCATTTGCTTGACCCCAGGCTGGTACGCCTGGTAGGTTCTTATGTTTTTAGAGAGTCCAACTCAACTCAGAAATTTCAAATACAGCAGTGCCATATTGCAATGCTTGCAGAAAAGGTATTTATCATGGATTGAATTGTGGAATTGTGTGTCTGTAGATAAAACAGAGTTTAAGACAGATAATCACTGATCTCAAGTGTCCTCTGTAAAGTAGTCAATCGCTATAACATCTAGAACTGCATGAAGATCTTTCACTAGGATTAACTCCACACTGACCAAAGTCTGCCAGGCTTTCATAAACCTAGCAAAGGCTAGCTGTCTATTTACATCTGCTCAGACAGATACATTCACGGTAAACTTATTGGAGACAAATGTAAAATCACGATCAGTATGCATGAATTTTTGGGATCTGTAGAATGGCCTAGTCATCATTATGTAATAGAGAATGTGTACTGGGTTCACTTACCATTAATGGGTGTAAAGAAAACGTCTTCTTGATTTCTCTCTCTGTGACTGGCCTGATGTTCCTCACCAGCCCCCTTTCCTCTGGGTAGCAGTGTGCATGGGTATAGTGTAGTGGGTGCGTGTGCGTGTGCGTGTGCGTGTGAGTGTGTGTGTGGTGAGCTGGCAGGGTGAGGTAGGAAAGTGGGTAGAGATTTATGTCAACCCAGTAGTCTCATCTGTCTCTTTAAGTAACTTATTTTCAGCTTGGATTACTCTCAAAAATGTTCAGTCTTTCAGAGCCCCATTTCCTCTTCTTTTAATAGCCAAGATGACATCTGAGTATAGACGTGTAGCTCAAGGTAATTAAAGGAGGCATGGTTCTAGGAGCTATGCTGTGCTGCCTGGATCTTCTATGGTGGCTGATCTCAGCTGCTCCCTGGACTGACAGTTTTTTGGGCATCTGCTGCTGAAGGCCGCATCTGATGTACTTCATAATTTATGGTGGGTTTTCTCAGTTCATCTGGGCCCAGGAATTTCTCCTGATGACTCAATCCTTCCTTAGTCGCCAGTGATGCTACATGTCCCACCTGAGGTCTGACTGTTCTTCCCTAAAGATTCCCAGGTCGGGTGTTTTGTTCTATAGCCCCAGCTCCATGGCCATTTTGCCCTAACTTGGTGATTTTCAGCAAAATTTCCCCACCCCTCCCAGCGCAAGTGGGGGCTTTAGAGTCCGGCCATGCCACTTGGGAACAAAGCTAAATTCCAAGCCTGTCTCTATCTAATCTGCCCCATTTTTACTTTCATGTGACCACCTATTAAGGGTTGAATTGTGTCCCACCCAAAAAGATATTTGAAGTCCTGACCCTCAGTATCTCAGAATGTGATCTTTTTGGGAAATAGGGTTGTTGCAGATGTGATTACTTAAGTTAAGATGAGGTCACGCAGGAGTAGGCTGGGCCCTTAATCCAACATGACTAGTGTCCTTCTAAGAAGAGACACAGAGACACAAGTGTGTGAGGGGAGGAGGCCATGTGACGACAGAGGTGGAGATTGAAATGCTGCAGCTGGAAGCCAACGAACAAATGTCAAGGCTTGCCAGCAACTGCCGGAACCTAGCAATAAGCAATGAAGTTTCTCCTGTGCAGGTTTCAGAGGGAGCATGGCCCTGCCAATGCCTTGATTTTGGACTTCTAGCCTCCAGAACTGTGAGACAATAAATACCTATTGTTTTAAGAAAAAAGCATGTATCCCTGATTGCAGCTGGCGGCTGTCTTGCAGTTATGAGGACAATTGTCCTTAGGATGAAGCCTGTGTTCAACAGAGCTCAGAGATGAAATGCATCTGAGTCCATGAACTGATGCTCACTTATCCGAGTCAATGCCTTTCTGTGTGGTTTAAACTACTTTGACAGACTTGCAGTTGAGAGTATCCTAAAAGATTCAAACTTTAGTGGACATTTTAGAGTATGTACAATATGCTGGGAAAAGCCACAGATCAGCATAACTTTTTTAGTCATCGATGCATAAATTTATTCTGCCTGGATGTTCTTGGAACCATGGAAAATTTGTTCCTTATATTTCTATTTCTAGTTACATCACCTTTCTGTAGCATATCCTGATAGACTCATCTGCTCACACTAAGAACTTAACATTCAATGCATGAGTTCAAAGAATGGCTATTCCATGGTGTACTCCAGAGAAGAAGGCTTTTTAGCTTTAACATTATCAAAAATGTGTAAGTGCTAGAACAGAAATACCAAAAAGGAAAAGACTTGCTTAAGCCCACAAATTTCCATAATCTAGGTAATTGTCACAAACACAGGTCAGTGTAGAACAATTCCACCAACATACAAAAGGCTGAGATTTTCTCTGATATGCTGGACCCAGAGTCTTAACTCTGTCAATACATTTCTACTTTAATAATATATGAAGATTCTTATACCATGAAAAGGGGAGATCTGTAGGGAGACATTAAGATGTTAGTTTCAAAAGATTCTCATCTTTTAGAATGTTTTTCTTTCTTTTTTGGGGGGGTGGGGGGGCTGCACTGCATAGCATGCAGGATCTTAGTTCCCCAACCAGGGATTTAACCCGTGCCCTCTGCAATGGAAGTGTGGAGTCTTAACCTCTGGACCTCTCACCAGGAAGGTCCTAGAACTCTTAATGAAGCCAGGTGTAGTGGGAAATGCTTGTAGTAAAGTTAGATAAATAAGCATTTTCCATGGGATGGATACACAAACCACATTTCTTTGTAAATAACCCCTGAAATGAAGATTTTTTTGTACTTGAATATTCTCAATTTTTAACTCATTTAAATCATTAGTCTATAAGAGAGCTGGAAAAGGAAAGGAAGGTTGAAATATAAGCAATTAGCTTCTCTTTGGTAGTTTTAAGAAGTTTAATTTAGGAAAGAGTTTTCTGGAATGAAATCTGGGTTATCTTTATCTTTGCCATCTCTCCTTAGTACGTTTATTATTACTATATTTTATATTATATATTATAATATTTATATTATTACTATATTTAATTATTATTACTACATTAAAACTTAATACTTGATTGTCTTATTAAATAGTCTTTATTTATTTATTTATTTTTTTTTTTTTGTGGTACGCGGGCCTCCCACTGTTGTGGTCTCTCCCGCCGCGGAGCACAGGCTCCGGACACGCAGGCCCAGCGGCCATGGCTCACGGGCCCAGCCGCTCCGCGGCACACGGGATCCTCCCGGACCCGGGCACGAACCCGTGTCCCCCGCATCGGCAGGCGGACTCCCAACCACTGCGCCACCAGGGAAGCCCTAAATAGTCTTTAAATAAAGCCTCAAAACTAAGCCAGGCAGGTAAAACTTTCAACATGGTATTTGCTGGACTTATCCAATTATTCAAAGGGATAAACCTGGCACATTAGGAATAAATTTACTCACACACTCTTTATTCATGTCCAGAAAGTGTAGTCTTCTGAGGCATTTGGGTAAATTTAAATGCCTGCGCCATTTTTCCTTCCTTTGCCTAAGCATTGTGGAATCTTGGCAGCTAAAACAAGAATTGGATGCTACATTTTCTCTCAAATTGTTAGAGTCAGAACACAAGAAAGCGTGATAAAAGTAGAACAAAGGGGAACTCCTTAAAGCCCAACAGTAATGCTGTAATTTTGCTCCATTGCCAGGGGAGGAATGCAGGAACTCTGCCATCCACAGTCTTGGCAGTTCTGAGCAGGGAGGTGTGGTCACGTCATGTGGTGAGGAGGTGGGGGTGGGGGCAGGGAGTGAAGATTAGAGGAACCAGAACCCTCACCCTCTGGGAGAGAAGGCCTATCATTGGGAGCAAGGCAGGCTACATATCTGCAATTTCTAATTGTAGGCCTGATTCCAGCCAGAACTTGCTGGGTGGTTTGGAATCACCCTTGTAACTATTACAAGTCCATTCACCAAGAATGACAAGTTGTTCATTATGGTCCTTTGAGGTTTCTGTTTAAAACTGGGAGGTTTGGGATAAGTAATGCTAACATAAATGTTGAAGCACTCACAATCCTGGATAAATAGATAACTAACTTATTTATCTATGCTAATGCGAAGTGAATGTAAAGCAACACAACCACTTTCACCTTATCAACAACATGGGTGGGGGAAAAAAACGAATCTGAAGATTTCCAAGGAATAAAACTAGTAAATGTAAGGTAGTACAATGATTTAATTTAATTAATTTGATGCTTGGGCCCATACAGTGTACTTCCTTTGTTTTCTTTCACTGGATTTATTTATTCTGAAAGCAGATATTGAGGACCTCTGTACAATGGACTGAGCTGTGCTCTGCACGAGCAAATCTGAATGAGTTACTGATTATAATCCTCCATACTCTTAAAAGGAGTAGTGCATAACACATGCTAAATACTTAGTACTTTTTGAATGTTGAATGAATAATCCATAGCAAAAGATAAACCAGAAATCACTTCACCTACAATATTTTAATAATATTTTACAAAATATTTTCTTATTTACTTAAAATTAACATTAAAATTCATTCTGTATATATCTGTTTGATGGTAAGGTGAAGACATTTGACTGTTAAAATTTGGTCAAGAAAACACTAAATCAGTAATCAATGTACAAATAAAGAGCAATATATTTTGTGATTTCAAAGTATATCACAAACAATTTTCTTGAGCATGATTCTGTTAAATGAGAATGAGCTTCTCTGGACTGAACTGAAGGTTGACCTAAGGATCCTGTTAGAACTCTAGTGAGACACTGCATAAGAAAGTGCTTGGTAAAGTGCTATGAAACTTCAAAGAGCACAGGGTCATCAGAATGGAAGCTGAAGTCAGACAGGCTGGAAACTGTCAGATAGTCCCAGGTCTGCTGCTGGCTGTCTGTACACCCTGGAGCAAGTTATTTTACCCCTGAAGCCTTAGTTTTCTCATACATAAAATGCAAAAGAATACTATCTACCTTATGCATTTTTAGTGACTACAAAGTGAGCTAATGCACAGAAACATTTTAGCCCAGTGGCAGTTCATAGCAAGAACTTAACATTAGCAATCACCATCTTCTTTTTCTTCATCATCATCATCACCAGAGCTCTTACTGCTCATCCTACAAAATGTCAAGATTGCCAAAAAAAAAAAAAAGGAAAGGTAAAACAAAAGTAAGCAAAAGTGCTGCTAAATCACATTCTTAGAGTCTCTCGCCTAGAACAATCGGCAAATTGGTCTCTCCAGGCTTGTCCTCCTCAGACAGATCTTCCCAGCTATCAAAGTGTCCTTATGGACAGAAACCTGACCATATCACTCCTTTAATCTCTTTCACAGTTGCCTGTTACCCACGGGGCAGAGTCTAGGGGTTTTTTTGTTGTTGGTTTTTTTTTTTTTTTGCGATACGCGGGCCGCTCACTGTTGTGGCCTCTCTCGTTGCGGAGCACAGGCTCCGGACGCGCAGGCTCAGCGGCCATGGCTCACGGGCCCAGCCGCTCCGCGGCATGTGGGATCCTCCCGGACCGGGGCACGAACCCGTGTCCCCTGCATTGGCAGGCGGACTCTCAACCACTGCGCCACCAGGGAAGCCCTAGAGTCTAGGTTTTTAGGGAGGGTCTTTCAGAACTGAGCCCCTGCCTGCCCCTTCACCCTTAGCTCTGACCAGATAGACCAGATTTGATCAGGTAAATCAGTTACCGCCTGGCCAAATCCTACTGGGTTATGACTCAGTTAAGAAAACACCAAAAAAATGAGCAACTCAGCTTAGACTCTGTTACGTCTTGGGAAGCTACGTGCTTACCCATTTGTCAAATTGTTTTATAAATACACTATAATGTGAGCTCCTTATAGGTAGGGTCCCAGGGCTTACCATATATCTACTCGGTATATTTTAGGGGCTCCATAACTATTTCCAAATGAATGGCTGAATGAATAAATGAATACACCTCAGATAACCAGATGCAAAGTATAGATTTGAAGAGTTGCTGGAGCCAGTATAAGTACCTTATAAGGGACCAAAAAGTAACATTCTTTTCCCAATCAAGTTTGAAAATAATGAAAAGATAGACCTGGAAGTCTGGCAGAAGGAGGTTAAAATGTCATCCTCATTACTGATAAAGATAATAAAGAAGGGCGTGGCTTAGGTGCATGACAACAGCAGGCTTCCTACCCACCAGCCACAGCACAGCTTCCACTAGAGGACTTGCCTCTGCACAACTTAGAGGGAGAAGGAGCAGACCAAAATGTGTACTTCCTGAGGTCAGCTCACTCCCAACTATGCAGCGCCAGTTTATTTCTTAAAGGCACTAATGAGAGATGCCTCTTCTCTGGGACAAAGTGAATCAAATAGGGGAGAGAGACCACGAAGGTTACAGCAACTGATGTCATTTGGACTTGTAAACAGGAGCCAAGGGAAGTAGCTGTGCTCCCATCCCCATTATCCTTACGTGCACGGATTGATTTAGATGCTGGTGATATTTCTCACAAGTGACAGGAAAAGTGGATCGCAAAAATACCCCCAAATTATATATCAGTCAGTAGATTATCTTTTGACTTCCCCTCTCTAATTCTCCCTTTTCAGTTGATCTATGAACACAGATTGAATGATGTACTTAAACTTAACAAGATTTTTAAATTGTTTTTGTTTCTAAAAGATTATACCTCCTCTTTTACTCAATTAATTCAATGAAACCTAACAAATATTTATTGAGACCCTGACAAGTGCCAAACACAGTAGAATATAAAGATGAGTGTATCATAGTGATCTTCTGGTGCTTACAATCTAGTCAGCATCTACCGGATCTTTTCTCTTAGACAGAGAAAAGGAAACTCAGTCACTTATGAAATCAAAATGAACAGAGAAAGATACTCCTTTTTTTTTTCTAATTTTCAAATGTTCTGAGTAGTTAAGTGACTGTTTACCCAGAATTTAAGACATTTCTGTTCTATCATCAGCATTAGAGCCAAGATACTAGTGATAAAGTTCACAGAAACCTCTGGAGAGTCATTTGTCTTCTCACATCTCATCCACATTGCCCCATCACAGAGGCCTGCAATTGGCAAAAAGAGGAACTGGGTGAAAAGGTTTGGATGGATTGTTCAAATCCATCATCACCACTGGAAAACAACTCAAACTAAGGAATGAATGATTTCACCTCCCTGCATGAAGGCATCAAAGTTACTCTTGTCCTCTCTTATCTTCCTGGATCTTCCATTGTTCTTTTGTTTAAAAAAAATGTTGATATCTTATATTTCTAAGAATTTTATTTTATTTTTTATTTAACTAGATTCTAAAAGACTACCCACATTATTTTAGTAGATCTTAAACTCACAATAGTTTTTTAAAATTCTGTTTTATTTTTATCTCATTTTGTCTTACATCTTATCACCAACTGGCAGAACTAGTCAAAAGAAACAGGGATTATAAATGATTCTAATTCCTAAGAGATAGAGTCAGGGTCTACTCTCAACTTCAACTGTTTAGCCAAACCATATGAAAAAATGTGTAATTTGGAGCAGGCCTCCATGGTCTCAGGACTGTTCCTTATTGCCAGAAGAGCAGCTTCTTTCTTTTGCCCACTTCCATATCTCTATTAGATTAATAGCAGGAGCACAAAGTAATTTGTAAAGGAAATTGCCATTTTCACTTTGGAGTAGCTTCGCACCATATACTGCATGAGGACAAGCAGGAAAACCAGGGCTGGTATTTCTGCTTGGAAAAAAAGAGAATGACATAGTTAAAGCAATAAAAAATTCTTTCCTTGAGATAAATTTATGAAATAGCATATGGATTCATAGCAGCGATTAAAAACAAATATATATATATATATATATATATATAAAATTTGAGGGGCACATATAAATCTTTTGTTTCTAAACATTACAAATAAGGTAAATAGCAAAAAGAGGCAACACATCCCAGAGTATAAGAATATCATTGTCTACATAAAGGACTATAGGATCTTGGGCAACTAATTATACTTCTATGCCTTTTTTCTAGCTTTGTAAAGAAAAAAAGAAAAGAAAGTCATCATGACATGGTTTTTTTAATCTCTATGCCTGTTCAGATAGGATAAATAAAAGGAAACGGTAGACAGTAGAATCACAAATCTTGTAGGGACTTCACCAAATCATTTTGCATATGCATTTTAAAAAATTTTAATGTATTATTTAATAATGACCCAATGGAAGGTATATTAAACATTAAACAGATTTTAAAAGAGGATTTCATGTACTAAAAATAAAGTCATTATTGGGCTAAAAAAAAAGTCAGATAATATTCACTTAATAAAATATACAGTGTTTGTTTTGGGGTTTTTTTTGCCCAAAGCATTTTGAAGCCATGAAGGAAAATGGGATATTCCCAGGAATAGTGGCAAGCACATTTCTGGGGTTGATAAGCTAGAAGGGCATCTTTGGCAAAAATATTCTTAGAGCCGTCAATTTAAATCCATCTGGAGAAGCAATCAGTAATCCTGTAATAAAACCCTGGCTCTATAACATACCACTGTAATGCCCCATGTAATGCTCCATTTTTATAGTAAGTTTATCCTGTATTTAATATGACCCAATACCTAGTATTGTTCAAAGATAAATTTGAATAAATACTGACTATTTCATATGAGATATGAGAATATGCAGATAGGGATATCTATCTATATCTATCTAGCCAGATATATAGATAATATAGATGATGTAAATATAGATACAAATATAGACATGAATGTAGGTATAGATGTACCCCAGGTTAAAAACATAATTAAGTTCAAGTTGGGGATAGATAAATTCATAAAGACTAATTCACCAGTAAGATGTTGCATTACGTACCAACATTCATGTTAAGTTGGAAGGCCCAGAGTTAGTTATTAGGGCATCTCATAGATAGCATGAACAGGCTGTGTCAGGGAGAGTTATTTCCTCCAATTCTGGGATGGACAGAAATAGAGAAGATCTGTGGTGCTGTTTTCCATGATGTTGGCTCAGGAGTCTTGCATTTGACTGCAGTCTTAGCTGTGAGCTCTGCCCAGGTGGACCACATCTCTTGTCTGATCCTTGCCAGAGCAAGGACCCAGAAGTCTTGCTCACGTATACCTTTAACCACTGCCAACAACTACCACAACTCCCATCACAATTCAGCTCTTTCTACCAACTACATATTAACCTATATGGAATCATCATCTTTCCCCGAATCTTCAACTGTTTCTGTTAACGATACTGCTTGCTTGTATTGGTAAGGAATTTGCAAACTTAAAATGTTTTTAAGTTTTTATTAAAGAAAAAAGACTAAGAATACCAAAACGTAAAATTATACAAATTATTCAAATATTTTAAAGTCCATGCCACCCCACACCCCTACATCCCCAGTCCCCAGAGGAAAACAGCATGAATTTCAGTGTTTTTTTTCTTTTTTTTTTGCAGTTTTCATATTTATTATTTATGATGTGCATTTTATTATTATTTATTATTACTAAAATGTAATAATGTAGATGATCAGTAACTCTGAAAAAATCACCTAAGGTCTTCCCAAATAGCCTTTAATTCAGTCTTTCTTTTCTGACACTTAGGCATTTCTTCTGCTTTTAACAAAAGATGACATTATGCATATTGGTTTATAACTTCCTCTTTTCACTTGAAATGTATTCAGGTCAGTTTATTTAGATTTACTCACATGATTCCATTGCATAGATATACCATAGTTTACTTAACCATTACCTGACTGATGGTGATTTCAGTTTTTTAAAGTTGTGCTATCACACACAAGGCTGCAGTAAATATCTTGGCACATATAATTTTAAGTACTTTTGCTATCACTTCTTTATAAGATAGATTTTTAGGCGTAAAATTGCTGGATCTTAGGGTATTCCATGTGAATAATTGTTAATAGATGCTGTCACAATATTGTTGTTGGTTTTGGATTCTCTTGTCCTTTATGCTTCTCCTTTGTAGACTCCAACTCAAAGTCTATGGAAACTTCCTTTGTAATATCATCCTGCCATTTAATCCAGACCTGATATCACCCTGACTACATTTTTTTTTTTTTTTTTTTTTTGCCGTACGCGGCCCTCTCACTCTTGTGGCCTCTCCCGTTGCGGAGCACAAGCTCCGGACGCGCAGGCTCAGCGGCCATGGCTCACGGGCCCAGCCGCTCCGCGGCATGTGGGATCTTCCCGGACCGGGGCACGAACCCGTGTCCCCTGCATCTGCAGGCGGACTCGCAACCACTGCACCACCAGGGAAGCCCTACATTTTTAAGATACTATTTAGACCCTAACATGCTTAGACACTGACTTTAGCTTCCTAAGTGATTTTTCTCTATCTGGTTTCTCATTCTACACATTAGAGCCATATTAATCTTCTCAAAAAATATCTTATGTATATCACATCTCTCTAATCCCCATTGCCTAAAAAATAGACCTTAACCATGCATTCAGTATCCTTCATAATCATGTTGCAATTTTTCTCATTTTATCCTTATGTCTCCTATTTAAAAATTTGAGAGTGAGGGACTGATTGGGAGAGAGATCTACTATGAACCACAAACTCTTAGGCACTTTACATGCCTAAAGTATTTTAATAGTCATATCAGTTTCAGAAGAAGAAAACCTGATGGATTAGGAAGGCAATTTACTCCCTACCCCAGAGCTGTAGCATCTAGAGGTATGGTTTGAAATTTAGTATATCTGGCATGATAGCATGTTCTTACTATCACACTATATTTGAATTCAATTCAGTAAATATTTATTTGACATATACTCCATGTAAAATACTTTGTTATGTGCTAGAGAGCATTAAACATTTAAAAAACATGGAACATAACTGACATTTAATCATGATGACTGCCTCTCTGGCAACAACTCCTTCCAGTCAGTGAGCTTCCTGACAGGGGACCTGGTCCCTGGCAATAGCTGACTGAAACAAAGGTAGGCACCTGTTCTGGTGATCTATTGCTACCTAACAAGCCACCCCAAAATGAAGTGGCTTAAAACATGACAGTATTTATGGTGTTCACAAATCTGCCATTTAGGTAAGTCTCAGAGGGGACATCTTGTCTCTGCTACACTCAGCATCAGCTAGAGTGTATTGAAGGCCAGGAATGGGAATCATCTGCAGGTTTGCTTACTCCCTAGTCTAGAAGTTGGTGCTAACTGTCAGCTGGGTCCTCGGTGGAGACCGTCACCTGAAATACCTTCTATGCAGTCTTCCTGGCTTGGGGCCTGGGTTCCAAGCACAAGCATCCCTAAAGGGTCAGGCCAAAGCTGTTTTGCCTGTTAGGACACAGCCTTGGAAAGTATCACTTAGTATTACTTCCATTGCAGCTATAGGCCCACACAGATCCAAGGGGAGGAAATGTAGACCCCAACTCATGATGGACTATTGACATCACCTTGTAAGAAGAGCATGTGGGATGCTGCTGCCCTCGTTAGAATACAATCTGCCACAGCACCTATGGATGTGCCAGTGACCTGTTGTAGGAAAATAATCCAGGACAATCAAATTCCCTTTCAAGTGAATATAATTTACGAATAATTTAGAGACTAAAATAGCTTCTGGAGATTCATCTGGAAGGACATAACAGAGAAAGAGGAGGAGGACATGATATGGAGCATGCATTCACTGACATTATGGAGCAGTAGACACTAGGAGTAAAAACCCAAGTCTTATTCACTTTTATGTGTATCCTCAACAGAGTACAGTGCAAACACATAGTAGGGGCTCATATGTGTCACATGAAGACATACACGAATGACTGGAAAGAGGGGACACAAAAGAAGGGGTAAGTTTGGAGACAAAAGATGAGATTCTATTAGAAATATGTTGAGTTTAAGGTTCCAGCTGTAGCTCCTCCCTGAGATATGTTAACAAGCAGTTAAGAAGGTGGGTCTGTGGTTCAAAAGAGAGAGCAAGAGTTAGGAAGAGGGCTTAGGAAAGCCATGACCAAGGTCAAACTTTGGCTGAATGAGACTGTCAAGGAGGAGCATGTAGAGGAAGAGGGATGAGTAAAGCTCAAGCAAAATAATGAGCAGTTAATGTGATAGGCTTTAAATCTGAGTCAGATTTAATGTCTGTAATACCTGCTTTACTACTTTCTAACTGTGTATTTTCTTAGGCTTGGCTACTTAATCTCTCTGTTCCTCAGGATCTTTTTAAAAAATTAATTAATTAATTAATTAAGTTTATTTTTGGCTGTGTTGGGTCTTCGTTGCTGCATGCGGGCTCTCTCTAGTTGCGGCGAGCGGGGGCTACTCTTCGTTGCAGTGCGCGGGCTTCTCATTGCAGTGGCTTCTCTTGTTGCGGAGCACGGGCTTTAGGTGCATGGGTTTCAGTAGTTGTAGCTGGTGGGCTCAGTAGTTGTGGCGTACTGGCTTAGTTGCTCTGCAGCATGTGGGATTTTCCCGGACCAGGGACCGAATCCTGCATTGGCAGGCGGATTCTTAACCACTACACCACCAGGGAAGCCCCTCCTCAGCATCTTATTGAAACATTGTTATAATAATACAAACTTATTGAAACATTGTTATAATAATACAAACTACTCACAGGACTGTGCATTACCTGGAATAATGCCTGCAAAGAGTTTAGAACAGAGCCTGGTGCATAGTCAGCAATCAATGTATATTAATTACCATAACTCTTCTCAGTTTTTTGGGTTTTTTTTTCATCTAAAGTTCAGGAATAAGCAGAGGAAGAGCCAGAGAATAACACTGGGCATGAAGGCTTTATGAAACCTTGTGTAATAGTCCTAATGAATAGCTGTGGTTACATTTATCACTGAGTTGCCAAGCATCAAAGAGTTGCTGACTGTTAATAATTAAGAGGGGGTGACAGGGTGAGTCATATTCTCTAGACCAATATTTCACAAAGTCTGTGCTTTTGGGTGTGCTATAGTAATATATGTTGCATCAAGAAAAAAAGTATGTTCTATACTCAAATAAATTGGAGAAATGCTGAGTTAAAATTAAACAGACTTTTCTTAAATGTATATGCCAATATGAGTTATGGCTGGCTAAGAAGGAGATATAGAGAGCGTCATTTCCCCAACTCTTAGGTTTTTATAGGGATCATTCTGCTAAGCCAATGTGTAGAACACAACTTCTCAATGTTAGTCAAGGAAAAATCTCATGGGAAACTTCTTAAAAATACATATTAGAGGGCTTCACTGGTGGCGCAGTGGTTGAGAGTTTGCCTGCCGAGGCAGGGGACACGGGCTCGTGCCCCGGTCCGGGAAGATCCCACATGCCGCGGAGCGGCTGGGCCCGTGAGCAATGGCCGCTGAGCCTGCACGTCCGGAGCCTGTGCTCCGCAATGGGAGAGGCCACAACAGTGAGAGGCCTGCGTACTGCAAAAAAAAAAAAAAACACAACAACAAAAAAAACATATTAGTGGATTCACCTCCACAGATTCTGATTAGAAATTCTGGTGTAGGGTTAAGGAATCTGTATTTTTTAAAAAAACTCCCAGGTATCACCTTGCCTCCAGGCAGCCCCGAAGAGTAACTGACTCCTCCACAACCCCCTTCTCTCTTTCCAACCTATTCTGCGAAAAATGGCTCCCACAAAGAGGGGTAGCAAAAAAAGGGGAGTAGTAATTCTGCCACCAAGGAGATGACTAGAAAATAGAATATCAACATCCATAAACACTTCCATTGAGTTGACTTAATGAAGTATGGACCCCAGGCACTCAAGGAGATCTAGAATCTGCTGTTTATAAACAAACCAACCAAACAAAACAAAACAAAAAACCTTATTGGGAACTCTCAATGTCATTATTTACACTAGCTCAAGAAAGCTATCTGGACTGAAGGAATAAGGACTATCCAATAATATATCTGAGTAAGTTATCCAGAAAACGTAATGAGGACAAAGATTCATCAAAGAAGCATAGCATAACCATTATCTACATACCTGTTATGCTTTCAAACACCTTCAGACAGTCGACTGTCAATGTGGATGAAAGCTTATTATTTGATTATCATAAAATATAATTAGGCAAAAATAGTTGTAGGCTCTACGTATAAAGAAATTCAAGGAACTTCCCTGGTGGCGCAGTGGTTAAGAATCCGCCTGCCGATGGAGGGGACACGGGTTCGAGCCCTGATCCGGGTAGATCCCACATGCCACGGAGTAGCTAAGCCCGTGAGCCACAACTACTGAGCCTGCGCTCTAGAACCCGAGAGCCACAACTACTGAAGCCCATGTGCCTAGAGCTCGTGCTCCGCAACAAGAGAAGCCACTGCAATGAGAAGCCCATGCACTGCAACGAAGAGTAGCCCCCGCTTGCCACAACTAGCCCGCGTGCAGCAATGAAGAGCCAATGAAGCCAAAAATAAATAAATACATTTATTTTTAAAATATGTCAAATAAAATAAAAACAAAGAGAAGTAAATCTATCAAAAAAAAAAGAAATTCAAATTACTGTCCCCATGGAATTAGTGGTAATCTGACAGATTTCTAAGAATTCCTAACAGAACTTTGAGGCAGTCAGATTAGACTTTTTAAACTTACTTAGAACTCATATCTAACACAATGGGGATATTTGTGCTCTCTGTGTGCCTGTTTAAAATTTAATCTAGGAAAAAGCTCCCTAACTGAGATTTATTTGAAGATCAAAAGAGACCTGAGAATATGCTGATCTAAGAGATATACTGTTAAATCTAATTTAAGAGAGAGTGTCTGAGACCATTTGGAAACAAGACAGTTTTTTCTTGTGAACATCCTAACTCAGAAGAATTCAGCAAAGAGTGAATGGTTATATATATTTCTACTTTTACGGTCTGCTTTCAAACTTTTATGGTAAAAATAAAAGAAGATAAAAGCATAACATCACTTCCAGGCATCTCTTTACCCACTCAGGCAGTTAATCATTCTATATGTCTGACAAGATAGCATTTGGTTGCGGTCACTCTCTGCCTTTTCCAGCACCCTTGGTGCAGAGGGGATGGGAGTAAGGATAAATTAGCCTATGAGAGGCCACCCATGCTGCACTCTTCCTTCCAGACTGGAAAAAGATAAAGAGACATGAGCATTAAATGCAACACATGGTCCTATGTTAGAGCCTATAAAGAATATTATTGGGACAATTGATTAAACTTGAATGGAGTTTGTGAATTCAGTGTTTGTCAATGATAATTTACTTATTTTGATCCTTATGTTGTGGTTATCTGGAGAATGTCCTAAACTTTTCAGGAGTGATGGGCACCACATTCAAAACTTACCCCCAAATGGTTTCAGAAAGAATGTTTTTGTGTTATTCTTGCAGCATTTCTGAAGTTATTCTGAAATTGTTTGAAATTATTTTAAAATTAACATTATCTTTAGCATTTAGAAAGACTACATTCATTTTATCGTTTGTGTTAGTTTATCGTTGATTTTCTCAGGTTCTCTAGGTAAACTACCAAATCACCTGAAAATAGTTTTACTTCTTTTTTTTTTTTTTTTTTTTTTGTGGTATGCGGGCCTCTCACTGTCGTGGCCTCTCCCGTTGCGGAGCGCAGGCTCCGGACGCACAGGCTCGGCGGCCATGGCTCACGGGCCCAGCCGCTCCGCGGCATGTGGGATCTTCCCGGACCGGGGCACGAACCCGTGTCCCCTGCATCTGCAGGCGGATTCTCAACCACTGCGCCACCAGGGAAGCCCAGTTTTACTTCTTTTAAGTAAATTCCTGTACCCTTTATTGTTTTCTCTTTTTAAATTCTGCTGGTTGATAACCTCAGGACAGTGTTCAATAGTAACAGAGACAGTGGACATTCCTGACTTTTTCCTAATCTTATTAGAAATTCCCCTAGTATTACCCCATTAAACACAATTTTAACTTTAAGAAATATGCATCATTTCCTATTTTCTTGAGCAATTTTCTTTTTAAATCAGGAAGCATCTTTCAAGAGATTTTTTCTTCATCTAGGGAATAATCATGTGATTATTACTCTTACATCTACTAATGTCATGCATATTAATAGATTTCCTAATGCTGAATCATCCTCGCATTCCAGAAATGAATCCCACTTGCTCACGGTACGTTATCTTAATGTGGTATTGTGTCCTGTTTTTAAATGTTTAATCTAGTATTTTTGCATTGATATAGGATGATTGCTTGTAAGCATATTTTCATGTTAGACTCACATTCCTCTGTACTGTTGTAAGCAGAACAACCTCCATGAAACGGGGCTTGGTGGTAACAGAAATGATGTGGGAGGAGGTGTCAGGGAGACATGGAGAGACCTGGCATTAGAGTCACACAGACCTTTAGGAGGTTTCTGGCCCCTCCCCTTACTGACTGAGTGACCCTGGGAGAAATTATTCCTGCTCTTCTACCTTCTATTTCCTCATCTGTCCAATAAGAGAACCATGGGTTGTGTGAGGACAAAATGATGTCTATGAAGACTCCAGTACAAACATACATAGATACAGAGAACAGAGTAGTGGTCACCAGAGGAGAAGGGCACAACAGATGAAGGGGGTCAACTGTACGGTGATGATGGAAACTAGACTTTTAGTGGTGAGCACACTGTAACGTATACGGAAGTCAGACTATAATGCTGTACATGAAACTGCTATAATGTTATAAACCAATGTTACCTCAATTGAAAAAAAATACCAGTACAATGTCTGGCACAATGTAAGCCCACATAAACACTGGGATATTTTACTATGAAGAATTATTTTTCTTCTGCTGCTTCTCATATTATGAAAATAAACGTAGTGTTAGGATATATATAAACAGATATCATAGTTTCCTCAGGAGCCACTTAGTGCCTCAGTTTAAATGGTCCCCAGGATTCTGCTACGATTACCGAGCCCAGAGGAGATTAAGCAGACTGGCTTAGTGAGCCAGCTTTGTATTTTGTCCCTTCTTTTATAGTCACCCCATTCCAGACTAGAGGTTCGATGTAAACCGTAAGTGCCATGTGGGGGACGGGGTGGGGGACTGTAAAATGAATGGAAAAGGAAGATAAAATTTCTTGAACCCCTACTACATGCCAGGGGCTAATTTAGGTCTATTTTTAGTTAATAGGTGAGGAAAGCTGGCAGGTAGCATCTAGATCTCAAAACCTGAGAGAACCAGCTTGGGGGTAGGGGTGGGTGTCCTCTCTCTATCTAAGAGTTGAGATTAGCTTTTGTTCTTTTCTTCTTACCCTCTCCAAGCAGAGGAGAAAGGAAAGATGCATTATCTCTGAGTTGAACTCCTGGTTACTTAATCTCTTAGTCAGTGTTCTGAGCCTGGGGAAATCTCTCTGTACGGGGCTATGGTCATGCTTCTAGACTCCTGAGTGTGGAGAGGGTAAGGAGAGTGCTAATTTATTGATGCATTTATTCTACATCTCTTTATTAGCTCAGACATGAAAAGGCTGTCTACCACTTTAACACTGGTAGACAGAGAATTGTGGGCATGCTGGGGAGAAAGAGGTTGGCCTAAAGACACTGGCATTTGTGCTGAACCTAGAAAGTTGAAGCTAAATAGAAAAGCAAAACCTGTGGGAGACAGCATAGTGCAGGTACTAAGAAACAGGCTCCAGACTGACCCAGACGGGGGCTACATTTTGTCTCTTTCTTGCTGTTGACCTTGAACAAGTTCCTTATGTTTTCTGAGCTTTAATTGTATTGTCTGTAAAATGAGGGAAAAAGACCTAATATATATGAATTCGTGGCGAAATTAAAGGAAATGATGCAGGGAAATCACTTAGTCTAGCGCCTGGCATGTGAGTCCTGAAAGATAATGGCTGTTATTATTATCTGGTCTTCAGTAGTGTTCCTCAGTCTTGCCTTTGTCAATAGTCCTTTCCTCAAGTTTCTTTTTTTTTTAAACAGCTTACTGAGATATGATTCCCATAACCATACAATTCATTCATTTAAATTGTAGAATTCTGTATTTTTAAATACATTCATAAAGTTGTCCACAATGTATATTAGAACATTTTCATCAACCCCCAGAAGAAAACCCTGCCCATTAGCAGTTGCTCCCTACCCCTCCTCCACTAATCCCCACAACGAGCTCTAGGCAACGACCAATCTATTTTCTGTCTCTATAGACTTGCCTGTTTTGGACATTTCCTATAAATGGAATCATACAGTATGTGATCTTTTGTGACTGGCTTCTTTCACTTAGCATAGTGTTTTCAAGGTTCATCTATGTCGGACCATGTGTCAGTACTTCATTCCTTTATATGGCCAAATAATATTCCATTATACAGATATACCATTTTATTTTACACATTTTATTTATCCATTCACCAGTTGAAGGACATCTGAGTTGTTTCTACTTTTTGGCTATTATGAATAGTGATGATATGAACATTTGTATTCAAGTTCTGTGTGAATATGTTTTCATTTCTTTTGGGTATATACCTAAGAGTGGAATTGCTGGGTCTTATTGCAGCTCTGTGTTTAATCTTTTGAAGAACTGAGAGACTGTTTTCCCAAGTGGCATTTTACATCCCCACAAGCATATTATCCTTTCCAACATGTGATATTATCTGTCTTTGACATTATAGCCAGTATAGTGGGTGTGAAGTGGTATCAAATTGTGGTATTGAAGTGCTTTTCCCTAATGAATAATGTTCAGCTTCTTTTCATGTGCTTATTGGTCATGTGTATATCTTCATTGGAGAGATATCTATTCAGATCCTATGAGCATTTTGAATTTTAAGTTTTTTTAAATATTCTAGATACAAGTCCCTTATTAGATATATGATTTGTAAATATTTTCTCCCTTTCTGTGGGTTGTGTTTTTTCTTTCTTGGTATTATTTGTAGCACAAAAGTTTTTCAAGCTTCTTTTTAATGTAACTTATGGAAGTCTATATTTCAGCATTTAGCTCCTACAAAAATATTCCAGTTGGTAGACTTTCAATGGAAGAGTTGGCCTTTTACTTCATTGACAAGAGTGAAGCCTTCAGTATGTAAAAATCCTGTACTCTTAACTCTTTCCATCACACAGCTCTTGACCTACGTAGGTATCTATCCCCCTCTCCTTTCCTTTATTCATCCTCTTGAAATGAGGAATATATATCCTAGTCAAGGCCAACCCTCCAACTGTAAGATGACCTCGTCCCCTTCATCTTCTCCCAGGAACTTTAATATTTTAATAAAATATTTTTTAAAAAAAGATCTGCATCCTCCAAATATACATCTCCAGCCATGGTCATGATCTCTACCCTGCACTTCACTTGGATGATCTACAGATATCCCCCAACTCAACATGTCCAAAATTGAATTCCCCTCCTCACACCATATCTTAGAGTCATCATGAAAATCAAATGAGAAATATTTGGCATAGTAAGTACCAAGCAAATGGGAACCCTAACATGATGGTGGGACCACACTGTCTCCTGAGGCAGCCCTGAGTCTGCAGAGAAAACTGGACATATGAGAGCTGTGGGAGGTCTGACTTAAAGTCAGGAGCTCCGTGGGGAGCTCTTAAGAACAGGGACATTGGTTTCCTTTTCTATAATATGAGATTTTGTAAAACTTAAATGCCAAAATAAAGACAAAGTACCTAACATGCTGGTAAATAATAAGCATGGGATGAAAAATAGAAAATAAGCAATAAACCCCAAGCAGAAACTATGCTGAAAAACTGATTCTTCTCTTTGCCTAAATATTGCCCATTGATTGTTTGCCAGCATCTATTTTTTAAAAAAATCTCTAATTATTTTATCTAAAAGTGTGCTTTTTTGGTGGTGGTTGGTGGTGGTTAGTGTTGATAGTGTGAAAGTTTTGTCATCCTAAAGGATAGTCAGCAGTGGGGATATAGGATGACCCAGGATATCTGTTTTTCAATTTTGACAGCAGTTAGTGTTTCCCAGATGTTAGCTCTGCTGACCTTCAGCTTTCAGAGGTCACCTCAGCTTCCAGCTTCCCACTCATGGTACCTCTCTTTCCTTGCTGAGCACAGGCTGGCATCGATCCCAGTTTCTCCTTTGAGATTCAGCAGAAGATCCTGATGGAGGAGGATAATGCCCAGAGAGAAGAGCCCAAGGAGGACAGAGGTGGTGACGGGCAACATGTCGTGAGATCCCCCTTTGTGTGCACTTCATCCTCAGAGGTTTTCAGTAAATATTTATGAGTACCTACTTTCTGTGATGCATATTGGGAATGACCTGGCATTTCCCAGTATAAGCCCAGGAGTCCAGCAAATACCAGGAAGATAGGCTGAGGCTGTCAATTCTAACCTGGAGCTTTGATCATGTGCTTACTTACCACACTGCACACGTGCTGAGGTTTTGTTTGGACCAGATGCTGAGTGACAGGCAGGCCAAAGCAGCTGATGTGGAGAGGTCTTTTCCAGTGACTCATCAGTCATTCAAAAATCAAGATGCACACAAAAAGGGGTGGGATGGGATGCAGAGAGAAAGGCATGAAGTTAGGTGCTCTAGAAGAGCAGCTGAGCCTACTGTCTCCTTGCAGGGTCGGGGATGAGGCTCCAACTCAGTAGCTCCCCAATTCGCAAGGCTCACAGCGCAGGTTGTAATCTTTGTAATGTGTTCCCCAGCATCAACAAAATAAATAGATTCATAAAATGTGTACTTTCCTCATTATTTTTTAATATGCATCAGATGATCAAGTTACCAGGGGACGGGGAGGGGGTGCTCAGGGATGTGCTTGGGACCTGGTTTAGTTGACCTCACCAGGATTAGCTGATCATCTCTGCACTGCAAAGTCCTCTTCTAGTAAGGGAGGGTGATTTCAAGCTAGATTTAATTTTTCATTTACTTATTGTGCTAAATTTTAGACACAGGAGTTAAAATAGAAAGCTCCTGGGTTAGTGAAGTTTCTTCAGAGAAACAGAACCAACAAGACATGTATATGTATATAGAGAAATATATATATTTATATTTTATATAATAGAGAGACAGAGAGAGAGTGCTAGAGATAGAGGTAGAGATAGAGAGACAGAGAGAAAGAGAGAGAGAGAGTGAGAGGGTGGTTTAAATACTTGTCTTACATAGTGGGGGCTGGCAGGGATGAAATCTCCAGGGCAGGCCCGAAGGCTGGAAATTCAGGCAAGATCTGATGCTGTAGTCTTGAACACAGGTTCCAGGGGACACGCTGGAAAGTGCTGTAGTGTTTCTATGTTAAAATCTTGAGAATTCCTTCTTCTTTGGGAAACCTCTATCTTTGCTCTTACGGTCTCAACTACTGGATGAGGCTCAGTCATGTTATGAAGGGTAATTTGCTTTACTCAAAGTCCACTGATTTAAATGCTAATCATATCTAAAAACACCTTCACAGCAACATCTAGTCTGGTGTTCTACCAAAAAACTGGGCAGCATAGCCTAGCCGAGTTGCTATAGAATTAACCATCACAGCCCTCTAACCTGAGGGCGTTTATGTCTTGAGCAGAGACAGATGATAAAACAGAAAATTTGCAATCCAATAACATGAACTACTTTAGCTCCTAACCAAGACCTGGGTGGAGTTAGGAAAAGCTTTCTAGAATGTGTGATTCCTGCACTTACTATTGCTGGTTATGAGGAAAGAGGTGAACGAATATGACACTTGTGAATAACTGCAAGTCGTTTATGATGATTGAAATGTCCCCTCCTTGCAGGGAGAGGGCAGAGGAAACAGTGAACTACTAGTTAGGAAAATAACTTGGAGTAACCAGATAACTTACTTTTTTATTTGTTTAATGTAGAACAAGGATTCTGGATTGTTTTATCTCACGTCTTGGAGGAGTCACTGAAGAATTCTTAAGTGTTGAAGTGATGAAATTAGATTTTCAGTATTCAAGACCAATTTATGTAATTATTCAACAAATCTGTCACATATGAAGTACTGGGGGAGGCACTGGGCATATAATGGTAAACAATGTAGAAGTTCCTTGACCTCACAAAGCTTAGAATTATAGGGGTGGGGGAGGTGAGGGAATGAGGAGAGAAAAAAAAGACAAATAAAATAATTACAAATTTTAATTTGTGTTATTGAGAACAGAGCCTTGATTTAGAAGATTATCATTTCAATGTCTGCTTACTCCTGTCATCCCCCGCCATCACATCCCTGCCATAAGTGCAAGCTTCAAATACTGAGTAATCCCTCAGCAACTGCCCTATACCTCATCCTGTCCTTTCTTGTACTGAAGGTGGGAGCAGTTCAAATGGAAAACAAGGGATTGATATATCCAAAAGGATCAAAGCATTCAACTGTTTACAAAATCATAGGGAATTTAACATGGATACTAATAGCCCATGAGAGAAAACTTTCTTTTGGAGACTAACTACCAGTGAATTATCCATTAGAAGTAATGTTGCCCTCCACCCATATGAATCCTTCAAAATTGCCTGTGTAAGGAATTCTCCACCTGGATCATCACTTCGATTAACTCAGGAGCCAGATAGGATGAAGGACAAAACTAGCTTGTGAGACAGGAAACCAATAAACCACATCAGGGCTTGTCTTGATAACATTGCCAATGAATGCTCAACAGAACAGAGGAATGAAGAGCATGTAGGTGATTTCCCTCCACCAGCACTCCAGCTGTTGGGGTCCTCAGACCTTATCAGGGTTTTTTGGAGAGGAACCAGCGGGAGAGCCACAGAAAGCTCTGCAAGCAGGGGTGGGAGAGAGGGAAGGAAATGCACTCTTTTTTTTTTTTTTTTTTGCGGTACGCGGGCGTCTCACTGTTGTGGTCTCTCCCGTTGCGGAGCACAGGCTCCGGACGCGCAGGCTCAGCGGCCATGGCTCACGGGCCCAGCCGCTCCGCGGCATGTGGGATCTTCCCAGACCGGGGCACGAACCCGTGTCCCCTGCATCGGCAGGCGGACTCTCAACCACTGCGCCACCAGGGAAGCCCCGCTTAGAACTTTTTGCGCACTGATGCTAAATATCTAGTCAGAGATGGGTGGTATGTAATAATGTTTTACTAGCTCTCTTAACAACTCCCCTGAGAGAAATTACCCCCATAATGTGAAATATTTAAGAAGGTCAAGCACAGACGAATGAATAAAGAAGATGTGGCACGTATATACAATGGAATATTACTCAGCCATAAAAAGAAATGAAATTTAGTTATTTGTAATGAGGTGGATGGACCTAGAGTCTGTCATAGAGAGTGAAGTAAGTCAGAAAGAGAAAATCAAATACCGGATGCTAACGCACATATACAGAATCTAAAAAAACAGTACTGGTAAACCTAGTGTCAGGGCAGGAATAAAGACGCAGATGTAGAGAACAGACTTGAGGACACAGGGGAGGAAGAGGAAGCTGGGACGAAGTGAGAGAGTAGCATGGACATAAATATACTACCAAATGTAAAATGGATGGCTAGTGGGAAGCAGCTGCATAGCACAGGGAGATCAGCTCGGTGCTTTGTGACCACCTAGAGGGGTGGGAGGGAGACGCAAGAGGGAGGAGATATGGGGATATATGTATACATATAGCTGATTCACTTTGTTGTACAGCAGAAATTAACACAACATTGTAAAGCAATTATACTCCAATAAAGATATTAAAAAATAAATAAATAAAAATGTCAAGTAAGTAGCCTTAAGTCCCTGGTGACACAACTGGTTCACTGGAATATTAAGTCACTGAATTTCCAGTTCAACACTTGACCATAATAGTCAAAAGTTACCTGTTTCATACTTATTTCTGTGAGAACTCAGGATCTGTAACTATGGAGTCATCCAAAGATTAAAAAAATGGATGGCAGTCAGGAGTGGGCAGAAATTCAGTATTTTAACTGGGCCCTTAGTGAAAATTCAATTGAGCAGCTTTTTCTTGGACTGATAGCTTTGTTTAACATATTAGGAAACAGAATCTGGACCACTTTATTGGAGTGTTTAAATTCTGTGGCTGGAGCTCATCTTTCTCTTTCATCCTACTCCTATATAATCAGTTTCCACTTCCCACATAGCCACTGGCTCTTCCTGTATTTGTCAGGCAAGGAGGAGCCAGTGCAAGTTTAGAGCAAGGAAATGACATAATTAAAATGGTATTAGACGTAAAATCTAAAATTCAAGGCCCCATCCCTTCCCTCCCCACAATTCCCCCACCAGCTCCCTTGATCTTATCTCCCAAGCCTCCCTCCATGTACTGTAGGTTCAGGCAGGCTGCATTACTCACCACTTCCCTAACCTGCCTTTACCATCCAGCTGCTTTGTGCATGTTGTCTCCTCTGCTGGGAGGCTGTTCTTTCAATATGAAGGCCACACACGTTGTCTTCCCTGAGATTCACTGGGCAGAGATACTCCTTCTCTGAACTCCTTTGTATCATTTTCTTTAGATTTTGTATTACATGATCACATTAGTTATATGCTAGGCAGTAAATTCCTTATGTATAGACACACAGTAAATGTCTTGTTTTATCTCCACTTCCCACCAATCTAGGCATATTGTGTAGAACAGAGTAGATGCTTAGTAAATCTGCCTCTGTGTTTAACATGCCTCATGATCTGAATCTTGGCCCCTGCTCTGAGTTGTCAGAAGTCTCTAGTGCATTGCTCTGGCACATCAAACACTTATCCCTGTAAAACATGGCTCCAAAATAAATACATAAATTATAGTATATTATATTATGGGGGAACTTGAATTCAAGGTATGAGATTACTGGAGGGATGGTGAGAGTCAGATGAAAGAAAAATTAAACAGGATCAACAGAGAAGAGAAACTGAGTTCCCAGCAATATCAAGGATTACCACTGATAGAGCACTGTTTTTTTCTGTGATGAGCAGATAAGCTACAAAGAAAACTCCTCATTTTAAATCTGCCATGCAGGAAAAGTAGACCATCTCAGGGTCCTCAGATGATTAGAAAAGTAAACCAGATAAGCACAGCTGGGATAGGTTAATCTAAATGGGATACACACACACACACACACACACACACACACACACACACACACACAGCATCCTTTTCCTGCCTGATTCCAATACAAACTCACAGAAAAAACTGGAGACAGATCAGAAAGAAACATTTTGATGCAGAAATTCATCAGATGTTCCAAATGTATTTAAATTATTCTCATAATTAGAGAGCCTGTCTTATAATAGTTTGAACATAAGGAAGCACATGGGGATAAATTTCCACTTTAATTTTGATTAATTTTCTGATGTTAATTTGATGAGCTAATGTGTTATTTATACTTAATATATTTGAATATATATATATATATATATATATATATATGAGAACACAGAGTAAAATCCAAGTATCCAATAAGATTATTGGAATAAGAATGCATTGAAGGCATAAAAAAAGAGTAGGAAGCAAAAATCTTTAGTACAATAATTTAATAACTTAATTTATAGTAGTAAAATTATATTACATTATACATTATAATATAGTACATTAAATTGTGCTACTGTATATTAAAAATTATAATTTATAATAGTACAATAATTTAATAGTAAATTTGACACTGTGCTTCCTTACAAACAGGATACAAACGGAAATATTGGTTTACAGTTTTCCTTAACAATGATTGCAAATCCAATGTGAAAATAGATGAAGTTACCTTTTCTAAGAAATGAAAGTACTTGGATTTTTTTGAGAGAGAAAATTTATCCTAGCACTAAATTCTTTTTTTTGAAATTTTAAAATTTTATTATATATATTTTTATTTTTGGCTGCATTGGGTCTTCATTGTTGCACAGACTTTCTCTAGTTGCAGCAAACGGGGGCTACCCTTCGTTGAGGTGCACAGGCTTCTCATTGCAGTGGCTTCTCTTGCTGCGGAGCACAGGCTCTAGGTGTGCAGACTTCAGTAGTTGCAACACACAGGCTCAGTAGTTGTGGCTCGCGGGCTTAGCTGCTCGGTGGCATGTGGAATCTTCCTGGACCAGGGCTCGAACCCGTATCCCCCGCATTGGCAGGCGGATTCTTAACCCCTGTGCCACCAGGGAAGTCCCTAGCACTAAATTCTAAAAGGAGTTTATGAAGTGGAACTCAACGTCTATAAGGCAATACAACACAATGGTTGATGTCATTAATAACAGTTCCAGAAAAAGGCAAGTGTGGTTGGAAACTACTCGTTTGATGAGGACATTATGCTAAGTGAAAGCCAGGCACAGAAAGAAAAAAACTGCATCATCTCACTTACATGTGGTACCTAAAAAAGTGGATTACAACACATAGAAGGTAGGTGTGGAAAGGTGGTTACCAGGGGCAAGGAGGTGGGGCTGGGGGTGGGGGATGGGATGATGTTTGTCAAAGGGTACAAAGTCGCAGTTAAAGGATAAATAGGTCTAGAGATCTAATGTGACAGCATGACGATACTGTGTTGAATACTGGAAATTTGGTGACAGCAGATATCAGGTGTTCTCATTATACACATAAAAAAGATAACTGTGAGAAGGTATGTTAATTAGCTTGACTGTTACAATCATTTCATTATGTGTATGTCCATAAAATACTCATGTTGTCTACCTTAAATATGTACTATTTTCATTAAAAAAGAAAAGAATAAAAAAAAAAAAAGAAACTACACTTTTTTTTTTTTTTTTTTTTTTTTTTCGGTACGCGGGCCTCTCACTGTTGTGGCCTCTCCCGTTGCGGAGCACAGGCTCCGGACGCGCAGGCCCAGCGGCCATGGCTCACGGGCTTAGCCGCTCCGCGGCATGTGGGATCCTCCCGGACCAGGGCACGAACCCGTGTCCCCTGCATCGGCAGGCGGATTCCCAACCACTGCGCCACCAGGGAAGCCCGAAACTACACTTTTGAGTAATCCCTGGGTGCTATCTCCTGTGCAAAGAGTGGTGCCTACATTATCACATTAATTCATAAACATATGGGTTGGGTGTTATCAGTCCCATTTTCCAGAATAGAAGTATGGTCCTCAGTGAAGGTAAGTAACACCCTTTACCTGACTGGTAAAGGGACTGAGTCAGGGTTTAAATCCAGATCTCCCTGACTCCAAAATCAATGATCTTTCCACTGCACTCTGCAAATAAAAACTTTTTGATTCTTTTTATAGGCATAACATTAAAGATAACTTTAGTATAAACAGTTGTTCAACAAATTGGACTGGAGTTGAGAATGACCAAGTTAACAGCTTCAAAGATTTTTTAGGTTATTACTGTAGAGAGAGGAAAAGATGTACAGATTCAAGACATGAGCTAATCAAGTCCAACCAGCCATTTGGAAAACTAATTCCAAATGAAATAATCCATAAATAATTCATTATATTACTGTGTGCAACAAACATTTCACCTTTCCTTAGCTGAGAGGGGTGGCTAAAGAAAAGTACCATCAGGTACTGTAACCACTACAGATCCTACTGAAGGGAAGAGGGAAGGAAGTTCTTCTGTGTAGTTTACAACAGAATATCCCTGGTGGACAACAGGGAATGGCAGACAGAGGTAGGTGTGGCTGGATCTGTGATTAAATAGGTGACTTTGTTTTAAAGAACCCAGGACATAGAAGAAGTAGAAGGACAGAGCTCATTTCTTTTTATTTTTTCTTTCCATTAAAAAAAATACCATCGTAACGATAAAAAAATTCTGGTAATAACAATTATTGCAATAATAATAGGTGTTAAATTCTGAGTGCCTTCTATACATTTTAAGATGTTGGGGTCTGCTTTTCACATTTAACATAACCCTTGTACCTTGTTGATCTCTTCTATCTTAGGTTGCCGTGGCATTATGAAAACTATTGAAAACCATACTACCTCATTGGAAGTGAGATGTTTTGCTGAGTTTAGTCACTTTTAAAAATCACATTAGGGCTTCCCTGGTGGCGCAGTGGTTGCGAGTCCGCCTGCCGATGAGGGGGACATGGGTTCGTGCCCCGGTCCGGGAGGATCCCACGTGCCGCGAAGAGGCTGGGCCCGTGAGCTATGGCCGCTGGGCCTGCGCGTCCGGAGCCTGTGCTCCGCAGCGGGAGGGGCCGCAGCAGTGAGAGGCCCGTGTAACGCAAAAAAAAAAAAAAAAAATCACATTAAATGAATACTCTTTGAGCCCCTTCCATGCATCAAGTCTTGGAGTGTAGGTCACATAAATGTGAATAAAATGACCCCTCTAGCCTTCAAGGAGCTTGGCTATAGTAAAAGAGACAGAGATGTCAACAAATAAAACAGGACGGTGAAGGAAGGTCAATGAGGATCATTTTTTTTCTGGTCTAGTGATTTGGAATTACTCATTATACAGGTGTTTTCTCTGATATCATTCCTATTTAGAGAAGAGGTGGAGGGAAGTATTGAAGAGCATGAACTCTAGAACCGGGCTGCCCTGTGTCCAATTCTGCCTCTACAAACTTATTAGCTGAGTGACCATTTACTTCTCTGTGCCTCACCCTTTTCACTTATAAAATGGAAGTAGTAACAGTACTTACCTCAAAGCGTTGTTATAAGGATTAAACTAATTAAGACTGTAGTATATTTGGACAAACACCTGGCACATACAGTAACTATTGCTCTCAATAACTGTTAGCTATATTTTCTTAGGTATGAATATTGTCAACCTAACTATGGCCATTCTAGGTGTGTTGTGTTGGTAAACATTCTCCTCAGAACCTTAGAGGGAGAACGACTGTCTCTGAGATGTCTGTCTAGTCAGGAGTCTTGCTGGTATCGTTCAAGGCCAGGAAATGTTTGCACCCATAGTGCTTTGGGTCAAAGTCATTCATTTTTGAGCACCAACCACATGCCAGGCATCGTTTTAGGAGTACTGTGGCTATATCACTGGAGAGAGCAGACAAAAATCCCTCCCTGCACAGAACTTACATTCTAGTGAGGTGAGTCAGATAATAAGCACAATAGAGAAATACATTTTATAATATGATCATTCTGTCATTAAAAATAATAAAGAAAGCTCACCAGTATGTGGAACGCCTTTTAAATTTTAAGTAGAGTGGTCAGGGTAAACCTGAGGAACATGGGACGTTTGAGCAGTGTCTTAAAGGAAGTGAGAGAGTAAGCCATACTGGTGCTTGGGGTGGGGGAGGAATTCCAGGCAGAGAGGACAGCTAGCACAAAGGCCCTGGGATGGAAGCATACTGTCTAGGACTCTAGTCCAGGAATATCGAGGAGGCCATTATGGCAGGAGCTAAGTGAGTGAAGTGAAAGAAGTAGGAGCTGAAATCAAAGTATGCCACATCACGTATTGTCCTTCTGGGCCATTCTATAGCCTTTAGCTTTAGCCATGATTGAGATGGGGACCATTGCAGGGTTTTGAGCAGAGGAGTGATATGAGTTGTCTCAATGTTTAAAAACGATCGCTCTGGCAGTGTGTTGAAAACTTCCTTCATGGGGACAAAAGTTGAAACAGGGCAAGGATAAAGTCAAGATGTGATGGTAAATTAGGGTGTTAATTAACAGTGGAGGTGGTTAAGTAGTTGAATTTTGGATTTATTTTAAGAGTAGAGCTGAAAAAATGTTTTCTGATGGATTGGATTTGAAATGTGAGAGAAACAGAAAAGTCAAGGATAACACCAAGCTTTTTGGCCTGATATGAGGAAAACTTCATTGGGGACAGGGTGGTTGGGAGACAGAAGGAGGAATTTCAGGATTTCAGTGTCAGAAATGTTATGTGGGAGTAGCCTAGTAGGCATCTAACTGGGCAATAGCCTGGAGCCTGCAGTTCAAGAAGAGATGGTCAGGCTGGAGTTAAAATTTGGGAGTTATTACCACATATGTGATATTTAGTGTTGTGAGATCACCAAGGGTGTGAGTGTAGATAGACAAGAGATCCAAAGTCCGAACTCTGGCGACTCTACTGCTCAGACACTGGGAGAAGAGAAGGGACCAGCAAGCAATCTTCTTCCCAAAGAAGACTGAGAAGGAGCAAGCAATCGGGCAGGAAAAAACAAAAACAAAAACATGAAAGTTGTGGAAGTCCAAATAAAAAAAGGAAAAAGTGTTCCACAATTGATTTCTGATGATAGTTCGAGTGGGATGAGCCCTGAGAAAATGTCCAGTTTAGGAGTTTGACCTTGACAGGAGGAGTTCTACGGGACAGAGTAGAAGCAAAAGCCCAATTGGAATAAATGGGTAGAGAAAGCTTGGAGATAGCTTTTCTTAACAACTCTAAAGGAGTTTTGCTCTGGCTGAGCAGAAAAAAAGGGGCAAGTGGCTGGAGGGGGAAGTGGATTCAAGAGAGAGTTTTTGGTTTTTAAGATGGGAGAAATAACACGATTTTATGGTGACGGGGTGATCCAATTGGGGAAACTGCTGGAGCACTTAAGTGTTGGATTGATTCCTGTATGTTTCTGTGGGGAAAAGAGCCAAGACAGGGGAAACTAATTCCTATAAAATACCAAGCAGTTCATAGGTGAGCCTTTCCTTTGAAATAGAAGTCAGACTTTTACTTGCACAAATGAAAAGTGCATTATAAATCAGCTATTTGTTGAGTGCCTACTGAGTGCCACTCGTGGTGTCAGGGACTTTGTATACATATCCGGAAGCTTACTAACCATCCTGAACATCAGCTATCATTGTCACTATACTGTTAATGACATTGTTGCTAGGAGCTAAAACGACTTGGCCAACCAAAGCCACAGTGATCATAAATTAGTCTGCACTTTATTGTGCTCTTTCTTGCTGTTGTGAGTTCCGCGAGGGCCGACGACCTGCCTCTTTGTAAGCCCAGAGATTCACCCAGAACTTGGAAGAGGTTCACTCACACTCATTCGTGCGGAGATCGACTGAGGCCGCCCTGGGTCCAGTTGGTCCCTTTCCGTGGAAACACCCGCCGTTCGCCTCAGCGTTGTTTTCATTGGTTGCGGCAACGAGAAAAACACGTTGGAAAATATAGAAACTTTCAAGAGAAGTAACTGAAAGGACATCAGTACAAGTTAGTTTAAAATCCTCCGCTGAGGCCGTTCCCCAACAATTTTGCAAAACTGCTTTTCTGACGCATTAGGTACCTGCCCGCGGGCGAACTGTCGGGAGGAGGTGCGGTCACCTGGAGTTTCCCGGTAGAAACCTCACCGTCGGGCGAGGAAATCGTCGCTCGAGGACGTGTACCCACCCGCCCTCTTCCAGCTCATTAGGAAAGCCTGCCACGAGGTTTCTACCACGCGGCTGTAAACGCGGCTCCGAGAAGCTGGCGCCCCGTGATGGGGCGACCAGCCAGACCCCTGCTGCAGCAGTAAAAGCCCCAAATGCAAACTGCCTGGCACCTTCACCGACTTCACTGCTCTGAGTCCCTCGGTGCCCGCCGCGGTGGTTACGAAGGGGGCCGGGGCACAGGACCGAGCCGCGCGGAGCCCACCACCGCAGCCCGAGGGGGACCGCACCCGGCGGCTGGGTGCCCGCAGCGCGCCTTCCCTCCCTCGCCCTGGGGACCCGGCCGCGCCGACGCGTCAGGTGAGGAGGAGGCGGCGGCCGGCGGGGTGGAAGGGGCCGCGCAGGCTCCGCGCGTCCGGGCCTCATCCCCCGGGCGCTGCCTCCCCCGCCGCCGAGTTGGTCGCCGCCCGTTTGCGCGGCCGAGGGTTGTGGGCGGAGAGGAGGCAGTGGCCGCCGGGGCCAGGAGGGGCGCGCTGGCTGCGCACCGCGCGTGCAGAGTGGCCGGGCGGCTGCGGCTGGGGCTGCGGCGGGGCCGGGGGTCCGGGGCCGGAGGGAGGGTGGGAGGGAGGCGGGGCGAGGGCCAGACGAGGGCGGCTGGGGCCGGCGGAGAGCGGCGGCGCGGAGGGAAGATGAGACGGTGAGTGGGTGCCGGGGACGCAGAGTTTCTTGCTTCTCTTGTAGGACAAAAGCCTGGGCTGGGGTTAGCAGAACCTGGGCTGAGCAGCCTCTGTGGCCCCGAACCCCAAGAATGGGTGGACCTCGGTTGAGAGGATCCTGGGGAGGGAGTGGCGGGGTGGAAGAGCAGCTCACAGAACGGTTGTAGGAAACGGGCGGGACCTGGGGGAGCCGGAGGCAACTTTTGCCGAGAAGTCTGGAATACCCAAGGAGGGAAGGATCGGGATCTTGGGGCTAGAGCTGCTTTGTCGCCGTGGGCGGAGGAAAGAGAGTCCGCTGCTGGACGGTATGGGCGCGGAATTCAGAAAAGACCCCCTCCCCCAAATATCTAGCTAGCTGCCCTCCTGGCTCACTTTGTTTGAAGAGTGGGGCTCACTAGTTTGAACCGCCCATAGACTCAAATTCCTATTTGGCCTTGGGTGCCCCCCCAAATTTATGGTGGGGCGGTCTCCGCACCCCTAGAGATAGCGGCTGGAAGTAGAGAATGTTTTGAACCCCTGTTTCACCCGCGCCCGGCACGGCCGAGGCGCAGCTGAAATGTTCGCTGGTACATTGAATAACTTAGCTCAGCAGTCATCACTTATTAAAGCGCCGAGGACCTGGCTGACTCCCGCCACCGCCAGGAAATTAAAAGGCTGACAGGCTGTCGCTTCCAGACTTGGGGTTTCCTGTTTGAAAGAGCTTCGGAAGTCGAACCTGCTACCCATCTACCTTTCTCATGTAAAAGCGGGAACTGCGCCCTCAGCCTTTCATGTCGGTAGACTTTCCCGGGGCTGGAAATTCTCTCTCCTGGCCCTGCCCTCATCCCTAGAAGTCTTTCTCCTGCTGCTCTAAAGAAGCTCTCAAGAATTCTAGAATGCACAGCTAGTCACAGCCAGACGCAGCTGGGAGTGGAACTAGGAGAGGCATAAAAATGTGGCGTGCTTTTAGTGTAAATATATGTCAGTCACATTTCCCATCATTGTATGAATGTATTAATTACAGATATTTATTTTCAAGTATTGGACGCGTAACTTTAAGCTTCCTAGTTTGGCTTAATTTAGGCGTTCGAGATATGTCTCCGAGATTCTAACATCTGAATTTAGCTGGGAGAGGTCTAAATGAAGTTCACAGTTTCAGAGTGTTAGTTAAACTTTTGCCCTGAGAGCTCTTGAATTCTTGGTTCCTGGTAGGATAGCAACAGAGTAGTTGGATTTGGGATAAATAAACCTTTAGAGTTGCCCACTATTTTAACAGAATGGCTACATCCCCGGTACCATTGCCCTCAATTGTGTAAATATTTGTCTGAATAAAGAGCTAAGGTTCTTTGAAAAGTAACAGTTGTGTCTATTCATGATTCCCTTTTCATATCCTGGGCTTAACTTATTTAAAAGGTTTTGTGTTTTATTTTATTGTTTTAGTTTTACATATTTAATGTTGAAATGTAAACATTATATGTACTTGAGAAACTCTGTAAAGTCCCCAAAACGTTTATAATTCAGGTTTCCTTTAAAAGTGAGGGGGAATAGAGCTTTTGCTCTTAGTTGACTAGTGTAGCCTTCATCTCCTGAGACCCAGAGGTTTGCAAATCCCAGCCTTTTTCACAAATGAAAAAATGAGATGTTTGGCTAGGAGTAGCCATCATTTCAGTTTGCAGGCTTCAATCTGTTTCATGCAACTGGCAGATGCTGTTCTTTTGGGCTGAGGACTGACTTTAGGGGGTGTCTCTTGGATCCCCATTTGAAGTGAGGGAGGAAAAGATACCTGGGAAATTTGCCTAAGAGCTTGCTACCTCCTATCTTAAAGAACACCAGACGAAAGCTGGAACTCTTTAGCAACCTTTTCAGAAATAGTTTATTTACTGGCTTTTGCACAAGAGAGGGAAGAAAAAGCTGAAGTGATAAACCCACCACTGGCTTTTGCTGTTTTCCTCAAAGCCCTATTTTGAGGTCTGTACTGTAATGCAGGGGTTGATTCTGGAGTGCACCAGAGGACTTGCTGTGAAAAACGTGATTGCTTTTAAATACTTTTAAAGAGCAGTTGAGGTTATGACTCTATGCTAATTCTCAACCCTTAGCAGAAAGGCGGTTGGTTCTATGAATAACTTGGAAAGACAGTGGTTTTGTACATCTTCCAAGTGGAATACATGTGCTTTATAAATCTGACTCTTAGATCTTGATGTACTTTACTTATTAACTGTGTGAATGTCATCTGTTTGAAACAAAAACAACTTTTAAGTGAGGTGCTTTATTATAAAGTCCTGGTGTACACAACAGCTGTGGTTCTGAATGGAGGCGGGTGGAGTGGGGGTAATTTGCTCCCCAGGGGTTATTGGCCAGTGTCAGGAAACATTTTTGGTTGTCCCAACTGGGGGCAGGGGACAACCGCAGTTGCCAACTGGGGCTGGCCTCTAGTGGGTAGAGGCCTCAGATGCTGTGTAATAACCTGTAATGCACAGGACACACAAACAATGAATATCTAGCCCCAAACTCTTCACTAGGGTATTACCTTGAGGGCATATGTTAACAAGATTAGGGATCTTAATCTAATTTGGATCTTCAAGAAACTGACTGTATTCTTGCTCAACACAGAGAGACCTTTTTGTCTGCAGCAGATTCTTTTGTCCTTGGCATTAAGAGTCTTAATATACCGTAGATGTGAAGGAACTTGTGTTCACTGACTTTGAGTTGGATTAAAATTACAGAATTTTGGAGTGCTACAGTGCAAGGGAGCCTCAGAGATCACTGAGCTCAACCTTTTTGTTTTATAGACACAAAAACTGAGATGCCCAGAGATAGTGACTGGTAAAGTCTCAAGTGTGTTAGTGACAGATGTTAGTTTTAGATACAACCCAGCATTAGAGAATTTAGAAACTGATATTCAGGCAAATGTAAGTTTTTAAAAAATGGACCTGACCCTTTGTGAGAATTTAGGGGTCACATTCTCTGTGAGGAAATAAATAAACTCTTTGATGGGGGAAGGGTAGCATTAGCCATGGTGACTGTGGAGCATATGCCTGGGTGTGTCAGCCCCAAGAAGAACATAATTCTATTGTGTGACCTGTGACACTCCACGTCTGATGCCTGCACCATCCTTCCCATGGCAAAGTGGGCAACAGATGGTTCCACATTCATAGCAGATGCTATGGTACAAAACAGAACATTTGAGGTTTTTTGTCCCTCCCTGCCTTATGGGTTAAGAGTAGAGGGCATGAATGGATAGGGTTGTCTTGGACAGAAGAGAGGATGAGAGAGGCCTCCTGAATACAGAGTTAAAAGAGACACCTGGCATATAAGGAAATGAGCATGCTTTGGGGCAGTTGTGAGGGATATTCATAAGTTGATGAGTGGATATGTAAGATAAATGTGATATTTGCGTAGAACTTGGGTTAGGAATCTGAAGACATTTCAAGCTTGGCACTTCTTTGGGGGAATAGGGCAAAATAATAATGGGGTTAAAAGGAATCTCAGAAATCCTCTTATCTGAATCTGCTCACTTGGCTAGTGAGAACCTCGTAACTACTGTTTCATTGTACTTTCTTGTACAACCCCCAGTCTGTATCTTTCCATCTGTTTACTTAGTGGGGAAGAAAATGATAGTAATATAAAGTTTTTGTTCATTTTCTGGGAGAGTGTAAAAAGCATGTATTTGTGAATAGCTCTGCTTATAGAAAGGAGTTATCTCAAAGAGCTTTTGACGATCAGAAAAGTTGTGCACATATGGCTGCTCTCACATTTTACGTTACTACGATTACCCATTAGTCCTGTGATTATGGATTTTAGTTGTGTGCTAAGTGGTCCCACCATGGTACTTATAATCCTCAAATCTGGGAGGTTCTGGAAATATAGGAGAAATTTTTAGTGTGCCTTTCTTGGAAGAGCTCCGAACCTCGCTGTGGTAGGTTCTTATCATTTTGACAACTAGCCAGTGGGTGTACCTCAAAGCCGAGTACATAGTAGTATATTTAGAAATGATTCAGAAGTGATGACTTTTTAAAGAGGGCTGCTCTCTGCAGGTGCTGCAGTAAAGGGGTATAGCACCCTTTTCATGATCACCTTTCATGTAGTCATTCTTGTTACTTATTTTTCAGGTGATGGAAGAGAAGATGGGTTTGTTTTTTTATAATTGTTGGCTGGAAATACTTGTTGGCATTTGATTAATGTGACTCTTCTCTTTTGAAAGTGAATAAAACCGAAAAGGGTAGCTCAGGTTTTCAAATCCCTTCAAAATGAGTATTTAGTAAAAGGCAGAACTTGTTTCTGCCGCCCCGAAATTCGAACCTCCTAAGGGTTAATTTTCAGAGTTGTTTTCATGATATTTAGGAATGTTTTTAGATGTTGAAAAGGAAGGTTTGTGCTGTATCTGCTTTAAAGGCAAGATTGTTATCTATAGCAGCTAATGATCAACAGGGGAAACCCAAGTATAAAAATCATTTTTATTGAAATTCAGTGGGAAGGCTAGGGGCTGGAGAAGCTTGCCATGCAAAGAAACAGGTAAATAAGGTATAGAGTAACAGGCTAAGTTATCTGGAGACTTTTTTGAGAGGTTTTTTACAAGAGATATTTGTTTTGCTTACTGTGAGTGGGTTGAGTTTATTAGATGAACTCCTTTTCCTTACTTTGCAAATTAAGGGGAAGAAAAAGTTTGCTCATGCCTATATTTAATATTGTTACCTCAAGCAGGGTCAGCTTTTTCCAAGATTTGCTGCTAAATCTAGAGTTCAGTGGAAATCAGTGTTGATCATCTTAGAATATTTTGTTTGCATGCAGCATGTGACCTCTCCAGATGGCAATGTGCTTGTGGAATCAGCATAAGGAATGGCAAAAAAGCTAAAAGTTACAATCTTTCTCCTCAATTTGTTTCTTGAGCACTGTATTGCTAAAACAAGGGCAGGTAAAAGCAAAGGAAAGCCAGCTTCTGCATTCGTTTGCTCAGTTCAGATGCAGCCTGAGTAGTGCTTCATAGTCAAGAGATATTCATAGGGGACTGGGAAGTGAGGTCTGGCTGCCACACTGCTTACATCATTGCAGAAGTAGGTTTATGAAAACATATTTAGTAAGGAAATTGCAAGCCATGGGAATGTAGACAAAATATTTCTTATACATCATGCTGAATCAAATAGCCGTATTATATTATACTAACATAACTCTGACCAGGCCTTCTTCCCACTATGTTATGCTGAAATAATTTACCATGCCCTTGGAATGTCATGGGCAACCGCACTGGTGCAATCTCTTCCCAGTTAGGTAGCTGCCACCTTATCACTAAAACATGTTTCTGTTCTGTAGTCATTTCCATTTCCTGCGTTGTATAACTGGCACTCCTGTGTTATTTAACCTGTGTCTATGGGAGCCTAGAAGGTTGGAGCAGAAAGAACATCTAGTTCACCCTCACCATTTTAAATATGGGGAAACCTCTGCTAAAACAAGGTGAAGAGAGGCCAAGGGATCTGCTCTGGCTCTTTATTCTGTTGGTTATTTTGGCAGAACCAGGACGAGGGTCAGGTATCGTGACTCATGTTCCTGGCAGTCTGTCCCGTATTTTTTGCACTAGATTGGCCATTACAATAAAAATAACATCCTAATGTAACCATGTCCTTTATTAGGGCTTTTGGTCAGATATAAAATACAGCACTGATTAAATTTAGTGTAGTCAGTTGTTTACTGACCTCTGCTGGTTCAAGTCCTTTTTCCTTTTCCTTCCAAGCAAAATAAATGGTTAAAAGGTAGGTCGCAGCAAAGGGAAATATTGTCTATAACACCCACTTTGCATAACCTACAGTTAAGTAATGAAGAGATGGTATCATTATTGTTTTGTTTACTTTAGAGTATTTTTAAAACCCATCCACTCAGTTTTTGAGTTAAAGGGAAAAACATTATGACCATGGGTGATGTGGTCACCTTGTGTTTTTTCCATCCCTCCTGAGCCTACTTATTCCCTGACTATTCCCAATAAGTATTGGGTAAGGGAATGGAGAATAGTACATTTGGATTTGGTGAATGTTACCTTGAAAAAATAGAAGCTGACTCTGAAGAGAATGTATTTTGATCGGTAGTGTGGAATGGGGACAGGATGCTGTAAAGATCAGAGTTTGCTCCCACCAACTCTCAGCTTCCAATTCCAGCCCATAGGGGTGGTTTCAGGGTCAAGAGAGAGCATCTTCACCCCATGTGATCCCAGAGTCAATATTTTTCTTGCATAAATTGGTTTTAGAGGATGCTTTTTCCTGGAATACCCCTCTGCTTCAGGAAGTAAATCTGAAGCACAGGTGCACACAGACATTCAAGACCTCCAATTTAGTTATTCCATGACTCTCTGCTTCTTGGCTTTGTCTCACTGTGGTGATCACATAATACAGGAGGTTTCTTCAGAGGCTACAGTCAAAATCACCTAAACCTGGGGATGAATTATGCCAATGATCAGGAATAAGAAACATCTGAAAATATTTGCTTTACTTGGGAAAATTTTAGAAACCTTTATCTTCAACTAAAGCTATCTTAGGATTCTATAAAGAACCCTGAAAATATGGGTCTGTAATTTCCTACCTAAAAGACTCTCCCACTTTCAGAGAAGCCATCACATAATTTAAGAATCTATAAAGTGTGTTGGTCTCTGTCTTAACATAAATATGGAAGGGTGTGTGTGTGTGTTTTAATGGGTTTTTGAGGCTGAAATTCTTCAAGATATGGCAGGTTTGTCAGTTTTTGTGTTTACATTTTAACTTTCTTAAGAGGTGGGTTTTATTTGAATATGCATAGTAATGAAATTTAGATACTGTGACCTACCATTATCTTGCAAGTATCTGAAATATAATGGCCTGATACTTGTAATCTAGACAATGCATTTCCTTTCAGATTTCTCCAAGGTACTTAAAAAAAAATCCGCTTTTAGGAGCTTAATTCAATATGATAGAGGGTTAGTATTTTGTACTTTTTAAAAAATCAGAAAAAAATAATAATAAAAATTAAAAAATCAGGGCTTCCCTGGTGGCGCAGTGGTTGAGAATCCGCCTGCCGATGCAGGGGACACGGGTTCGTGCCCCGGTCCGGGAAGATCCCACATGCCGCTGAGCGGCTGGGCCCGTGAGCCATGGCCGCTGAGCCTGCGCGTCCGGAGCCTGTGCTCCGCAATGGGAGAGGCCACAACAGTGAGAGGCCCGCAAAAAAAAAAAAAAAAAAAAAAAAAAAAAAAAAAAAAAATTAAAAAATCAGCCAGGAGCCACTGCATGAACACGTCCTTCTTTGTAAAGTGAGCCACTATCGTTTTTAAGTCAGTATATATTCATATATTTTTATTCATATTGGTTTTCGGAATGCACACATCTTTTACTTTTTAAATATTTTATTATGGAAAATTTTAAACATGCATAAAAATTAAAAGAATAATGCAGTGAAATCCCATGTACCCATCATTCAGTTTCAACAGTTATCTATATATGCTAATATAGTTTCATCTGTAGACCTTACTTCCCCCCAAACATAGATTGTTATAAAGCAAATTCCAAATACTGTAGTATTTTATTGATAAAAAATTTAAAATATAAATCTAAGAGCTTAGGATTTTAAAAAATACAGCAAATCATTATCGCACCAAAAAAAATGGCAGTAATTAAAATATCTTTTTTCCAGTAAGTGTTCAGATTCTCTGATTGTCACATAAAATTTTTGTTTAATAGTTGGATTGTTCAAAACAGGATCCAAACAAGGTCTACATATTGCATTTAATTGTTAATTGGTGTATCTCCTGGGTCTTTTTAAATCTAGAACAGTTCCCTCTCTTATTTTTTTTCCTTGCCATTTGCTGGTTGAAGACATTGGTTATTTTTCTGTAGACTTCCCCATGTTTTAGATTTAAGTGATACTGTCTCCATAGTGTTATTTAATGTATTCCTCTGTTCTTTGTATTTTCTGTAATCAGAGACACCATGCTTTTTTTAAAAAAAATTTATTTATTTATTTATTTTTGGCTGTGTTGGGTCTTCGTTGCTGCACACAGACTTTCTCTAGTTGCAGTGAGCGGGGGCTACCCTTGGTTGCGGTGCGTGGGCTTCTCATTCCAGTGGCTTCTCTTGTTGCGGAGCACGGGCTCTAGGCTCGCGGACTTCAGTAGTTGTGGCACGCAGGCTCAGTAGTTGTGGCTCATGGGCTCTAGAGCACAGGCTCAGTAGTTGTGGCACAGGGGCTCAGTTGCTCTGCGGCATGTGGGATCTTCCCAGACCAGGGCTTGAACCCGTATCCCTTGCATTGGCAGGCGGGTTCTTAACCACTGTGCTACCAGGGAAGTCTGGAGACAGCATGCTTTTAATTTGAGAACTTCCCTACCACATCATTCTGTTGAACTTAATTTATAATATATATATATATATATATATATATATATACTTATTACATTCATATTGTGTGTCTCCTTCAAATATTGCTAAAGCTGTTTTTTAGATTTTATTTATTTATACAGCAGGTTCTTATTAATCTATTTTATACATATTAGTGTATACATGTCAATCCCAATCTCCCAATTCATCCCACCCCACCCCCATCCCCCGCTTTCTCCCCTTGGTGTCCATATGTTTGTTCTCTACATCTGTGTCTCTATTTCTGCCCTGCAAACCGGTTCATCTGTACCATTTTTCTAGATTTCACATATATGCATTAATATACGATATTTGTTTTTCTCTTTCTGACTTACTTCACTCTGTATGACAGTCGCTAGGTCCATCCACATCTCTACAAATGACCCAATTTCGTTCCTTTTATGGTTGAGTAATATTCCATTGTATATATGTACCACATCTTCTTCATCGATTTTTCTGTTGATGGGCATTTAGGTTGCTTCCATGACCTGGCTATTGCTGCAATGAACATTGGGGTGCATGTGGCTTTTTTCTTTTTTTTTTAACATCTTTATTGGAGTATAATTGCTTTACAATGTTTTGTTAGTTTCTGCTGTACAACAAAGTGATATCAGCTATATGTATACATATATCCCCATATCCTCTCCCTCTTGCATCTCCCTCCCAGCATCCCTATCCCACCCCTCTATGTGGTCACAAAGCACTGAGCTGATCTCCCTGTGCCATGCGGCTGCTTCCCACTAGCTATCTATTTTACATTTGGTAGTGTGTATATGTCAATGCTACTCTCTCACTTCATCCCAGCTTACCCTTCCCGCCCCCCCCCGTGTCCTCAAGTACATTCTCTCTGTCTGCATCTTTATTCCTGTCTTGCTCCTAGGTTCATCACAACCATTTTTTTTTTTTACATTCCATGTATATGTGTTAGCATACAGTATTTGTTTTTCTCTTTCTGACTTACTTCACTCTGTATGACAGACTCTAGGTCCATGCACCTCACTACAAATAACTTAGTTTCGTTCCTTTTTATGGCTGAGTAATATTCCATTGTATATATGTACCATATCTTCTTTATCCATTTGTCTGTCAATGGGCATTTAGGTTGCTTCCATGACCTGGCTATTGTACATAGTGCTGCAGTGAACATGGGGATGCATGTGTCTTTTTGAATTATGGCTTTCTCTGGGTATATGCCCAGTAGTGGGATTGCTGGATCATATGGTAATTCTATTTTTAGTTTTTTAAGGAACCTCCATACTGTTCTCCATAGTGGCTGTATCAATTTACATTCCCACCAACAGTGCAAGAGGGTTCCTTTTTCTCCACACCCTCTCCAGCATTAGTTGTTTGTAGATTTTCTGATGATGCCCATTCTAACTGGTGTGAGGTGATATCTCATTGTAGTTTTGATTTGCCTTTCTCTAATAATTAGTGATGTTGAGCAGCTTTTCATGGGCCTCTTAGCCATCTGTATGTCTTCTTTGGAGAAATGTCTGTTTAGGTCTTCTGCCCATTTTGTGATTGGATTGTTTGTTTTTTTAATATTGAGCTGCATGAGCTGTTTATATATTTTGGAGATTAATCCTTTGTTGATTCATTTGCAAATATTTTCTCCCATTCTGAGGGTTGTCTTTTCATCTTGTTTATAGTTTCCTTTGCTATGCAAAAGCTTTTAAGTTTCATTAGGTCCCATTTGTTTATTTTTGTTTTCATTTACCTTACTCTAGGAGGTGGGTGAAAAAAGATCTTGCTGTGATTTATGTCAAAGAGTGTTCTTCCTATGTTTTCCTCTAAGAGTTTTATAGTGTCCAGTCTTACATTTAGGTCTTTAATCCATTTTGAGCTTATTTTTGTATATGGTGTTAGGAAGTGTTCTAATTTCATTCTTTTACATGTAGCTGTCAAGTTTTCCCAGCACCACTTCTTGAAGAGACTGTCTTTTCTCCATTGTATATCCTTGCCTCCTTTGTCATAGATTAGTTGACCATAGGTGTCTGGGTTTATCTCTGGGCTTTCTATCCTGTTCCATTGATCTATATTTCTGTTTTTGTGCCAGTACCTTACTGTCTTGATTACTGTAGCTTAGTAGTATAGTCTCAAGTCAGGGTGTCTGCTTCCTCCAGCTCCATATTTTTCCCTCAAGATTGCTTTGGCTATTCAGGGTCTTTTTTATCTCCATACAAATTATGCAATTTTTTGTTCTAGTTCTGTAAAAAATGACACTGGTAATTTGATAGGGATTGCAATGAATCTGTAGATTGCTTTGGGTAAAAAAAAAAAAAGCTTTTTCTGCGTCTATTGAGATGATCATATGGTTTTTATTGTTCAATTTGTTAATATGGTATATCACATTGATTGATTTGCATATATTGAAGAATCCTTGCATCCCTGGGATAAATTCCACTTGATCCTTTTAATGTGTTGTTGGATTCTGTTTGCTAGTTTTTGTTTTTTTTTTTTTGCGGTATGTGGGCCTCTCACTGTTGTGGCCTCTCCCATTGTGGAGCACAGGCTCTGGACGCGCAGGCTCAGCAGCCATGGCTCATGGACCTAGCCACTCCGCAGCATGTGTGATCCTCCCGGACTGGGGCATGAACCCATGTCCCCTGCATCGGCAGGCAGACTCTCAACCACTGCGCCACTAGGGAAGCCCTGTTTGCTAGTATTTTGATGAGAATTTTTTCATCTATATTCATCAGTGATATTGGTCTGTAATTTTCTTTTTTTGTAGTATTTTTGTCTGGTTTTGGTATCAGGGAGATAGTGATGGTCATAGTGGCCTCATAGAATGAGTTTGGAAGTGTTCCTTCCTCTGCAGTTTTTTTGAAGAGTTTGAGAAGGATGGGTGTTAGCTCCTGTCTAAATGTTTGATAGAATTCACCTGTGAAGCCATTTGGTCCTGGACCTCTGTTTGTTGGAAGATTTTTACTCACAGTTTCAAATTCATTCCTTGTGATTGGTCTGTTCATATTTTCTATTTCTTCCTGGTTCAGTCTTGGAAGTTATACCTTTCTAAGAATTTGTCCATTTCTTCGTGGTTGTCCATTTTATTGGCATAGAGTTGCTTGTAGTAGTCTCTTATGATGCTTTGTATTTCTTCAGTGTCCATTGTAACTTCTCCTTTTTCATTTCTAATTTTATTGATTTGAGTACTCTCCCTCTTTTTCTTGATGAGTCTGGCTAAAGGTTTATCAATTTTGTTTATCTTCTCAAAGAACCAGCTCTTTGTTTTATTGATCTTTGCTATTGTTTTCTTTGTTTTTGTTTCATTTATTTCTGCTCTGATCTTTATGATTTCTTTCCTTCGACTAACTTTGGATTTTTTTTGTTCTTTTTCTAGTTGCTGTAGGTGTAAGGTTACATTGTTTATTTGAGATTTTTCTTGTTTCTTGAGGTAGGATTGTACTGCTATATACTTCCCTCTTAGAACTGCTTTTGCTGCATCCCATAGGTTTTGGATTGTCGTGTTTTTGTTTTCATTTGTGTCTAGGTATTTTTTTATTTATTGTTTGATTTCTTTAGAGATCTCTTGGTTATTTAGTAAGGTATTGTTTAGCCTCCATGTGTTTCTGTTTTTTACGTTTTTTCCCTGTAATGGATTTCTAATCTCATAGGGTTGTGGTTGGAAAAGATGCTTGAGATGATTTCAGTTTTCTTAAATTTACTGAGGCTTGATTTGTGACCCAAGATGTGATCTATCCTGGAGAATGTTCCATGTGCACTTGAGAAGAAAGTGTAATCTGCTGTCTTCGGATGGAATGTTCTATAAATATCAATTAAATCTATCTTGTCTATTGTGTCATTTAAAGCTTGTGTTTCCTTATTCATTTTATGTCTGTATGATCTGTCCATTGGTGTTAGTGACGTGTTAAGGTCTCCCACTGTTATTGTGTTACTGTTGATTTCCTCCTCTATAGTTGTTAGCGTTTGCCTTATGTATTGAGGTGATCCTATGTTGGGTGCATAAATATTTATAATTGTTATATCTTCTTCTTGGATTGATCCCTTGATCATTATGCAGTGTCCTCCCTTGTCTCTTGTAACATTCTTTATTTTAAAGTGTGTTTTATTTGATATGAATATTGCTACTCCAGCTTTTTAAAATTTTCCATTTGCACAGAATATCTTTTTCCATCCCCTCCCTTTTAGTCTGTGTGTGTCCTTAGGTCTGAAGTGGGTCTCTTTTAGACAGCATATAGATTGGTCTTGTTTTTGTATCCTTTCAGAGAGCCTGTGTCTTTTGGTTGAAGCATGTAATCCATTTACATTTAAGGTAATTATCATTATGTATGTTCCTATTACCATTTTCTTAATTTTGGGGGGTTTGTTTTTGTAAGTCCTTTTCTTCTCTTGTGTTTCCCATTTAGAGAAGTTCCTTTAGCATTTGTTGTAAAGCTGGTTTGGTGGTGCTGAATTCTCTTAGCTTTTGCTTGTCTGTAAATCTTTTGATTTTTCCATCAAGTCTGAATGAGATCCTTGCCAGGTAGAGTAGTCTTGGTTATAGGTTCTTCCTCTTCATCACTTTAAATATATCGTGCCACTTCCTTCTGGCTTGTAGAGTTTCTGTTGAGAAATCAGCTGTTAACCTTATGGGAGTTCCCTTGTCTGTTATTTGTCATTTTTCCCTTGTTGCTTTTAATAATTTTTCTTCGTCTTTGATTTTTGCCAATTTATTACTATGTGTCTCAGTGTGTTTCTCCTTGGGTTTATCCTGCCTGGGACTCCCTGCCCTTTCTGGGCTTGGGTGGCAATTTCCTTTCCCATGTTAGGGAAGTTTTCAATTATAATCTCTTCAAATATTTTCTCAGGTCCTTTCTTTCTCTCTTCTCCTTCTGGGACCCCTATAATGTGAATGCTGTTGCATTTAATGTTGTCCCAGAGGCCTTTTAGGCTGTCTTCATTTCTTTTCATTCTTTTTTCTTATTCTTTTCCACAGCTGTGAATTCCACCATTCTGTCTTCCTAGTCAGTTATCCATTGTTCTGCCCTAGTTATTCTGTTATTGATTCCTTCTAGTCTATTTTTCATTTCAGTTATTGTATTGTTAATCTCTGTTTGTTCTTCTAGGTGTTTGTTCTTTAATTCTTTTAGGTCTGTGTTAAACGTTTCTTTTTGTTGTTGTTGTTTTTGGGTTTTTTTTGTGTGGTACGTGGGCCTCTTACTGTTGTGGCCTCTCCCGTTCTGGAGCACAGGCTCTGGACGCACAGGCTCAGTGGCCATGGCTCACGGGCCTAGCTGCTCTGTGGCATGTGGGATCTTCCCGGACCAGGGCACGAACCCATGTCCCCTGCATCGGCAGGCGGATTCTCAACCACTGCACCACCAGGGAAGCCCTGTTAAACATTTCTTGCATCTTCTTGATCTTTGCCTCCATTCTTTTTCCAAGGTCCTGAATCATCTTCACTATCATTATTCTGAATTCTTTTTCTGGAAGGTTGCCTATCTCCACCTCATTTATTCTTTTGTGTGTGGGAGTTATCTTATTCATTCATCTGGTACATAGTCCTCTGTCTTTTTATTTTGTCTCTCTTTCTGTGAGTGTGGTTTTTGTTCCACAGGCTGCAGAATTGAAAAGCTGTTTTAATAATGATATAAACACAAATGTGAGTCCAATTGGTAAAAGTCACATCTTGAATATTTAGATAAAAGTCAGGACTTTTGCAAGTGGAAAGGGAATTTGAATGACCCAAATGCTTTTTGAGGTTTTTCCTGTTTTCTGTCCTTCTTCCCCTACCTTCCTCACAGGCTGAAAAGAGTTATCACAGGAAGCATGCAGCCAAATTCCTTGGGTAGTCTAAAGTATGTGTAAAGTTCAGGCAGACAAGTCTTATTCAAGGGACTAGCACAAAATTGTTTAAACACCCTATAATTGATGTTTTACCCTCTTTACAAGAGTCCTCTAAGATTCTTAAGAATTCCTAATATAAAACAATCTAGACTTATTTAAAAGGAACCTCTGTCACAGGAGATAAAGATCCTCATTTGAATATGGTTTTTGCTTTTGATTGTGATTACCTTTAGGAAGCATTGGATACCATCTGGACTTCTTTTGACACAGCTTAGACTTCAGTGGGCTGGAGATGACAGAAAGGAATGATATCATGGGGTAGACTGATTTATTGTGATAGGAAGAGGCTGAAACTTTTTTCTTTTTCTTTTACTTTTTGTCATCACTTCTTCCATCTCTCATTTCCTCCTCCTATTCCCCATCACGCCCCAGTCCCTTCTGTGCTCCCTTCCTCCCTGTGGCATCATCTGATACTTTTGTTCTTTCCTTAATTATCTCCCTTACCTCTTCTTTTAGTTTTCAGAACATAATAAAGTAAAAATTCAAAAGGGAAAACAAGAAAACCAAGAAAGAAACTGTGTAATCAGTGTCCTGAGATCATATTGGCATTCCAGTGGTCCTCCCTTTCTCCCCAGCCTGCCATGCATCACCCTGACACCTGGCAAATTCTGAGGATGCCTCAACTTGCCTGGGTTCTGAAGAGCCTCCTCTGGCAGTCACAAAGTCTTTGTGCCTTTTAGACTGCTATGGGCATGTGGGCAGTGTATGTCTGTCTCTGTCTGTGAATGTGTGTCTGTCTGCATACAGTAAAATTTATTGTTGTAACAGGCTCAGTCTGCAAGAACAAAACATCCTCCTTATTCTTGGGTCTTTCTGAGAGATAAAAATGCCCTCCTTGGAGATTATCAATGTATGTACATGTATCTAGTAGATAATAATTATTTTGTTCATAAAGGCTGATCTTTAAATGACAGAGAACATGGCGCAAGGAATGAGGAATGAGAATCCATTTGGTGCTCTGTTTATTTGCAAAAAACCATTAAGGGCTCAGTGTCCACTAACAGAAGTTTGGTTTTTTGGTTTTGTTTTTTTCTTCCCTGCGCTGAGACGTAAAATTTTGAGTGTGGAGGAAGAGTTTAAAGGAACGGAGTTTAGGAGGCCAGGTTGCATGAATGGGAGATGAAGTTCTGTGGGGATGGATGTTGAGACAGTGGGAAGGTCCAGATTTAGGGATGCTTGCAAAACCTATGCATGGGGGCTTCTCTGGTGGTGCAGTGGTTAAGAATTCACCTGCCAATGCAGGGGACATGGGTTTGAGCCCTGGTCTGGGAAGATCCCACATGCCGCAGAGCAACTAAGCCTGTGCACCACAACTACTGAGCCTGCGCTCTAGAGTCCACGTGCCACAACTACTGAAGCCCACGCGCTTAGAGCCTGTGCTCCGCAACAACAGAAGTCACTGCAACGAGAAGCCCACACACCAGAACAAAGAGTAGCCCCCACTGTCTGCAACTAGAGAAAGCTGCACACAGCAACAAAGAACCAAAGCAGCCAAAATAAATAAGTAAAATAAATAAATTAAAAAAAACCAAACAAAACCTGTGCGTAGGAGGGGATATCTGATGAAGAGAGGATCTGGGAAAGTGTTTGCCAGTGGGTGTGGGGTTGTGTGGAGAGGTGTGGCTTGTGTGCAGAGAAGCAGGAGGCTGAGGATTTAGTGATGAAAGGAAATATTTGTGAAAAAGGAGGGTATATTTGCAAAGGCGGAGTTGAGAGGACTGAGGGTTTGTTTAACTGAGGATGGTGTTTGGATAACGGAGGGTGGGGAAAACAGGCTGCTTTTGGATTTCTGAAATGAGAATATTGCTGGAGAAGGAAGGAAGTGGTTGTTCCTGAAGCTTCTAAGTAGTCCCCCTCCCCCTTCATCATGTTTTCATGTTGGGATTAGTGGGAAAAGAGGGAGGTTTTTGTGTCCATTGTTCTCTGTTCTTAAGCTTGGAGTTTGGGGCTGAAATCGATTTCTTAGTTTTTCCTATTCAGTCCTCTAAAAGCTTCTTCCCTCAGGCACCACTGGTTACCACAAAATTCCCCCCCTCCCCTCCACCTCCCCAATGGCACTGCTTCTGACAGACTGCTCTAAGCTGGTGTCTGAATTCAATTACGTGTCATCAGTACGTGCTTTAAAACATTGCCATACGGTAAACATCAGTGCTGAAAGAGGCCAGCCTGTGGACCACCAGTGTGCTGGGAGAGCTTGAAACACCAGGCATCAACCACTGTCTGTGACAAAATATGCTCCCAGAGCCAGCACCTCAGCTCTAAGTCCCCTCATAAGAACGATAGAGACTCAAACTTTTTCATAAAGTGGAAATTTTCACCTAAACCCTCCTGATTTTTTTTTAAGATTCTTTTTCTGAATTTACTTCTGTAATCTACATCCATCCCCTTTCCCCAGCAATATGAAAAGATTTCCACTTTCCTATCACTTGCTCTTGCACTCCCCCTTCGATTAATTCCTGCTATATTGGATGATCCTGAGAAGTGTTTGCGCACGGTGATGTAAAATGACAAGTAAAATGTTGTATAATTTAAGAATTCTCCAAACTCTTGGTATAAATTATCTGGAAAACTGCATTTATATATATAGGCCAGACTTTAAGACTCCTACTTCTAATGCAACACACACAACACAACACAGTAAATACTTCATTTTAATTTGTTCATTTTTTAAAACTTTGCTCCCTGGGTGTGTCTTCATTGTCTTGAAACCAAGATCCCTACAACTCTGGCCATCACAGTGCTCTGAAGTCACCATTTGTGACTTACAGTTTGGATGGGATTAGCTTCACTGTGGTGTTACTTGGTACAAATGGAGCAGGAGAATTATATTTTAAAACATATACCAGCATTGTGCCAAAGAAGAAGATTCTACCAAGAAACTTTCAAACATGATCCCTGAGATTAGTTTTTCCAGTAATTTTCTTCTTAAGGGAGAATGTACTGTGACTGTACCACTTTCCGTGGTACCTTCCAGAGATCTCTAAATGACTCCTGGCATTTTCTAATCGACAATGAGATGATATACATTTCAGGTGATAAAATAACAAGAGAGCTCGGGAGGGATTAAATTTATGGATTGGAAAGTAAACACAAATGTTTCAACACACATTAACTTCTTTCCTGTTTAGACGACCTGGTGTTGTCTCTTCTTTCAGATGGGCACCAGATGCCTTCTTCCCTTCTCCACACCAGTTCTGTTTCTGTGTGTGTGCGTGCAGTATATGGAGCCATTAGTGCCCTTGGGGCTGTTTTGCTTCCACGATAACATAATGCAGTGATTTTATAATTTCCCTGAGACTTCTTTTTTGTTTACATAAAATCTACAGGAAAGCAAAAAGAAACACACCGGCGGAGATCAAGGAACCAGGCTAGAAACCTCGGAGAATTCTTCACCTTTCTTTTTTTTTTCTTTAGTTTTTTAATTTTTTAAAACATCTTTATTGGAGTATAATTGCTTTACAATGGTGTGTTAGTTTCTGCTTTATAACAAAGTGAGTCATTTATACATATATACATGTTCCCATATCTCTTCCCTCTTGCATCTCCCTCCCTCCTACCCTCCCTATCCCACCCCTCTAGGTGGTCACAAACCACCTAGCTGATCTCCCTGTGCTATGCGGTTGCTTCCCACTAGCTATCTATTCTACGTTTGGTAGTGTATATATGTCCATGCCACTCTCTCACTTTGTCACAGCCTACCCTTCCCCCTCCCCATATCCTCAAGTCCATGCTCTAGTAGGTCTCTGTTTCCATTCCCGTCTTACCCCTAGGTTCTTCATGACCTTTTTTTTAGATTCCATATATATGTGTTAGTATACAGTATTTGTTTTTCTCTTTCTGACTTACTTCACTCTGTAGGACAGACTCTAGGTCCATCTACCTCACTACAACTAACTCAATTTCGTTTCTTTTTATAGCTGAGTAATATTCCATTGTATATATATGCCACATCTTATTTATCCATTCATCTGTTGATGGACACTTAGGTTGCTTCCATGTCCTGGCTATTGTAAATAGAGCAGCAATGAACATTTTGGTACATGACTCTTTTTGAATTATGGTTTTCTCAGGGTATATGCCCAGTAGTGGGATTGCTGGGTCATATGGTAGTTCTGTTTTTAGTTTTCTAAGGAACCTCCACACTGTTCTCCATAGTGGCTGTATCAATTTACATTCCCACCAGCAGTACAAGAGGGTTCCCTTTTCTCCACACCCTCTCCAGCATTTATTGTTTCTAGATTGTTTGATGATGGCCATTCTGACCTGTGTGAGATAATATCTCATTGTAGTTTTGATTTGCATTTCTCTAATGATTAATGATGTTGAGCATTCTTTCATGTGTTTGTTGCCAACAGCAAGATTCTTTTTGACCCACCTCCTAGAGAAATGGAAATAAAAACAAAAATAAAGAAATGGGACCTAATGAAACTTAAAAGCTTTTGCACAGCAAAGGAAACCATAAGACAACCCTCAGAATGGGAGAAAATATTTGCAAATGAAGCAACTGACAAAGGATTAATCTCCACAATTTACAAGCAGCTCATGCAGCTCAATATCAAAAAAACAAACAACCCAATCCAAAAATGGGCAGAAGACCTAAATAGACATTTCTCCTCACCTTTCTTACACATGTTAACACAGACCTCTCTCCGGCCACCCTCCCTCTTGTGTGTCACTTTGACAACATCTCTTGCAGTGTGCCCTTTCACCTCCCGCAGCCCTAGTTCTTCCTCTGCTTTCTTTTCCTAACTTCAGCTGCAGTCTCTAATACATTGTCTGCTGGGCTTCATCCGTTGCTGTCTCCCTCACTGCTGGAAAATTAAACCCAGTCTCTCCCATTGTATCCTCTGCCCTCCTGCCTCTATTCTCCTTGCCTTCACTCTCATCCTCATTCAGAGTACATTACTGCTTCCTGTTCTACATTTCCCTATGCTTTTCCCACCTCTGGGCCTCCACTCGTGTGATCTCACCCGCAATGAAAAGAACACCCTGGAACTGGGGAAGGAGAGAGAGGTATCATGAACCATTATTGTCACTCCTAGGGTCAGAAAGACCACCTGTGTGATTCTCCACCTTTTGAGTTGAATTGATTTATGGGATTAAGAGATCTCAAATTGACACAAGTATACATACGTATGTACTCAGCTATGACCTGTAAACTCAGCTTCAGGAAAATGAGTGAATTACATGTTTATACTTGATGATAAATCTTTAAGTGTACAACTTTTTACACATCCTTAACAGACCCAGTAAGTTTGAACTGAAAAACCGAGGTATCAAACATGAATGTCTTAAAATATTCTCTGGAATGTTCTTCCATCCAGATTATCTGTAGCTTTCTTCTGCAATATGTGTGGTGGAGAAATGTTGCATGGCTGTTTCTCAGATGTGGTTTATTATTTGCAAATGTCCTGCTTGTCTCTTCCCTAGAGACTGTAAAGCTGATCTTTCAGCTAGTACTACTGTGGAATATTTTGGTGTTGTATTTTGTTTGGCCAACTAAACTGCATCAATAATTACATTTTTTCGTGGTGGCGGGTTTTGGCTGAGCTGCGAGGCATGCGGGATCTTAGTTCCCTGACCAGGGATAGAACCTGTGCCCCCTGTAGTGGAAGCATGGAGTCCTAACTACTGGACCCCCAGGGAATTCCCAATAATTAAATTTTTTGATTAAAAAAAAAAAGTGTATGTGAGGAGGAGAGAGGGACCAAGTGTTGCCACCCTGTAGGGTAGTAAGGATACCCTATAGTAGTTTGATACTATGTAGTTTTGTTGGAAGAGGGAACGGTATTTGGTAATATTTTGTTCGGGTGATTAAGTAGCATTTGCAACTGCAAACCAGTTGAAATACATTAATACATTTTATCATCTAAAATGACATTAATGTCCTATGCTACTGAGTCAAAAATTAAACTTCTCACTGCTGTGGCCTCTCCCGTTGTGGAGCGCAGGCTCCAGACACGCAGGCTCAGCGGCCATGGCTCACGGGCCCAGCCGCTCCACGGCATGTGGGATCTTCCCAGGCTGGGGCATGAACCTGTGTCCCCTGCATCTGCAGGTGGACTCTCAACCACTGCGCCACCAGAGAAGCCCCAAAATTAAACTTTTAAGTATCCTTTTTGACATAAACCCTCAATTCTGTACAGTTAGAGCAAATATTGAAAATGCAGAGTTTGGGCTTAGTGCTTAGCTTCTGACTTCCATTTAACAGCATCTGCTCTGCCTTGCTTTTTGGATGGCTAACTGCACTAGCTTAGCTCTGTTTCCTATTTTGTATGCACTACTTTATAACCAAAGTCTTCCCCACTAACTGGCTTTCGTTTCTTGTTATTCTAACATCTTACTTATGGATTTCCCTTTGTATCCTTATCTAAAATATCCTAAATGGTTGGAGGATTGCTGTCCAATTTAAATCACACTTAAGATAAGTGTAGACTTGGACCCCAGAGAGCATATCTTACATGGTGGTGGAGATGGGAAAGGATTTAGAGAACTATGAGAGAGAAATACATAGTTATAGAAAATAACTGTTGCTTTTTTCCTACACAATTTTTGTTATTAATTCTGTCAGAGACAGGATGTTTGCTGGATGTACCAGTAGTCTGACCTCAGCTGGGCTTGAGATTTTGTTTATATTTTTAAAACCACAAAATTTTAGGTGTGGAGGTGGCTTTATGCTACCATTGGATAATACCCATCAGATTCCCTTTCTTCAATAGAACTTAACTCCATTGTCATTTCTTTCTATGATAACTTCCCCAGACTACCAGTCTCACTGGGTTAGCCCCTCTCCATGCTCCTTTACCAATCTGTCAATCAATCCTCTATTAAGGCATGCATCACACCATATAGCATTTATTCATATGTGTGTTTTCCCCTTTGGACTGTAAGCTATGTGAAGACAGGAAAAGGTATCTTTGACCACATATTTTCCAGGGCCTAGCTTAAAGCCTGCTTTATAGTAGGCACTTAATGAAGATGAACACCTTCATAGCAACACACAACTCCCAAATCTCAGTGGATTAAGACAATCTTGGATTGGCAAAGACCCTGCTCCCTATTGTCCTCAATGAGGGAGGTAGGCTAAGGAAGCCTCTACAGACTTGGATGCAAGTGAGTTATCTTAGCAGGGGATGGAAACAGTGAATCATGCTCCAGCTCTTGATGGTTCAGCTTGGAACTGACATGTCACTTTCTCTCCTATTTCATTGATCAAAGCAAGGGACATAGCCACACCTAATGTCATGGGAATGAGGAAGAACAGCACTGCTTTGTTTCTGAAAGGAGAGAACAGTAATAATAGTGAGCAACACTAGTTCCTGTTAAACCAAAATCTGATACATGGTAGGCACTTAATACCTAGTTAATGAATGAGGTACCTAAAACTACCTGTTAGGATTTTAATTTTTTTCTGTACAATAAGCAGAATCACTCCAAGTAATGAAATAATCTAATAAATACATTTAAAAATGAGCATACTAAATATATTATCTAAGCCATATTCAGCAAACATCTGGAGACTTTTTTTGTAACCACTCTGTTCACTTTATTCATATTAGGGAAGGTGTTATGTTTGATTTTGCAGTTTTTCAGAGGCATAAAGTATGGAATGGGTAAATTTGCCTAATTGTCATTTTTGCCTGAGTCATTTAGAAGATTTGGAAAAAATGTTGAAGTCTTCAAATATTTACATATTCAGTCTGATGAAGAAGTTCTTTAAAGTAACCTTTTTCGGAAGAGTTAATATCTGGATCAAAAATTGGGCAAGAGCTTAGGAAAAAAGATAGTTTAATCAACTTAAAAATGAAGTATTGCTGCAGATTGTATGCTAATATTTTACACTGATTTTTTCTTCATTGTTAAGGTAACCCAAACACATTGTATAAAATCTGGAAAATACAAACTAGTTTGAGAAAGGTGAATTAAAAATCACTGGTGTGATTTCTTTTATTCCATTGTTCTTGTTACAGAATAAGCATATAGACAAGGGAAGAGAAGATATTGGCTTGTAATGAGGGGTAACAGTGGAAATATCAAGAAATGATCAGATTGAGACTATGGATTAAGGACAATATTGATAAGATTTGTTGATGGATAAAATGAGGAAGGAGGGAATAGAGAAGTGATAGAGATGGTAGAAGATAGAGGATATAGTGCTAGAGGAGATCAGTGATGATTCCCCAGATTTTGGCTTGAACATCTATGTGTAATCCATGTGTATAGGTGGGTGTATATATAAGACTGCACTCATTGTATGTGTGGTTTTTAAAATTTACTTAACATTATATTAATGTATTTTTAATGCTATAAACATAACTTGAAATAAGATTTTAAATGGTTTAATATTCACTCATATGATATGCTATAGCTTTTGATTTTCTCCCTATTTTAGGGGCCATTAAGGTTTTTTTTCCCCATTAATAAATAACATGGTAATGTTCTTAGGATCCACCTACTTCCTTGTCTCCTCAATTCAAAAATATTTAACTTGAGGGAATTGACCAAGGTTTGCTGGAATTTCAACGTAGCAAATCAACATGTGATAAAGTTAGTCAGGAATAGAAGGAACCAAGTCTAGAGGTCATCATGGTTTCAGTCTTCCAAGGGGGCATGGTGAGATATAGCTCAAACCAGACTGGTGTTGCTTTTGAGGTCAGAATTGGTAGTGGTAGATTCACTCCTGGAGGAGCTTCAAGATGGTGGAAGAGTAAGATGTGGAGATCTCCATTCTCCTCACAGAGACATCAGAAATACATCTATACGTGGAACTTCTATAGAACACCCACCAAACGCTGGCAGAAGACCTCAGACCTCCCAAAAGGCAAGAAACTCCCCACGTACCTGGGTAGGGCAAAAGAAAAAAGAATAAACAGAGACAAAGAATAAGGACGGGACCTGCACCAGTGGGAGGGAGCCGTGAAGGAGGAAAGGTTCCCACACACTAGAAGCCCCTTTGCGGGTGGAGACTGCAGGTGGCAGAGGGGGCAAGCTTCGGAGCCGTGGAGGAGAGCGCAGCCACAGGGTGCGGAGGGCAAAGTGGAGAGATTCCCGCACAGAGGATCGGTGCCGACCGGCATTCACCAGCCCGAGAGGCTTGTCTGCTCCCCGTCCAGGGCAGGCGGGGGCCGGGAGCTGAGGCTCGGGCTTCTGTGGGATCCCAGGGAAAGGTCTGGAGTTGGCAGAGTGAAAACAGCCTGAAGGGGTTAGTGTGCCACGGCTGGCCAGGAGGGAGTCCGGTTGAAGTCTGGAGCTGCCGAAGAGACAAGAGACTTTTTCTTGCCTCTTTGCTTCCTCAGGTGCGAGGAGAGGGGATTAAGAGCACCACGTAAAGGAGCTCCAGAAACGGGCGCGAGCCACGGCTGTCGGCACGGACAGTAGAGACGGGTGTGGGACGCTAGGGTTGCTGCTGCCGCCACCAAGAGGACTGTGTGCGAGCACAGGTCACTCTCCACACCGCCCCTTCTGGGGGCCCGTGCAGCCCACCACTGCCAGGGTCCCGGGATCCAGGGACAGATTCTTCGGGAGAACGTGCGGCGCGCCTCAGGCCGGTGCAGCGTCATGCCAGCCTCTGCCGCCGCGGGCTCTCCCCACATCCATGCCCCTCCCTCCCCCTGGCCTGTGCCAGAGCCCCCGAATCAGCTGCTCCTTTAACCCTGTCCTGTCTGAGTGAAGGGCAGATGCCCTCGGACAACCTACACGCAGAGGCAGGGCCAAGTCCAAATCTGAACCCCAGGAGCTGTGCGAACAAAGAGGAGAGGGGGAGGTCTCTCCCAGCAGCCTCAGAAGCAGCGGATTAATGCTCCACAATCAACTTGAAGTTCCCTGAATCTGTGGAAAACCTGAATAGACAACAAATCATCCCAAGTTGAGGAGGTGGACTTTGGGAGCAAGATATACTATTATTTTCCCCTTTTTTCTTTTTGTGAGTGTGTATGTGTGTGCTGCTGTGTGAGATTTTGTCTGTATAGCTTTGCTTTCTCCATTTGTCCTAGGGTTAGACCGACCTGTTTTTGTTTTTTTTTAATAGAAATTTTTCTTCTTAATAATTATTTTTTATTTTAATAACTATACTTTAACCTACTTTATTTTGTCTTCTCCCTTTCTTTCTTCCTTTCTTCCCTCCTTCCCTCATTTCTTCCTTCCTTCCTCCCTTCTTTCCTCCCTTCCTTCCTCTCTTCCTTCCTCCCTTTCTTCCTCTCCTCCTTCCTTCCTTTCTTGCTTTCTTCCTTCCTTTATTTCTTCTTTCCTTCCTTCTTCCCTTCCTTTCTTCCTTCCTTCTCTCCCTCCCTCCTCCCTTCCTTCCTTCCTTCCTTTTCTTTCCTTTCTATTTTTTCTCCCTTTTATTTTGAGCCATATGGATTAAAGGCTCTTGGCGCTCCAGCCAGGCACCAGGGCTGTGTCTCTGAGGTGGGAGAACCAACCTCAGGACACTGGTCCACAAGAGACCTCCCAGCTCCACGCAATAGCAAATGGCGAAAATCTCCCAGAGATCTCCATCTCAACGCCAAGACCCAGCTTCACTCAAGGACCAGCAACGAACAGTGCTGGACACCCTATCCCCAACAAAGAATTAGACAGGTCTACAGCCCCATCCATTAGCAGAGAGGTTGCCTAAAATCATAATAAGGCTACCAAAATCCCCAAACACACCACCAGACGTGGACCTGCCCACCAGAAAGACAAGATCCAGCCTCATCCACCAGAACAGAGGCACTAGTCCCCCCAACCAGGAAACCTACTCCACCCACTGAACCAATCTTAGCCACTGGGGACAGCCACCAAAAACAATGGGAACTACGAACCTGCAGCCTGTAAAAAGGAGACCCCAACACAGTAAGATAAGCAAAATGAGAAGACAGAAAAACACACAGCAGATGAAGGAGCAAGATAAAAACACACCAGACCTAACAAATGAAGAGGAAATAGGCAGTCTACCTGAAAAAGAATTCAGAATAATGATAGTAAAGATGATTCAAAATCTTGGAGATAGAATAGACAAATTGCAAGAAACAGTTAACAAGGACCTAGAAGAAATAAAGAGGAAGCAAGCAATGATGAGCAACACAATAAATGAAATGAAAAATACTCTAGATGGGATCAATAGCAGAATAACTGAGACAGAAGGACGGATAAGTGACCTGGAAGATAAAATAGTGGAAATAAATACTGCAGAGCAGAAGAAAGGAAAAAGAATGAAAAGAACTGAGGACAGTCTCAGAGACCTCTGGGACAACATTAAACGCACCAACATTCGAATTATAGGGGTCCCAGAAGAAGAAGAGAAAAAGAAAGGGACTGAGAAAGTATTTGAAGAGATTATAGTTGAAAACTTCCCTAATATAGGAAAGGAAATAGTCAATCAAGTCCAGGAAGCACAGAGAGTCCCATACAGGATAAACCCAAAGAGAAACACGCCAAGACATATAATAATCAAACTGTCAAAAATTAAATACAAAGAAAACATACTAAAAGCAGCAAGGGAAAAACAACAAATAACACACAAGGGAATCCCCATAAGGTTAACATCTGATCTTTCAGCAGAAACTCTACAAGCCAGAAGGGAGTGGCAGGACATATTTAAAGTGATGAAGGAAAAAAACCTACAACCAAGATTACTCTACCCAGCAAGGATCTCATTCAGATTTGATGGAGAAATTAAAACCTTTACAGACAAGCAAAAGCTGAGAGAGTTCAGCACCACCAAACCAGCTCTACAACAAATGCTAAAGGAACTTCTCTAGGCAAGAAACACAAGAGAAGGAAAAGACCTACAAGAACAACCCGAAACAATTAAGAAAATGGTAATAGGAACATACATATCAATAATTACCTTAAATGTAAATGGATTAAATGCTCCCACCAAAAGACACAGAGTGGCTCAATGGATACAAAAACAAGACCCATATATATGCTGTCTACAAGAGACCCACTTCAGACCTAGGGACACATACAGACTGAAAGTAAGGGGATGGAAAAAGATATTCCATGCAAATGGAAATCAGAAGAAAGCTGGAGTAGCAATTCTCATATCAGACAAAATAGACTTTAAAATAAAAACTATTACAAGAGACAAAGAAGGACACTACATAATGATCAAGAGATCGATCCATGAAGAAGATATAACAATTGTAAATATTTATGCACCCAACATAGGAGCACCTCAATACATAAGGCAAATACTAACAGCCATAAAAGGGGAAATCGACAGTAACACAGTCATAGTAGGGGACTTTAACACCCCATTTTCACCAATAGACAGATCATCCAAAATGAAAATAAATAAGGAAACACAAGCTTTAAATGATACATTACACAAGATGGACTTAATTGATATTTATAGGACATTCCATCCTAAAACAACAGAATACACGTTTTTCTCAATTGCTCATGGAACATTCTCCAGGATCGATCATATATTGGGTCACAAAACTAGCCTTGGCAAATTTAAGAATATTGAAATCGTATCAAGTATCTTTTCCGACCACAACGCTATGAGACTAGGTATCAATTACAGGAAAAGATCTGTAAAAAGTACAAACACATGGAGGCTAAACAATACACTACTTAATAACGAAGTGATCACTGAAGAAATCAAAGAGGAAATCAAAAAATACCTAGAAACAAATGACAATGGAGACACAACGACCCAAAACCTATGGGATGCAGCAAAAGCAGTTCTAACAGGGAAGTTTATAGCAATACAATCATACCTTAAGAAACAGGAAACATCTCGAATAAACAACATAACTTTGCACTTAAAGCAATTAGAGAAAGAAGAACAAAAAACCCCCAAATTTAGCAGAAGGAAAGAAATCATAAAGACCAGAGCAGAAATAAATGAAAAAGAAATGAAGGAAACAATAGCAAAGATCAATAAAACTAAAAGCTGGTTCTTTGAGAAGATAAATAAAATTGATAAACCATTAGCCAGACTCATCAAGAATAAAAGGGAGAAGACTCAAATCAATAGAATTAGAAATGAAAAAGGAGATGTAACAACTGACACTGCAGAAATACAAAAGATTATTAGAGATTACTACAAGCAACTGTATGCCAATAAAATGGACAACCTGGAAGAAATGGACAAATTCTTAGAAATGCACAAGCTGCCGAAACTGAACCAGGAAGAAATAGAAAATATGAACAGACCAATCACAAGCACTGAAATTGAAACTGCGATTAAAAATCTTCCAACAAACAAAAGCCCAGGACCAGATGGCTTCACAGGCGAATTCTATCAAACATTTAGAGAAGAGCTAACACCTATCCTTCTCAAACTCTTCCAAAAGATAGCAGAGGGAGGAACACTCCCAAACTCATTCTATGAGGCCACCATCACCCTGATACCAAAACCAGACAAAGGTGTCACAAAGAAAGAAAACTACAGGTCAATATCACTGATGAACATAGATGCAAAAATCCTCAACAAAGTACTAGCAAACAGAATCCAACAGCACATTAAAAGTATCAAGTGGGGTTGATCATACACCATGATCAAGTGGGGTTTATTCCAGGAATGCAAGGATTCTTCAGTATATGCAAAGCAATCAACATGATACACCATATTAACAAATTGAAGGCATAAAACCATATGATCATCTCAATAGATGCAGAGAAAGCTTTTGACAAAATTCAGCACCCATTTATGATAAAAACCCTGCAGAAAGTAGGCATAGAGGGAACTTTCCTCAACATAATAAAGGCCATATATGACAAACCCACAGCCAGTATCATTCTCAATGGTGAAAAACTGAAGCCATTTCCACTTAAATCAGGAACAAGACAAGGTTGCCCACTCTCACCACTCTCATTCAACATAGGTTTGGAAGTTTCAGCCACAGCAATCAGAGAAGAAAAAGAAATAAAAGGAATCCAAATTGGAAAAGAAGAAGTAAAGCTGTCACTGTTTGCAGATGACATGACACTATACATAGAGAATCCTAAGGATGCTACCAGAAAACTACTAGAGCTAATCAATGAATTTGGTAAAGTAGCAGGATACAAAATTAATGCACAGAAATCTCTGGCATTCTTATACTCTAATGATGAAAAATCTGAAAGTGAAATTAAGAAAACACTCCCATTTACCATTGCAACAAAAAGAATAAAATATCTAGGAATAAACCTACCTAAGGAGACAAAAGACTTGTATGCAGAAAACTATAAGACACTGATGAAAGAAATTAAAGATGATACAAATAGGTGGAGAAATATACCATGTTCTTGGATTGGAAGAATCAACATTGTGAAAATGACTCTACTACCCAAAGCAATCTACAGATTCAATGCGATCCCTATCAAATTACCAATGTCATTTTTTACAGAACTAGAACAAAAAGTTTCACAATTTGTATGGAAACACAAAAGACCTCGAATAGCCAAAGCAATCTTGAGAACGAAAAATGGAGCTGGAGGAATCATGCTCCCTGACTTCAGACTATACTACAAGGCTACAGTAATCAAGACAGTATGGTACTGCCACAAAAACAGAAATATAGATCAATGGAACAAGATAGAATGCCCAGAGATAAACCCACACACATATGGTCACCTTATTTTTGATAAAGGAGGGAAGGATATACAGTGGAGAAAAGACAGCCTCTTCAATAAGTGGTGCTGGGAAAACTGGACAGCTACATGTAAAAGTATGAAATTAGAACACTCCCTAACACCACACACAAAAATAAACTCAAAATGGGTTAAAGACCTAAATGTAAGGCCAGCACTATCAAACTCTTAGAGGAAAACATAGGCAGAACACTCTATGACATAAATCACAGCAAGATCCTTTTTGACCCATCTCCTAGAGAAATGGAAATAAAAACAAAAATAAACAAATGGGACCTAATGAAACTTCAAAGCTTTTGCACAGCAAAGGATACTATAAACAAGACCAAAAGACAACCCTCAGAATGGGCGAAAATATTTGCAAATGAGTCAACTGTCAAAGGATTAATATCCAAAATTTATAAGCAACTCATGCAGCTCAATAACAAAAAAAAAACAACCCAATCCAAAAATGGGCAGAAGACCTAAATAGACATTTCTCCAAAGAAGATATACAGATTGCCAACAAACACATGAAAGAATGCTCAACATCATTAATCATTAGAGAAATGCAAATCAAAACTACAATGAGATATCATCTCACACGGGTCAGATTGACCATCATCAAGAACTCTAGAAACCATAAATGCTGGAGAGGGTGTGGAGAAAAGGGAATCCTCTTGCACTGCTGGTGGGAATGTAAATTGATACATCCACTATGGAGAACAGTATGGAGGTTCCTTAAAAAACTAAAAATAGAACTATGTTATGACCCAGCAATCCCACTACTGGGCATATACCCTGAGTAAACCATAATTCAAAAAGAGTCATGTACCAAACTGTTCATTGCTGCTCTATTTACGATAGCCAGGACATGGAAGCAACCTAAGTGTCCATCAACAGATGAATGGATAGAGAAGATGTGGCACATATATACAATGGAATATTACTCAGCCATAAAAAGAAATGAAACTGAGTTATTTGTAATGAGGTGGATAGACCTGGAGTCTATCATACAGAGTGAAGTAAGTCAGAAGGAGAAAAACAAATACCATATGCTAACACATATATGTGGACTGTAAGAAAAAAACAATGTCATGAAGAGATTAGTGGTAGGACGGGAATAAAACAGACCTACTAGAGCATGGACTTGAGGATATGGGGAGGGGGAAGGGTAAGCTGTGACGAAGTGAGAGAGTGGCATGGACATACATACATTACCAAATGTAAATTAGATAGCTAGTGGGAAGAAACCGCATAGCACAGGGAGATCAGCTAGGTGGTTTGTGACCACCTAGAGGGGTGGGATAGGGAGGGTGGGAGAGAGGTTGATGCAAGAGGGAAGAGATATGGGAACATATGTATATATATAACTGATTCACTTTGTTGTAAAGGAAAAACTAACACACTATTGTAAAACAGTTACACTCCAATAAAGATGTTAAAAAAATTAAAATTAAAAAAGAAAAAGAATTGGTACTGGTAGACAATTGCTGAGACGGACATTTGTCTTGGATGCAGAGATGGCACTGTCCCTGAGGAATGAAAGACCTGGCAAGAGCCAGATGGCAGGGCCAGATCCCAGCTGGGAGGCAATTCTAAAGGAGAATCTCAAAAATTTTTTTGAGGTCCACTTCAAAAGACAATCATGCTTTTATCCATCAGGGTAGGGCTTTGGGTTGGAGGATAAGGTACCCAAGGCAGAGCTTCCTGTGGGAAGCTGCAGCTTTGAGGGGTATGAGGACTCAGCCCATCTCTAGGATTTAAGCAGCCAAACTCTTTCTTTCCCCCACTCTCTGGGTAAGAAGCAGTTCCTTACTGGGATGCCTGCATTTGCCCAGGAAATCTCTGAGGCTGAGCAAGGAAGGTGAAGGTCCTCCATCTGTGGCTGGGAGGGAGTGGGGAAGGCTGTGATGGACATTGAAAACTTGCATCCATTGAGTGTCTCACCTGTGGGGCGATGGGAGTCAGGAGGGGCTGGAGATACGATAGAAATACTAGAAAGCCTTAAACTTGTGTCTTGGTCACACATTATGATATTAATTGCTAACCATAAGTAATACTGTTTATATATAGTGCAGAGATGCAGTAACCAGTGTTTGAGGTGCCTAAGGAGTTGGAGGACTGTCTTAGCAGTACCTGAGTTCAAATTTATGTTTAAATTGTGTTTTTACTTTGATGATAACTTAAAATATTTTTTATCAGTTTGAAATATAAGGCTTCACATTTACAGTGATAATTTGTGATGAAAAAGACATTTTCATAGACTAAAACTGCAGTTTCTTAAGTTAATATTGTTCAAACTAGGGTCCAGAACATATTCTTATGGGTACATCCATTAAAAACATTTTCTTTTCATCGTGGAAAATAGAATCCTAATCTGATCCTCGAAGAATGGGTGGGTTCGGATGGATGCAAAAGGAGAAAGGAGTTTCCATGAGAGGAGAGAGTTAGATCAAGGATGATCATGGTGCCTCTGGGATGCTCGGAACTTGAAGGATACGTCAGTTTCAGGTTTTTAAATACTCCACCCCGACCTTGATATGTCAGGAATATGGGGAACACTCCTTCCTCTACTGTTAACTACCTTTCTCTGATGGATGCGGGAGCTTTATTAAGTCTGTTTGTTGAGAAGGTAACTCTCATAGTCCCTTTTTAAAGAATCATCTTCTAACCCTCACGTTATTGATCAGTGTCTAACACAAAATTTTCTTTCTCTGCCAGAATGTGAATTTTGTTTCCTCAGGACTTAACTTCTGAGCGGTTAATGATTCTTGCAGAGACATCTAAAGGAAGGCCCATTGCAGCATCCCTTTGGGTGTTTGCTAGGTACTCAGGAAGCAGGTGGTCCTCCAGGGACTAGAAAACTAAAGGGACATTGTCTTTTTTAGGTACCCACCTCATCTTGCACTTGTACTTGGTTAGGGATTTGTTCCTCTCAAATTTCATTGATGTCCTCTTGAGTTATTTTTCTTTTGTACAAGAAACATCCCAGATCAGCGGTCTTTATTCATCTTCATTTTGCAGGACAGCTTTTCTAGGTTTATTACTAAAACAGCGTTTGTGTTTTTTAATTACAACAGATTGGACTGCAAACCTATTTGTACTGATGTAGGCTAAAAAATGTGGTTCGTCTTTTTAAATCTTCTTTGTTAAGTAAAGCTTTCTCTTTTTTTTTTACCTTTACAGATTCCAGCAAAATTATGGCAGAGCAGAGCCACATGCAAAAGCAGCTGGATTTACAGAATGGTAGCTTAGAGGCGGGCTTTGTGGCGAATTCCCTCGAAAACGATTCCCAAAACATGATGGAGAGCCTGAGCCCGAAGAAATATTCTTCCAGTCTGAGATTCAAAACCAATGGAGACTATTCTGGTTCCTATTTAACCCTCTCACAACCTGTGCCTGCTAAAAGAAGCCCTTCTCCTTTAGGAACCAGTGTCAGAAGTAGCCCCTCCTTGGCCAAAATCCAGGGAACCAAGCAGTTCTCTTGCGATGGAAATGACAAAAATATTTCGGTGAAACCTCCCACCCCTTTACGCAGCACTTCACCCTCCCTTAGTGGATATCCACTTGGGAGAGCAGACTTTGATCATTTTACAGGCCGGGACACTGAAAGGTCCTTGAAGCTTTCAGAGAAACCTCCCTATTCCAAATATAGCTCAAGGAATAAATCCCATGACAACGTCTACTTTCTCGGAGGGCTGGAAGGCCGAAAAGCATCTGGCTCACTCCTGACCATGTGGAATGGAAGTTCCCTAAGTGATACTGGCTCCTTGCCCGTCAGTAGGTCAGGGGCAGCCAGCATGCCTTCAAGCCCAAAGCAAGCCAGGAAAATAAGCATCCAGGACAACCTGACACTTCAGTCCAAGTTGACCAGACACAAGGATCTGGCATCTGAAAACATCAGTTTAAGAACTAGGAAGTACTCAAGCAGCAGCCTGAGTCACATGGGCGCCTATAGCCGATCTCTCCCCAGGTTGCACAGAGCCACAGAGAATCAGCTGGCACCTCTCAGTTTGCCTCCAAGAAGCTCTCTGGGCAATTACAAACGAACAAAACTGGGGGAAAAGGATCTACCTCATAGCATCACAGACAATGACAATTACCTGAATTTTTCTTCTTTGAGCTCAGGAGCTTTACCCTATAAAACCTCTGCCTCTGAGGGCAATCCTTATGTGAGTTCCACCCTCAGCGTCCCTGCCAGTCCTCGAGTGGCTCGGAAGATGCTTCTGGCCTCCACCTCCTCCTGTACCTCTGATGACCTTGATAGGGCTTCCTACTTGGGGACCAGCCCAGGTCATTCATTCCCTCCCGGAGAGCTTGACAGAGCGTTTGCGGCCAGGAGGAACTTCTCATGTGGGTCTGTTGAGTTTGATGATGCAGATCCGGACAGCCTCAGACAGGCCTCAGGAACCCCCCAGCCTGTCCTTCGGGAACGGAAAAGCAGCATTAGCTCCATTTCAGGACGAGACGACCTGATGGATTATCACCGGCGACAGAGGGAGGAGAGACTCAGGGAGCAGGAGATGGAGCGATTGGTAATCTTCTCATCTGACTTGACCTCACTGTTTCATTGAATAACTGCTTAGAGACAAACCCCAAGGATATATGTGTAGAATTTCCATGTGCACTAGCCACTGGTCCCTTCCTAGATTTCCTCCTGCTAACCTTCCTCTTCCCAGATCACTATTATTAGTCATAGATGGATAGTTTGAAGGCCTACATATGCCTAATGTTATATTAAGTTGCTCTGCAGAGGTCTCACAAGTATAAATTCTTGATAAATCTAACAAAGATAGTTGTGAATTTTACTGAATTTCTTTAAAAGTCTTACAAACTTCTCTCTTAAGACTATGAAGAAACACTGATTTGTATTATTTATGTCATCAAATTTGCATGTATATGCTATGATGGTAATAATCAGTGAAATGACAACTCATTGGAAATTAGGCAGTAAGTTTCTCTGTATAGCAAGTTGTCTGTAAAATTGAAAGGTTGCCCCAATGGAGCTCAACCATTTTTCTGCACTGTATATAGACACACACACACCATACTCCCTTCAGCCATGTCTTAATACATATAGTGACTCCAGACTACACATGCTCAAAAAAAATTACTGAGTTGTCTTTTTCTATGGATTTATGATTACTGTAAAGACTATTGAAAATAATAAGAAAAGACAAAACAGGAGAGTCCCACTAATGAATGAGAACAAACTGCTGCATTTTTCTATTTTCTTTTAAGCATAATTTTTTAGGGTGAATACCTATAAGATTATTTTGATTCATTAATGGTTATAGATTTCCTTAATGTGGGAAGCTGCAGGATGGTAAAGCTGATTTACAGAAGTATAGGAGTATCAATAGTATTTTAGTTACTAAAAGAAAGTATGCTGGAATAAGATTTCTGAATCACATACAAAACTAGTTAATGCCCTACAGGACAATAAAATTGTAACTTCTGGATTATAATGAACAGAAACTTTTGCATCTATACAGGACAGAATTTGCTTGAAATTTTAGAAAAATTATTATTCACATCACTCACAGTTTTTGATAAGTTAATGTCTATCCTTACAGAGTTTCTAAATATCCTAATCACTAATAGTGAATGAAAACAAATGTGTATACCCCTAGAGAATTTGGTATTCTGTGGGTGGGTATGTTAGATGGTTCTCCAGTATGGCAGTTCCTTTGTTATCATAAATCATCTCCAAAGATTTTTCATGATCACAAAAGGCATTGTATTGGGGCCTGATTCATTGACATAAGCTAGAAAAACTTTAAATTAGCATATAAAAGCCTTCTTGTATATAGATAGCAAATCTAGTGCTATACTGTACTGAACAACTGTCATTGATAAAGCCAGAGAATCAACTTCTATGATTTATTAAGTTACCTAGGAGAGCATTTCAATGGCTTCATCACTTCAGAGGTCTTCGTTAAATGCTTTTATTTACTCTTCTGTTCTAAGGGTCGGAAACCAAACTCTTATTTATTTATTTTTATTTATGGCTGTGTTGGGTCTTTCTTGCTGCACGCGGGCTTTCTCTAGTTGAGGTGAGAGGGGCTACTTTTTGTTGTGGTGCGCAAGCTTCTCATTGTGGTGGCTTCTCTTGTTGCTGAGCATGGGCTCTAGGTGCAGCACGTGGGCTCGGTAGTTGTGTCTTGCAGCCTCTAGAGGACAGGCTCAGTAGTCGTGGCACACAGGCTTAGTTGCTCTGTGGCATGTGGGATCTTCCTGGACCAGGGCTTGAACCCGTGTCCCCTGCATTGGCAGGAGGATTCTTAACCACTGCGCCACCAGGGAAGTCCCAAACTGGTTTCATCTTTAGCACTTATAAGAGTTGGTGAATTTTTCTTTCCTCTAGTTTTCCCAAATCTGCTAAGGTTCCTGGCTATCCAGTAAGTGACCTTTTTACTGCCTACAATGTTGGTGCTCTGTAAGCCACAAACAGGTCCTAGTTAAACTTCTTGGGAGAAGCTTTGGGTATTAGCTTCAGATATGAAGTTATAACCCTTTCTCCTTAATAAGGGGCTTGTCATATCTGATGAAGTGAGGCTAATTTTTAAGTAAGACACTCTACATTTGGCCTCTGTTGTATTGTCTATTTGCCTGATTATATTCCAGTAAAAGGGAGGACAGATTCTTATTGAGCCCATGCAAATAATGTTATTGCCATTAAAAAGTAAAATGTCTCAGAAAAAAATGTTTCTTCCTGAATCTGAAGGACCGAGGAGAACAAACTAACTTTAAAAGAATGTTTCATTTAGTTTGCAACATCGGAGTCAACTGAATTGATGGGTTAGAGATAGATCAGCATGAATGCTAAAAGGGTTTTCCCCATCAGAAAATAGAACATTAAGATAATGCCAATAATTTTGCAAAACACATGTCCACATTTAGAAATTAGATTTCCAGTTTCAGTTCAATCTGTTCTATGTAATTAATTCTTATTCCTCTAACCTTGGGTCATTAATTTGATTTCATGAAGTTATCTATTTCTGAACTAAAAGAAGTCCTGAAAATCTGATTTAGCCTCTAGTACTATCTCATACTTGTCTATGTAATGTCAGCTCTTCTGTCAGCCTCTGACCCTAAGTCCATTCTTTGAAATATCAAGAGTAAAGAGTATCTGGTAAAGTTCTGTCCACGAGGCTCTGAGACTGTCTTTCTTTGTTAAAGGCACATCCTCACCTATAACTTAAGCAGAGTGTTGAGGAAATCGTGGACTACTCGGTGAGGGTAAGAGTAAGTGGCTATGGTTAATCTATGGTTAATTTATCAAACAGTATCAGCAAGAAGGAGAATTTAAATCTATTAGGCAATAAGATGTTGATCTTATTTTTTTTAATAAATTTATTTATTTTTGGCTGTGTTGGGTCTTCGTTGCTGTGCGCAGTCTTTCTCTAGTTTTGGCGAGAGGGGGCTACTCTTCGTTGCAGTGCGAGGGCTTCTCGTTGCAGTGGCTTCTCTTGTTCTCTTGTTGTGGAGCACGGGCTCTAGGCACACAGGCTTCAGTAGTTGTGGCATGCAGGCTCAGTAGTTGTGGCTCACGGGCTCTAGAGCACAGGCTCAGTAGATGTGGTACATGGGCTTAGTTGCTCCACGGCATGTGGGATCTTCCCAGACCAGGGCTCAAACCCATGTCCCTTGCATTTGCAGGTGGATTCTTAACCACTGCACCACCCGGGAAGCCCATGTTGTCTTATTTAATCAGTGTTTCTCCTGAGGGTGAGAACGTATTACAGAGAGTGAGGACGTTGACATATATCCAGGGCCTATCTGTAAAGTATGCAATCACTTAACTTTACGTTATAATATTTTGCCTGTACAAAATTAGCCTAGGGAAGGCTGACTTCTCATTCGATTTGACAAATCTTCCTATGCATTTCTTGATAGTGTTGAGCTATTTATCAAGAAGGGGCTTAACAAATAAACCTAATTATTTCTAGCATTCTTCTTTTTGTAAGGTTAAGAAAAAAAATCTTTGTCATTGCACAATAGTCCTCTGGGAAAACTTAAAGACAGTTCAGATGTACAAGTTATCTTGGAAAAAATTTGTTTTCCTGAATTTAGGGTCTGATCTTGGGAAGGCGAAATCAAATATTAATCAGAAATTATGTTATTTGAATAATATAGTGTGTGGATGCCTGAGAAAAATGAATGTTTGCAGTTTGGTTAACTAATAAAGTGAGAATAAGTTATTTATTATAAATAATAAATCTTAAAATAATCAAATGAGGAACTGTTTTTGGTCATTTTAAATATGCAAGTATATATCCCAGTTAGGACAAGGCACAAAAGATTACTCTTGTGAGATACTGAAACTCTTCTCTCTGGGCAGATTACAAAAAAAATATAAACTTTTGCTATCTTTTGTAAGCACAGGCTGATTTCTCCAAGATAAGTAAGTAGGTAATTTCAATAAGAGATCATTGCATTTTAGTTTTACATTAATAGGATACTTCTCACTAAAAAATTACTTCATAAATAAACTCATCAGTGTTGTTCAAACTTTGCCAAAGTTTTAACATTTTATTACATCTTTACAGAATTAACTATTTGCAGATATTATAAAGTAAGTCAAATAAGCTCCCTCTCTGCAAATCTAAAATTTTTAATGTAACTTTATTTTATTACTGTACAGTTGATTTATAGTATTATATAACTTTCAGGTATACAACATGGTGATTTCACATTTTTATAGATTATACTCCACTTAGAGTTATTATAAGATATTGGCTGTATTCCCTATACTGTACCATATATCCTTATAGTTTATTTATTTTATACATAGTAGTTTGTACCTCTTAATTCCCTACCCTTCTATTGCCTCTCCATCCCTCTCCCCACATGTTATCACCAGTTTGTTCTTTATATCTGTGAGTCTCTTTCTGTTTCGTTATGTTTTATTGTTTAGATTCTACATGTAAGTGCTAACATACAGTATTTGTCTTTCTCTGGCTGACTTATTTCATTAAGCATAATATCCTTCAGGTCCATCCATGTTGTTGCAAATGGGAAAACTTCATTATTTTTTATGGCTGAGTAATATTCTGTTGTCTGTATATACCACATCTTCTTTATCCATCTGATGATGAACTCTTAGGTTGCTTTCATATCTTGGCTATTGTAAATAATGCTGCTATGAACATTGGGTGCATATGTCTTCTCAAATTACTGATTTCTGTTTTCTTTGGGTATATACCCAGAAGTAGAATTGCTGGATCATATGAGTTCTATTTTTAGTATTTTGAAGCATCTCCATACTGTTTTCCATAGTGGCTCTGCCAGTTTACATTCCCACCAACAGTTTACTAGGGTTCCCTTTTCTCCACATTCTTGCCAGCATTTGTTATTTGTGGTCTTTTTCATGATAGCCATTCCGGCAGGTGTGAGGGGATATCTCACTGTGGTTATGGTTTGCATTTTTCTGATGATTAACAATGTTGAGCATCTTTTCATGTGTCTATTTGCCATCTGTATGTCTTCTTCGGAAAAATGTCTTTTCAGGTCTTCTGCCTATTTTTAAATTGAGTTGTTTGTTTTTATGATATTGAGTTGTATGAGCTGTTTATATATTTTCGATATTAACCCCTTATTGAATATATCATTTGCAAATATTCTCCCATCCAGTAGGCTGTCTTTTTGTTTTATTGGTGTCCTTTGCTTTGCAAAAGCTGTGAAGTTTAATTAGGTCCCACTTGTTTATTTTTACTTAGGTCCCACTTGTTTATTTTTGCTTTTGTTTCCTTTGCCTGAGGAGAAAGATCCAAAAAGATACTGCTACAACTTATGTCAAAGAGTGTTCTGCCTATGTTTTCTTCTAGGAGTTTTATGGTTTCTGGTTTTACATTTAAGTCTTTAATACATTTTGAGTTTATTTTTGTATATGGTGTTAGAGAATGTTCTAATTTCATTCTTTCACATGTAGTTGTCCAGTTTTCCCAGCACCACTTGTTGAAGAGACTGTCTTTTTTCCATTTTATATTCTTGCCTCCTTTGTCACAGAGTAATTGACCATAAGTATATGGGTTTGTTTCTGTGCTCTCTATTCTGTTACATTGATCTATGTGTATGTTTTTGTGCCAGCATCATACTATTTGATTGCCATAGCTTTGTAGTATAGTCTGAAATCAAGGAGTGTGATTCCTCCAGCTTCGTTCATTTTTTGTCAAGACTGCTTTGGCTATGCAGGGTATTTTGTGGTTACAAATAAGTTTTAGGATTATTCATTCTTATTCTGTGAAAAATGTCTTGGATATTTTGATAAGGATCACATTAAATCTGTAGATTGCTTTAGGTAGTATGGACATTTTAACAATGTTAATTCTTCAGATTCATGAACATAGGAAATCTCTCTATTTCTTTGTATCATCATCAATTTACTTCATCAGTGTTTTATAGTTTTCAGAGTATAGGTCTTTCTCCTAGTTGATTAAATTTATACCCAGGTATTTTATTCTTTTTGATGTGATTTTAAATAGGATTGTTTTCTTGATTTCTCTTTCTGAGAGTTCATCATTAGTGTATAGAAAAGCAAGAGATTTCTGTATATTAATCTTGTATCCTGCAACTTTACTGAATTCCTTTATTAGTTCTAATAGTTTTTTGTGGAGACTTTAGGGTTTTGAAAATATAGTGTCATGTCATCTGCAAATAGTGACAGTTTTACTTCTTCCTTTCCCATTTTGATGACTTTTATTTCTTTTCTTATCTGATTGCTGTGGATAGGACTTCTAATACCATGTTAAATAGAAGTGGCAAGAGTGGGCATCCTTGCCTTGTTCCTGGTTGTAGAGGAAAAGCTTTCAGCTTTTCACCATTAAGAATGATGTTAGTTATGGGATTGTCATAAATGGCCTTTAATATGTTGAGATATGTTCCCTGTATGCCAACTTTGTGAGAGTTTTAATCATGAATGGTTGTTGAATTTTGATAAATGCTTTTTCTTTGTCTATTGAAATGGTTATGTGATTTTTATCTTTCTTTTTATTAATGTGATGTATTGCATTCGTTAACTGTGGATATTGAATCTTTGCATCCCTGGAATAAATCCTACTTGATCATGGTGTATGATCCTTTTTTATATATTGTTGAATTTGTTTTCCTAATATTCTGTTGAGGATTTTTGCACCTCTGTTCATCAGAGATATTGGTCTGTAATTTTCTTTCTTTCTTTCTTTTTTTGTCGTGTCTTTGTCTGGTTTTGGTATCAGGGTAATGGTGGCCTCATAGAATTCATTTGGGAGTGTTCCCATCTCTTTGGTTTTTTGGAATAGTTTGAGAAGGATAGGTATTAGCACTTCTTTATATGTCTTTTAGAATTCCCCGTGAAGCCATCTGGTCCTGGATTTTTGTTTACTGGGAGTTTTTTTTAATTCTTCATTCAATTTCACCACTAGTGATTGGTCTGTTCAGATTATCTATTTCTTCCTTATTCAGTCTTGGAAGATTGTGTGTTTCTAGGAATTTATCCATTTCTTCTAGGTTGTCCAATTTGTTGGTTTATAACTGTTCATAGTATTCTATTATGGTTTTTTGTATCTCTGTGATATTGGTTCTTCTCTTTTGTTTCTCATTTTATTTGTGTCCTCTCTCTTTTTTTAATGAGCCTGGCTAAAGGCTTATCAATTTTATTTATCTTTTAAACTCAGCTCTTGGTTCCATGAATCTTTTCTATTTTTTTTGGTCTCTATTATATTTATTTCCTCTCTGATATTTATTATTTTCTTCCTTCTGCTGCCTTTAGGCTTTGTTTGTTCTTCCTTTTTAAATTGTTTTAGATGGCAGTTTAAGTTATTTATTTGAGATTTTTCTTATTTCTTGAGATAGTCCTGTATTGCTATAAACTTCCCTCTTACAACCACTTTTTCTGTGTCCCATAGGTTTTGGAAAGTTGTGTGTTTTGTTTTTTTTTTTTAATTAATTATTTTATTTATTTTTGGCTGTGTTGGGTCTTTGTCGCTGCACATGGGCTTTCTCTAGTTGCCTCAAAGAGGGGCTACTCTTCATTGCAGTGTGCAGGCTTCTCATCGCGGTGGCTTCTCTTGTTGCAGAGCATGGGCTCTAGGTGCACAAGCTTCAATAGTTGTGGCATGTGGGCTCAGTAGTTGTGGCTCGTGGGCTCTAGAGCTCAGTCTCAGTAGTTGTGGCACATGAGCTTAGTTGCTCCACAGCACGTGGGATATTCATGGACCAGGGATTGAACCTATGTCCCCTGCGTTGGCAGGCAGATTCTTAACCACTGTGCCACCAGGGAAATCCCTGTGTATTTATATTCATTTGTCTCAGGGTATTTTCTGATTTCCTCTTAGATTTCTTCATTGGCCCACTGGTTTTTTAGTGGCATGTTGTTTAATCTCCACATGTTTGTGTTTTTCCCATTTTTTTCCCTGTAATTGATTTTTAGTTTCATACCATGTGGTTGAAAAAGATGCTTGATATAATTTCTAGACTCTTAAATTTGTTGGGATTTGTTTTGTGTCCTAGCATGTGATCTTTCTTGGAGAATGTTCCACATGCACTTGAAAAGAAATGTGTATTCTGCTGTTTTTGAGTGGAATGTCCTGTAGTTATCTGTTAAGTCCAACTGGTCTATATGTCCTTTAAGACCATTGTTTTCTCATGATTTTCTGTTTGGATGATCTGTCAATTGATGTAAGAGGGGTGTTAAAGTCCTCTACTTTTATTGTATTATTGTTAATTTCCCCCTTTATGTCTGTTAATATTTACTTTATATATTCAGGTGCTCCTATATTAGGTATATGTTAACTAATACAGGAGCACCTAAATATGTTAATGAGTGTTATATCCTCTTCTTGTATTGATCCCTTTATCATCATATAATGCCCTTCTTTGTCTTTGGATATAGGCTTTGTTTTAAAGTCTACTTTGTCTGATATGAGTATTACTACCCTAGCTTTCTTACATTTCCATTTTCATGAAATATCTTTTTCCATCCCCTCACTTTCAGTCTGTGTGTGTTTTTAGCTCTGAAGTGAGTCTCTTGTAGGCAGCATATAGACGGGTCTTGTTTTTTTTTTTTTATCCAATCAGGTATCCTATGTCTTTTGATTGGAGCATTTAGTTCATTGACATTTAAAGTGACTGTTGATAAGTGTGCACTTCTTGCCATTTTGTTACTTGTTTACTGGTTGTTATTATAGTTCTTCTGTTTTTTTCTCTTCCTTTAGTTTGTTCCCTTGTGGTTTGATGATTTTCTTCAGTGGTATGCTTGTGTTTCTTTCTCCTTAGTTTTTGTCTATCTGTTGTAGGTTTTGATTTGTGGTAACCATAGGGTTCATATGTTGACCTATAAATATATCTACTTGTTCTAAACTGATAGTCATTTAAATTCAAATACATTCTAAAAGATCTACGTTTTTTACTCCCCTCCCCCACTTTTGGGTTTTTGATGTCATAATTTACATCTTCATGTCTATCCCATAACTGTTTATTGTAGTTATAGTTGATTTTACAATTTCTGTCTTTTAATCTTCATGCTCAATTATTTAAGTAGTTGATCCACAATCTTTACTATGTATTTGCCTTTATCTGTGGGATTTTTTCTTTCCTATAAACTTTTTGTTGTAGCCTTTTCTTTTCCTCTTAGAGAAGACCCTTTAACACTTGTTTTAGGGTCACTTTAGTATTGCTGAACTCTTACTTTTTGCTTGATTGAGAAGTTCTTTATCTCTTCTTCACTTCTGAATGATAACCTTGCTGGGTAGAGTGTCCTAGGTCTTAGGTTTTTCCCTTTCAGCACTTTAAATATATCATGCCACTCCCTTCTGGCCTGCAAAATTTCTGCAGAAAACTGTATTTTTGGTGTGTTACTTGGGGGAGATGAGCTCAGCGTCCTCTTTCTCCACTATCTTGATCTCCCTGACATCCAAATATGTAATTTTTTTAATTTTTAAATTTCCATCAATTTTTGTTCTTCATGGTCTTCTTTCACTTTCTGGAACAATCAGACACTTCAGATAGAAGCCCTTAACTTAAGATATTGTAAACTGTGTTTAAGCTGACACATCACAGAACATAATTACTATTGATATTAAAAGGTTTGTCATAGTTACACAAATTTTATGTTTTTCTTAATCTTACACTGTATATAGAAGTAATCTTAGCTTATCTTTTCAGTAAACTAGTAAAGAAGTTCAGAGAAACTAATCACTTTATGATAAAACTAATCCAAACTTATTTTAAAGATGAAATTAAACTTGTATTATTCTGTACACTGATAAGACAAGGCAAAGACATATAGCTATTTTTTAAACCAAATTATCAAATCAGTGTTTGATAATTTGTGTAAGGATCCACTTTATTCATCTAAACTTGTTTTCTAAGGCAAAGAAAAGTGCTTCTGAACTCAATAGTTTTGAAGAGGAAGGTCTTTTCTAAAGGAGAACACATTTAAATTTTTAGAATTTCCTTTTTATTTTTTTGGAATTTTGGGAATGTTAGATTTATTTAAATGCTTATTAGTCTCTATAAACCAATTATAATAGAGGTCCTTTATCTTAATGTATTATTATCCTCAGGAAATAGGAAAATATTTCACTCACACACAGTGATTTTTTTTTTTCTCAGTTACAGAGATTAGGTAAAAAAAATTGTCCTGATTTGAATTCACAAACAGAAAAACAACAAACAAGTGAGAAATGACAACAAATAAATGCTCAGCCATCTCTCACCAGAGCAAGGGTAGCTTCCAGTTCTACCTGACAGTTCACCAAGTGGTCAGATCATAAAACCAGATTCCCAGTCATTGCACCATCAATGCGGATAACTATTGATTTTGTGCAATCCAAAACCCTGATCAAATGTAGACACGAATCAGAAACCCAGAGCAGGAAAACAAAAATTTCAGAAGATAGTGAGTCAGTGAAGGTAAAGTTCTACTGCCATATGGGGTTTACTCCAGGAGCCAAGAAAAGCTGTGCCTGGGCTTCCAGCCCATGAGCTATTCTTCATGAGCAATACAGTTTATTTGACTCTAGAGGATGGGTCCACTGGGACCTCGAAATTGTTAAAGCATAATTTTCAAAAAATAAACCCAACTCTTAGACAAATATAGAATTAATAGATGCCAAAGATTTATTGAATTCATTAATGAGGAAACCAAGCAGGATAAAGTTGATTCACTAAGCATAATTTCTGTAGTATTTTTTAGCTTGACTTGTGATTATCCCAGTGTTTCATTTGGATTTTTTTACTTGTGCAATCTTTATTTGAAAACTCAAGGTAATTATATTGAGTATAAAAGGCTGAACCCTAATCATGAATCTCGAAGGACCTACTAATGGGGTACAACTATCCACAGTGAGTCAACATTAAATAGCTTCCAACTGCTGTGCTAGTTGAGTTGTTTTGTTTTTTATAATTTTTCTTCTTTCTTGCTCTAAGCTGCCAATTTTTCTTTTGTCATTAAGCCAGCCTTCTTTTTAAAATTTATGATTTTTAGAAACCAGATATCAAGACTTGTTTAAGAATACTGCCAACTAAGAGTTACTAGGGGTAAGTGAGGTCTTAAGAGGGTCCTGTGTGCACGAAGTGTGTGTACTTCAGCTCATAGACCTTGTGACATCCTTCTGGGCTGGCCAGTGGTCATTTAAACTTCCCAGTTCTGAGCTGTTTTCCAAGTAGGGGAATGGATAAGGTACCTCTAGTGGGCTGGGATGCTGATCCTTTGACCAACTAGATGCTTGAAATGCTAAAGAAATCATTACAAAATAGACAGGATATTCTTTTATTCATCTCATTTGATACCTGCCTCCCTTCCAGTAATACAGAGGTAGTGATGTCCATCTAGTTCATCTTACGGTCCAGGGCAGTTAAAGTCACTTTAGGAAGAAAAGGGGAAAATAAAAAACTTAAAGCAAACCCTACTGCTATTAAGAGTATTCATTTGGTTACATCACCAAAAGCATCTGTGTGCTATTGTGGAGAACTAATAGATTCCCACAGACTGAGTTGTAGCAATCCATTATTTTCTTTCTGGCGGATGGCAGTCATCTGTGGTACCTTGATTAACAGTATTGTCACTGTTTAGAACTATGTAGGGTCACACTTGGTGTTCATTTCTCCAGCAAGTTGTAATATGATGCCAGCTCTCATAAGGCACCATGAAATAAGGTTTTCTAACTTTTTGCATATTCTGCCACCCTGGAGATGAGGTTGACTTTCTTTCAAGACATGTAATAATACTTCCATGGTATTTATTATGTGAATAGGTGAAATGTTTGGGACAGCAATTCTCTACAATTTAGAAGATGTTTTGTTCTAATAGCGTTTCTGAAAGTGCCTTACAACTAAAGAATTTTAAGTTGCAAAGGGCTGGGACCATGCCTGTCTTGCTCACTGCTGTGCATCCACCTTGTAGCCAGATGAGTAGAGTATGGGAAACATTGTACACATGTTTTTAGAAAGAGTGAATGATATTCATTCTGGCTTTCCTTATTCTGTGGCCATAGGCTGCTCCCCTAGTTCCCAGACATCTCAAACTTAAGTTTACATACTTAGTTCTCAGTAACAGTGAAGCTCTCCACAAAAGAATGCAAATATCTGAGCATAAATGCATTCTTTTTACTTCCAGAAACAGAAAATTCTCTTTCACTTTTCAATTAAAAATAAAAAGATGAGAATGAGTTATTTTTCTTTATGCTGAAAAATTTGTAGCATTCTTTGTAAGAATTGGTGCTCTGCAGAATCATACAAAACCAAGGCTTGTGTACTTTTGAGTAGACAATAGATCTAATGTTTCTAAAATTAACTAAAAGTATAATTGAGCATATTTAAGGAATTATATAAAATGGAATTTTATAAAATAAAAGTGTATGTTCTCTAATCTCCTTAAGGTGGTAAGACTGATACTATTTTAAAGACCAGAGAGTAAACAGATTTAAAATTCAGTTCTATAATTAGGAAAATTTGGGAACTCAAGAAGAGTGAGCATTGTCAGGTGAGAATTAGTCTACCTGTGGATGTGTTTTGCTTTTATATCTGCTTCTTGCTGCCTCTACTTCCTAGTGACTCCTGACCCCAAAAGACAGTTTGGTCATTCAGACCTTTTTGTACTGTAAATTTGACAACACCTCTTCACTGGAAGCAGAAAGGACAGTGTTATAAGAATGCCTATGGTTTCCTAGCCATCTTCCTTTCTTCCTAAGAAGAATGTGTTTGAAATGTGAAGGCAAACTTAAGTATTGAAAACTATTTTGCACTCCCATCTGACTTGAAAGGCATCTGCTTCCTGATGTGGCCCTTCCTCTTGCTACATCCTGACTATAGTTTTAATTAAAAGAAAAAAACAAGGGTTGCAGTAGTGGGAAGTGAGTCAGTTAAACTGCAAATGGGGTGACAGGTTGGTTTACTAACCAAATAAATTTGATGGCTCACACTTTATAAAGGGATATTTCAAAATTATGACTCTCTTCCTGTATTCTGAGTCAGAATGTCCATTCATTAATTAATTGATTTAATCTTCAGGTTTGACATAAGCTTTAGAATGATTTGTTTCTGTGGAGCCTTGCTTTTCCTAGCTCTAATGTTTAAAACAGCCAGTCAGTTCTCTGCCATTCTCTGCCCCCTTTACTTTCATGACTTGTTTGGATGGTTTGTAGAGTCTGATGCAGAAATACAATGTGAGCCATAAATGTAAACCATGTATTTTAAAATTTTCTTACATTGAGAAAAACTACCAAAAAAAGATGAAATTAATTATAATATATTGGATATTGGTCAGCACAGGATTAGATTGGTAATACTGTCTACTTTCTAAATAAGCTATCCATTCTCTAAGACAACTTCTCTAATTTCTAATAAAATAAGAGTAAATCTATAACTAGTAGATAATATAAAGTAGACTGTTATCTATGGTCAGATCACCTTGGGTCATTAGAGAATAAAGACTTTATCTTTTAAATAGCAAATTGCTGGCATAAATGTAGATGTTCAGTAAATACTGAAGGAATTAATTCTTAGCAAATTAGAGTTGCCAACTGTCTCCAGTTAACTGAGAATAAAAAGTCTTTTCTTTCTTCTTCAATTGGAGGGCTAGATGGGTAGAAGAGGAATGGGAAGGGAAAAAATAGCATTTAGCAATAATCTAGTGACTCCACATTGGGGAAAAACTGAGCCAAAGTCTTAGTGTAATTTTGTGTTAAAATAGTCCCCTATACTTGAGAGCAAACCCTAGGTTCTTGTTACAGTGACAGTACAAGCTCTTGCCTCTTGATGGTGCCACACATTTAAAAATCCCTGCTTAGAACTGAGGGATGTGTACTGTTCATCTTATGTAGCATAATTTAGCATTCTCGGTCTGAATGCTGAAATACAGAATGTAACTTAGACTAAAAGGAGGCCCTGTATGCCACTATGTCTGGGAAAAGTCATATTCTTTTTTTAAAAAATGATAAATCAGTATAGAAAAATGTACAAACTACATGAACATTGAAAATACAGTATATCAATACTAACAGGTACATGGGAGAGGGGCGATGAGGGAGGACTATTGATTCTTCATAGGAAAAGTGATCCCCATATTTGTTGTTAAATTACTTAGTATTTCTAAATTAAAAGCCATTTATTGACCTGCCTTTTAAAAATCTCTCATCAAAGATTAGATTTAGCGACTGTGCTGGCTAATTCTTATAATGAGAAATTTTCTTCCTTAGTTCTAGAAAAATGTATGGGAATATTTGCTGTGAAGACTATTTTTAAAGTTTGAGATTGATTCTTCAAAAAAAAAAGAAAAAGAAAAACATGAAGAAGTCCAAAATAAGTATTAGAAATCAAACACATTCATCACTTTTTCAATGGAAGAATTTTGATTCAGCCATCTCAATGTGTACATTAAGACATATTAGAAGGCACTTTTAAAAAAAGTTAATCTCTATTTTGCGGTAACTGTAGATTCCCATGCAATTAATTATAAGAAATATTGATAATTCAGAGAGGTCCTGTGCACCCTATACCCACTTCCCTCCAATGGTAACATCTTGCACACTTGAGTACAGTATCACAAACAGTGTTACGGAGTCCAAGCTCATACTGCTTGCCTCATGGTAGGCCAGTAAATCAAGAGACTAGTGGTTGGAGCAAGGAATAGCAACTTTGTTGAGAAAGGCAGCAGACCAAGAAGATGGTGCCCTAGTGCCCAGGAGACTCATCTTACCCCACTTAGAATTCAGGCTTCTTTTATACTGAAAGGGGAAGGGGGTGGTTGGTTGTTGCATACTTCTTGGTGTTGGAATCCTTTGGTCTTGCAGCTGTCCATGTAGGTCAGTCATTATGTTCCTGTAAACCTCCAATAAGACAAATGGTATTCAGTGTTCTGCAACTTTGTATCTCTATATGAATGGGAAAGTATTATATTTTTAAAAGTCATACCCTTGAGAATGGCCTGTCATGTGTATTTCAGGCTATTGGCAACATTCTTAACTTGTTGCAAAAGCAATAAAATACAAAGGTTAAAGTAAAAGAAACAGATCTAATATGGAGTCAGATTTGTTCTTCCCTATTACACCAGGATATTCATGATGATGCAGTCAAGGTACAGAACAGTTTTAACACCACAGGGGTTTCTCCTGTTGCCCTTTTATAGCCACTCCTACTTTCCTCCTACCCTCATCTCCGCAACCCCTGGCAACCACTGGTCTGTCTTCCATTTCTATAATTTTATCATTTCAAGAATGTTACACAAATGTAATCACATACTATGTAAACTTTTGTCTTTGTCTTTTTTCACTGCATAATTCTCTAGTGATTGAGCCAGGTTGTTGATGTTGTTGCCTCTTCTTCAACTCTAAGTCTGGGATTTATGAGGCAGAAGAAAATCCCAGGGAACCTGTCTCTGTGCTTTTCCTTGAGTACCTACTTTCCTAACTGATCTGCTGCCTTCTCTCTATTTTTCAGGGTCTTATGCTTGTCTTATATTTAAAATGTCCAAGGTTCTTAGTATTACTTAGTGAGAAGAATAAGGAAAAGGACCTCTACACCATCTTCCCAAAAGCAGAAATCGGTGAGACTGGTTTTTGAAAGTTCAGAATAGCCAAGAACTTTGCTCTGGTGAAGTCTAATTGACTGCAAGGGGGAAATATTTCTGTGGGGGCATGTTTTAAAAAAGAATTTTGGTTTGGAAAAATTGATGTTTTTCTCATTCAAAATGGCTAAGACCCTATCCCAGCTCTGGGATTGTAATTTGGATTTTGAAAAAAGATAATTTTAAGAAAATGCTAAAAGTACAGTTAAAAAGAACAAGTTTCTTCAGACATGTATTATTCTTTCATTTTGATTATAGAATAACAGAGCCAGAACTTTGAAAGTTTGTCTTTTACATCAGCTCATGAAGACCAAGGCCTAAATCATGTTAGACAGAGATTGCAATTTTTGAAAGTTGCCTTGGGAGAAAGGAAAATATTGTTACTTTCCTAACAGCTCAAATAAAGAAGACATGTCATTGTTTATTTTGAATTTCTATATATAAAACTTGCTAGCATGCTTTTAAATTTTTAACACATAGTATTTCCCATGAGATGTATCTCCCATCAAAAGTTGCATTGTAGTACTTTCAGTTGATATGTGATAGCCCAGTCACTTTTTTTCACTTGTTAGACTTTCTTACTTTTTACTCCACCAACTTCTTTGTGCATTAAAAAAAAAGAGAGTTTATTTTTTGTAGGATAGATTTTCAAATGTGAAAACTGAGTTTTGATACCTCTCATAAACTGGTTTTGATTGAACAAAATAAAATATTATATAATATTCTAAAAGTATTTCAATGGATTGTATATTGTAAACTGTGTTCTTTCAGGAGAAACAACAACAAAACAAAACAAAAAGATCCTGTGGAACTTAGTTAAGCCAAGGTGAAAATGTAAAGAAATGACAGTACTATTGGACTTTTGTTTTGTCATGTTTTCTTTAATGGTATAGAACAATAGCATAATTTCTTTAACAGAAGGGACTCAGACACCATGTAGATTTTCTTCCAAAACCCTGTCCATGTAAGAGGAAAAATACCTGGCATATTTTTCTTACACACGGTGGAAATTATGATTATATTGATCATATGAATTTCATTTCTTTATAGCCAATGTTTTTCAGTCTATAGGGAGAAGTGTATTATTTTCCCCCTTAAATTTTCTGAGTAGCATCAATAATGTTATGCAGTCATTCAAAATGGGCATTTTCTTTCAAATGGCATCTTGTAATATTTTAAGAGTAGGTCACCACAAGACTGATTTTTTTTTTTTGTGGTACGTGGGCCTCTCACTGTTGTGGCCTCTCCCGTTGTGGAGCACAGGCTCCAGACATGCAGGCTCAGCAGCCATGGCTCACGGGCCCAGCAGCTCCGCGGCATGTGGGATCTTCCCGGACCGGGGTATGAACCCGTATCCCCTGCATCGGCAGGCGGATTCTCAACGACTGCGCCACCAGGGAAGCCCAAGACTGATATTTTATAAAAGTAAAACTTATCAAAACTTGCATGTCTGTCAGTTGATTTTAAATGGCAAAACGATGCAAAAAAGGCATCAGGAAAGGAGTAAAATACAGAAGATCCTAGTTAGATGGTCAGGGATTAACGAGTCTGCCTAGCAAATGCAAGGAATAAATACAGGTGGAAAAAGCAAGTTGAGAAAACATTCTTGGATTAAAAAGTAACAGGATTTGGCTTCCCTGGTGGCGCAGTGGTTGAGAACCTGCCTGCCAATGCAGGGGACACGGGTTCGTGCCCTGGTCCAGGAAGATCCCACATGCCGTGGAGCGGCTGGGTCCATGAGCCATGGCCGCTGAGCCTGCGCGTCCGGATCCGGAGCCTGTGATCCGCAATGGGAGATGCCACAACAGTGAGAGGCCCGCGTACCGCAAAAAAAAAAAAAAAAAAAAAAGTAACAGGATTAATTTAATCAAGTGGTAGTATTTTAGGACATGCCTGATATAAATGAGAATAAAAATAAACGTTATCTCAGCATACACATGTATTATATGTAGTTCATATAATTATAATTAAGTTATGAAACTAATATTTAAATATATTTTATAAATGTGTTAATAATTAAACATATTATATACTTATATTCATGCATATTTTTTAAAGTATAAGCTCTTTCTAGGAGAGGGACACAGCTAAAAATAATAGTAGAGGCAAGCAGGTTTAAGGGAGCTGTAATAGTAATTTTTAAAAAAATGATCAGGAGTGTGAGGATACATTTATGAAATGAGATGAAAAGAACTGAATTTCTTTGGGTATGAGCAAAGGCAGGATGTGATCAACTCCTCAGGTATTTGAATGAGGCATGTACTCACAGGGCAGGGACAATGATTATCTCTGGCATTTAAGGTGGAGCCAGGGGCAACCTGGAATAGAAACCTGGGTTTTATGTCAAGGATGAAGTGTGCACTGGATAGGAGATGGATTTTTTGGAAGGTAGTTCTTTCTAGAAGCTACTCCACTGGACTTATGCTATAGGGAATATATGTTGCTCTGTAACGGTGGGGATAGAGGGACCAAATGGCAGTGAGTGACAGAAAAAATTCCTTCCTCCCTGGGTTACTATGGCGACTGGGCTCAGGCACATGATCTACCATGGGGAGGCATTTTGGGCAATGAGGGCGTTCTCTCTGTTTCCAGATTGGCAAAGGAACCCCATAGATTTGTGAATTTTCAGGGAGCCATTTGGCTGCATAACATATTTTTCCTGTATTTCCTTTGCCTGAAAACAATTGGATTTGTTTTGCAGGTTTGTTTGTTGACCAGGATTAGAGATGGTTCCCCAGGACCCACAAGATAATTGTCTATTTCACGTCATGTTTTAATGGGAACCATCTCTAGTCCTGGTTAACAAACACTGAGGACCTGCTCAGGCACCAATTGTAAACTTTATAGTATAAAGTGTATGAAATGTTCTCATACACAAGCTCTTATCAGTTTCTCCAAGAACTAAAGGGTAGGCGCTAATTTTACAATCTCTGTTTTACAGACCAGGTAAGATTAGAAAGATTGAGCTTCTATGTTATGGATCTGCTAAGTCCAGAACTTCAAATGCAAATAAATGTTCTTTCCACTTAATCAAATTTAACACAGATTCTGCCCTGAAAATCCAGTGGTTCTGTGAGAGGGAGAAGCCATTTTACCCCACAGATCATTAAAATATAAGATGACAGAGAGAGTTACCAAGCTCTCTTCATGAAAATATCTTTATTTCAAAGTGCTTCCCCTGTTTCTGGTCACTTTACCCCTAATTTTCCTGGAGAAGTAGGAGGTACCCCCTTCTCTTACCGTGTGTCCAATCCACACAAATGAAGGACACGCTGTCCCAGACTGCAAAGGGCTGGGGTTGATGGGAAGTGACGTGTTGAACATTGGCAACTTCTTTGAGATTGGGATTGTGGGGTGGTGGGGCATGAAGGAAGGAAGGGAAGTAGAAGGGTAGAGCTGCTGCGTCATCTGATAAGGATAATTAGTTGTTTAATTGATAATTGTTACTGGGGGTGTAGGGAAGGGGTTTGAGTACATTTTCAGACAGAAGAGAAGGAGTCAATAGAGAGGAAATCAGAGTGTAGGAGAAGGGATAATTAATAGACCAAAGCCACAAAGAAGGTGGGAGAGAAATGGATGCAATGGCGCAAGCAGGGGGCTTTGCCTTGGAAAGACTGAGGGACGATCCTTAGGTAACTGAGCTAATTCTTTTATTGTGTTTACTGTGTCCCAGACAACATTCTAAGTGCCAGCTATCTATATATATTTTTTAAAATCTTCGCAACCACCCTATAAGGTAGATACTCCAGTAATCCCCTGTTCTATGCATGAGGAACTAAGACTCACAAAAGCTAAATGACTTGCCCAGGGCCACACAAGTAGCTATGGAAGCAGCATTCAAACCCAAGCAGCCTGGCTCCAAAGTTCATGCTTTTAACCACTATGGTACAGTGAGGAAAGGAGGACCAGCTAGATAAAGATGATAGAGGAGGGAAGTTTAGGGAGTTTAAGCAAGATGGCCTTGATCTCCTTAGGCAGTGTTTGTGCATTTGAGTGTACTGAGTATATTTGAGAAACAGGTACTGAAAACTAACTGAGTGGTAAGTGTTGCCATAGTTATTTGCATATGTCTTACTCTCCCTCAGTACTGAGTTGTCCGTTACTATGGAAGGAGAACAGGTGTATGTGATGCGAGGTCCTAATAGTAATCTGTGTGTAACAAATGTTTGTTGATCAATTAGTAGCTGTCACATTATTAGCAACTCTAAATAACTTGAAGTTGCCTCCAGAGAAAATACAGTCACACAAAACCATTACTCTTTTGTTTGTCAGATGTGCCTCTTTCCAGCTCAGCCCTTCTGATGGCACACACGCACATCTATTTAAACTCACGGTGGCAGAATAAAGTACTTTCCTGACCGCAAGCCTGAAGTAGACTTCCTGGCCAGTCTATAAAATAAAATAAAATATTCTTAGCTAGACATTAAACTGACTTCCATGAAGATAATTTGTAAAACCGAACAATAAAAACTCCTTACTTATGTATACAATTTCTTAATCAGATCTTTTGTCCTCAACGGATGAAAACAATACTAAGGCAATGTTTGGGTAAGTGTAAGGCCAATTACAAGGTTAAAAGACACAGTCTCCAAGACCAGTCCTCACTTCTGACACTAACTGCAAGTTCAAGGTGTTCCCCAGACCACTCTCAGATTCAATAATTCCATAGAAAGACTGACAGAACCCACTGAAAGCTATTATAGTCATGATTATTGTTTGTTACAGGGAAAGGCTACAGACAAAGATCAGCCAAAGGAAGAGATGTATAAAGCAGAGTCAGATGTTTCCAAATGTGAAGCTTCCACTGTCCCCTCCCTTTGGAGTCAGGATGCGTTACTCTACTTTCATTGGTGTGTGATAGCACACATGGCGTAGGCCACCTAGGAAGCTTACCTGAACTTTGGTGTCCAGGGTTTTTATTGGACTTCATCACACAATCCATAGTTGATTGATTGCCCACGTTGTTAATCTCTGTCTCCAGGTCGATTGATACCACATGACCCAAAGCACCCACACAAAATCACATGGTTGGTGTTTCTGGAGTGTCCAGTCCCCACCCTAAGATTATCTGGTGTGGCCAAACTTGCCCTAATGAACAAAAACACTCATATCAGGTATGAAATAGATTACCTTCCAGAAGCCAACAGCAGAGGCAGACCTCTTTGGGCAAAGTCAAATTCTTTATCATACAGCAAGTGTATCTCAAAAGCTTGATGCAACATAGATCTGTTTCTCCTTCATACCCCGTGGCCAGCTTGGGATGAATGAGGCCTCTGCTCCACAGTTCCTCACTCAGGGCCCAGACTGATGGAACCAACATCATCTGGAGTGTCATGCTGCCATGACAAAGTCAGGCATGTAATGAATCATGTGCTGGCCATTCAGGCTTAAGTGACACTTGTTGCTTCTCACATTTCATTGGCTGATGCAAGTTTGACAGTCACATCCAGTTTGGGGGTTGGGAAGAGAAGCATCATTTTATTCTGTGCCCAGAAAGAAGAGGACTGATCTTAAAAGCCCCAGGGATTTATCTCGACCCTAAGGGATTTATCTCTAAAAACAAATAGACCCACAGGAAAGACTTTTAGCCATTGCTTCTGTTTTTCCTCCTTATTGACCTACTTAATTGAGACATCAGAGTTGGATCATGGAATCCTGGAAATTCTGCTTACTTGCTGTCAGCTCCAGCTCTTCTCATTCTGCCATCCACTTTTAGACCAAGGTCTCTGACTCTTGCTGGTATACCCTATGAATTTATTCCCAAAGTTTATTTAGGGTATTGGGATCTAACAAGTCCTGATATAAAGAAAAATTTGGCCCATTTCTTGCATGTACCTCATCCTCTTCCTCCAAAGAACCCCATCTCTCTAGCCACATAGAAGTTGCTGATCTCTGAGCATACTATGAGAATCCATGATTCTATGCCTTTGATTATATGGTTCCTTTACAGAAATGCCCTGCCCACCTGTTGAACAGACCAGACTCATATTTATCAGACCAGACTCATATTTATCCTTGAGGACTCAACTCACATTTGTTTTTCTATAATTTTTGTGCGTTGCTTTCCCGTAAAAGAATCCATTGGCTTTCGGTAAACCTCTGTTATCACTGTTTCTTTAATCGATTGACTATTTGTGCCTCTTGTTAAAGATTTGAGGGTAGAAATGCTGTCTTTTTTCCTCTTTGTATCCCCAGTACATTACCGGGCAGAGTAACTTAATAGATTGTTATTGAACTGAAGATATGGAAACATTGAATCCCTAGAGTTAACAAAAGAGAGAGGTCTTTTTTCTCAGTTATAACAGGTCCTCTTAACTAGAGAAAAATCTCCTTTCAACTAAATTATTGCTAACCGTTAACCCTTTGTTTCATGTAATAAATGACCTGACGTATATAATTATTAAAGAGGGATTTTTTTCTTGAGGTTTTTTAAAATTGAAGAATAGTTGATTTATAATGTTGTATTAGTTTCAGATGTACCCAGTGATTCAGCTTTATATATATATATATATATATATATATATATATATATATATATAATATGTAATATATATATTCTTTTTCAGATTCTTTTCCCTTATAGGTTATTACAAAATATTGAGTATAGTTCCATGTGCTATACAGTAGGTCCTTGTTGGTTATCTATTTTATATATAGTAGTGTGTATATGTTAATCCAAAACTCCTAATTTATCCCTCCACCCTTCTTTCCCTTTGTTAACTGTAAGCTTGTTTCCTATGTCTGTGGGTCTATTTCTTTTTTGTAAATAAGTTCATTTGTAACTTTTTTTTCTTAGAGTCCACATATAAGCAATATCATAAGATATTTGTCTTTGTCTGACTTACTTCACTTAATATGATAATTCTAGATCCATTCATTTTGCTGCAATATGAATTTCATTCTCTTTTATGGCTGAGTAATATTCCATTGTGTGTATACACCGTATCTTCTTTATCCATTCATCTGTCGATGGACACTTACGTTGTTTCCATGTCTTGGTTAATGTAAACAGTGCTGCAAGGAATATTGGAGTGCATCCTTCTTTCCAAATTATAGTTTTCTCCAGATATATGCCCAGGAGTGGGTTTGCAGGATCATATGGTAACTCTATTTTTAGTTTTTAAAGGAATCTCCATACTTTTCTCCATAGTGGCTGTTAAAAGAGGGATTTTAACAAAGATTTCACCTGTGCTTAAGTATCAGCACTTGATTTTCTCATAATTTATTACTATATTGTATTCACAGTCCTAGGGCCTAGACTGGCTGCTGTTGATTACGAGGGGACTGGATGGGTTCAGGAGATGGAAGAGTTTCCTGACTGAGGACTGTGAACTGAAGTGGGTCAGTGCCAGACACATTCCTCTGAAAAAGAAAGAAAGCTCTGAGGTCAAAAGACATACACTTGGCCCACAACATTTTTTTTAACCACTAAGGAAAAGAATTGTGCACCATTTTCTTCAGGTATATTTGTGTTTTGTTTTTGTTTTTTTAAACAACTTTATTGGAGTATAATTGCTTTACAATGGTGTGTTAGTTTCTACTTTATAACAAAGTGAATCAGTTATACATATACATATGTTCCCATATCTCTTCCCTCTTGCGTCTCCCTCCCTCCTACCCTCCCTATCCCACCCCTCCAGGTGGTCACAAACCACCTAGGGGATCTCCCTGTGCTATGCGGCTGCTTCCCACTAGCTATCCACCCTACGTTTGGTAATGTATATATGTCCATGCCACTCTCTCACTTTGTCACAGCTTACCCTTCCCCCTCCCCATATCCTCAAGTCCATTCTCTAGTAGGTCTGTGTCTTTATTCCCATCTTACCCCTAGGTTCTTCATGACCTTTTTTTTTTCTTTTTCTTAGATTCCATATATATGTGTTAGCATACGGTATTTATTTTTCTCTTTCTGACTTACTTCACTCTGTATGACAGATTTCTTTCTATGGATGAGTAATATTCCATTGTATATATGCGCCACATCTTCTTTATCCATTCGTCTGTTGATGGACACTTAGGTTGCTTCCATGTCCTGGCTATTGTAAATAGAGCTGCAATTAACATTTTGGTACATGACCCTTTTTGAATTATGGTTTTCTCTGGGTATATGGGATTGCTGGGGTGTATGGTAGTGGGATTGCTGGGGTGTATGGTAGTTCTATTTGTAGTTTTTTAAGGAACCTCCATACTGTTCTCCATACTGGCTGTATCAATTTGCATTCCCACCAACAGTGCAAGAAGGTTCCCTTTTCTCTGCACCATCTCTAGCATTTATTGTTTGTAAATTTTTTGATGATGGCCATTCTGACCTGTGTGAGATGATATCTCATTGTAGTTTTGATTTGCGTTTCTCTAATGATTAATAATGTAGAGCATTCTTTCATGTGTTTGTTGGCAATCTGTACATCTTCTTTGGAGAAATGTCTGTTTAGGTCTTCTGCCCATTTTTGCATTCGGTTGTTTATTTTCTTGTTATTGAGTTTCATGAGCTGCTTGTAAATTTTGGAGATTAATCCTTTGTCAGTTGCTTCATTTGCAAATGTTTTCGCCCATTCTGAGGGTTGTCTTTTGGTCTTGTTTATGGTTTCCTTTTGCTGTGCAAAAGCTTTGAAGTTTCATTAGGTCCCATTTGTTTATTTTTGTTTTTATTTCCATTTCTCTAGGAGGTTGGTCATAAAGGATCTTGCTGTGATTTATGTCATAGAGTGTTGTGCCTAGTTTTCCTCTAAGAGTTTGTTAGTGTCTGGCCTTATATTTAGGTCTTTAATCCATTTTGAGTTTATTTTTGTGTATGGTGTTAAGGAGTGTTCAAATTTCATACTTTTACATGTAGCTGTCCAGTTTTCCCAGCACCACTTATTGAAGAGGCTGTCTTTTCTCCACTGTATATTCTTGCCTCCTTTATCAAAGATAAGGTGTCCATATGTGTGTGGCTTTATCTCTGGGCTTTCTATCCTGTTCCATTGATCTATATTTCTGTTTTTGTGCCAGTACCATACTGTCTTGATTACTGTAGCAGTGTAGTATAGTCTGAAGTCAGGGAGCCTGCTTCCTCTAGCTCTGTTTTTCTTTCTCAATATTGCTTTGGCTATTCAGGGTCTTTTGTATTTCCATACAAATTTTGAAATTTCTGGTTCTAGTTCTGTGAAAAATGCCAGTGGTAGTTAGTTAGGGATTGCATTGAATCTGTAGATTGCTTTGGGTAGTACAGTCATTTTCACAATGTTGATTCTTCCAATCCAAGAACATGGTATATCTCTCCATCTGTTTGTATCATCTTCAGTTTCTTTCACCAGTGTCTTATAGTTTTCTGCATACAGGTCTTTTTTCTACTTAGGTAAGTTTATTCCTAAATATTTTATTCTTTTTGTTGCAATGGTAAATGGGAGTGTTTTCTTAATTTCACTTTCAGAATTTTCATCATTAGTGTATAAGAATGCCAGAGATTTCTGTGCATTAATTTTGTATCCTACCACTTTACCAAATTCATTGGTTAGCTCTAGTAGTTTTCTGGTAGCATCTTTAGGATTCTCTATGTAGAGTTTCATGTCATCTGCAAACAGTGACAGCTTTACTTCTTCTTTTCCAATTTGGATTCCTTGTATTTCTTTTTCTTCTCTGATTGCTGTGGCTGAAACTTCCAAAACTATGTTGAATAAGAGTGGTGAGAGTGGGCAAACTTGTATTGTTCCTGATCTTAGTGGAAATGGTTTCAGTTTTTCACCATTGAGGACAGTGTTGGCAGTGGGTTTGTCATATATGGCGTTTAGGAAAGTTCCCTCTATGCCTACTTTCTTGAGGGTTTTTATCATAAATGGGTGTTGAATTTTGTCAAAAGCTTTCTCTGCATCTATTGAGATGATCATATGGTTTTATGCCTTCAATTTGTTAATATGGTGTATCACGTTGATTGATTTGCATATACTGAAGAATCCTTGCATTCCTGGAATAAACCCCACTTGATCATGGTGTATGATCAACCCCACTTGATACTTTTAATGTGCTGTTGGATTCTGTTTGCTAGTACTTTGTTGAGGATTTTTGCATCTATGTTCATCAGTGATATTGGCCTGTAGTTTTCTTTCTTTGTGACACCTTTGTCTGGTTTTGGTATCAGGGTGATGGTGGCCTCGTAGAATGAGTTTGGGAGAGTTCCTCCCTCTGCCATCTTTTGGAAGAGTTTGAGAAGGATAGGTGTTAGCTCTTCTCTAAATGTTCGATAGAATTCACCTGTGAAGCCATCTGGTCCTGGGCTTTTGTTTGTTGGAAGATTTTCTTTTTTTTTTTCCTGTACATGGGCCTCTCACTGTTGTGGCCTCTCCCATTGTGGATCACAGGCTCTGGATGTGCAGGCTCAGCGGCCATGGCTCACGGGCCCAGCCGCTCCGCGGCACGTGGGATCTTCCCGGACCGGGGCACGAACCCATGTCCCCTGCATCGGCAGGCGGACTCTTAACCACTGCGCCACCAGGGAAGCCCTGTTGGAAGATTTTAAATCACAGTTTCAATTTCAGTGCTTGTGATTGATCTGTTCATATTTTCTATTTCTTCGTGGTTCAGTCTCAGCACGTTGTGCATTTCTAAGAATTTGTCCATTTCATCCAGGTTGTCCATGTTATTGGCATAGAGTTGCTTGTAATAATCTCTCATGATCCTTTGTATTTCTGCAGTGACAGTTGTTACTTCTCCTTTTTGTTTCTAATTCTATTGATTTGAGTCTTCTCCCCTTTTTTCTTGATGAGTCTGGCTAATGGTTTTTCAATTTTGTTTATCTTCTCAAAGAACCAGCTTTTAGTTTTATTGATCTTTGCTATCGTTTCCTTCATTTTTTTCATCTATTTCTGATCTGATCTTTATGATTTCTTTCCTTCTGCTAACTTTGGGGTTTTTTTGTTCTTCTTTCTCTACTTGCTTTAGGTGCGAGGTTAGGTTGTTTATTTGAAATGTTTCCTGTTTTTTAAGGTAGGATTGTATTGCTACAAACTTCCCTCTTAAAACTGCTTTTGCTGCCTCTCATAGGTTTTTGGTCATTGTGTTTTCATTGTCATTTGTTTCTAGGTATTTTTTCATTTCTTCGTTGATTTCCTCAGTGATCTCTTGGTTATTAAGTAGTGTATTGTTTCGCCTCCATGTGTTTGTATTTTTTACAGCTGTTTTCCTGTAATTGATATCTAGTCTCATAGCATTGTGGTCAGAAAAGATACTTGATACGATTTTAATTTTCTTAAATTTACCAAGGCTTGATTTGTGACCCAGGACATTATCTATCCTGGAGAATGTTCCATGAGCACTTGAGAAAAATGTGTATTCTGTTGTTTGGGGATGGAATGTCCTATAAATATCAATTAACTCTTGTTTAATGTATCATTTAAAGCTTGTGTTTCCTTATTTATTTTCATTTTGGATGATCTGTCTATTGGTGAAAGTGGGGTGTTAAATCCCCTACTATGATTGTGTTACTGTCGATTTCCCCATACTAACATGGCTGTTAGTATTTGCCTTATGTATTGAGGTGCTCCTATGTTGGGTGCATAAATATTTACAATTGTTATATCTTCTTCTTGGATCGATCCCTTGATCATTATGTAGTGTCCTTCTTTGTCTCTTGTAATAGTTTTTATTTTAAAGTCTATTTTGTCTGATATTAGAATTGCTACTCCAGCTTTCTTTTGATTTCCATTTGCATGGAACATCTTTTTCCATCCCCTCACTTTCAGTCTGTATGTGTCCCTAGGTCTGAAGTGGGTCTCTTGTAGACAGCATATATATGGGTCTTGTTTTTGTATCCATTGAGCCACTCTGTGTCTTTTGGTGGGAGTATTTAATCCATTTAAGGTAATTATCGATATGTATGTTCCTATTCCCATTTTCTTAATTGTTTTGGGTTTGTTATTGTAGGTCTTTTCCTTCTCTTGTGTTTCTTGCCTAGAGAAGTTCCTTTAGCATTTGTTGTAACACTGGTTTCATGGTGCTGAACTCTCTCAGCTTTTGCTTGTCTGTAAAGGTTTTAATTTCTCCATCAAATCTGAATGAGGTCCTTGCTGGGTAGAATAATCTTGGTTGTAGGTTTTTCTCCTTCATCACTTTAAATATGTCCTCCCACTCCCTTCTGGTTTGCAGAGTTTCTGCTGAAAGATCAGCTGTTAACCTTATGGGGATTCCCTTGTGTTATTTTTTGTTTTTCCCTTGCTGCTTTTTTTTTTTTTTTTTTTTTTTTTTTTTGCGGTACGCAGGCCTCTCAACTGTTGTGGCCTCTCCCGTTGTGGAGCGCAGGCGCCAGACGCGGAGACTCAGCGGCCATGGCTCACGGGCCCAGCCGCTCCGCCGCATGTGGGATCCTCCCAGACCGGGGCACGAACCCGCGTCCCCTGCATCAGCAGGTGGACTCTCAACCACTGCGCCACCAGGGAAGCCCTCCCTTGCTGCTTTTAATATGTTTTCTTTGTATTTAATTTTTGATAATTCGATTAATATGTGTCTTGGCATGTTTCTCCTTGGGTTTATCCTGTATGGGACTCTCTGTGCTTCCTGGACATGATTAACTATTTCCTTTCCTTAGGGAAAGGAAAACTTCCTTAGGGAAGTTTTCAACTATAATCTCTTCAAATATTTTCTCAGACCCTTTCTTTGTCTCTTCTTCTTCTGGGACCCC